>NC_091954.1:42954969-43302469 GCF_031021105.1 Erythrolamprus reginae | reverse complement strand
CTATTTGAGGGTAATGAGATTAGTCTTTAGAAGCGATCGCCACATATTAAAGATGCCACTGTCTATAGAATGTTAATAACGTTAAATCAAAGTGTATAGAAAACTATTCATGAAAAAATTAGAGGGGGGGGGAATACTTGTGTTCATAATAATATCCGAGTTTTATTATTGGGACATACTGGCAGATGTCAGCGTTCTGTCGGACTGCAATTACAGGCAAAAAGTAAAGTTACAAAATAGGAAAAAATAGGATCGCACTCTTTCTCGTTTCGTGGTGTGAATTTCATATAGCAGCGTGACCCCGCAAAGTTTGCTGCAGTCATTATTCACAAATAGCGGTTGTCTGGTTTCTTTTTCTGGTCTCACCCCAGCCCAGCCCTGCTCTTCTTTTAAAATACTTTTTTCTAGCCTAGAGCAAAGATTACGCGGTTACCCCTTTGGGGAAGAAGAAGAAGAAGAAGAAGGGACCGCTGCTGAAGTTACATCTAGCCCAGGTTCACAATGTCACCACGCTTCAGCCCATTTACTGTACAGTGTCTTTAATTCAGATTACACATGCCAAGGCGATTTAAATCTGATTACCAAATTAGAAGGTTTTTTTTAAAAGAAACAAATCCTTTTAAATCTGATACTGTTGACTAAAAGGAGGGAGGGAGGCTGGGGGGGGGAGTGAAAGTTGCATAAGCCCCCATCACATAAGGTAACGATCTTTCCGGAGAGAAAAAAAGAGGAGACTTTTAAACCTTTTTGACAACAAATGCAGCTGCCCCGCTATTTTGGACGATATTAAGCGAAAATGAATGCAAATCTGTGTTCAGAAGCCATCTGGCCAGAAATAGGGAGTCAGCTGCTCTTCACATTAGACTCTGAGTCTGAATCTATTTCAGCTCATTTTCTAGATCATCTGGTCCTGAACCCGAAGCGTGGAAAATACGGTCTTTATCGTTCACCAACTTTGATTCTCTTTCCTCCTTTTCTTTTTTTTCCCTTTTCTCCCCCATCTCTCCTTCTCGCTCTTTTTCTAGCTCTCTTTCTCTCTCTTTTTTTATTAGAAGTCAGGCTTACAGAAAAATTACTCCCGAGGAAGCGTGAATTCAACTCCAAGGACTGGGTTTGTTTTAAAAGCACCTTCTTTCCTAAAAAAAAGCCCGGGCACAGGGAGAGAAGGGAGGGCGGGGGATTTCTGCCTCATGTTGAAAAGGGCTACTTAGTATGAGAGGAAGATTGTTTTTAATAATCCTTCGGGGAAATCAATGCGTTCCGAGAAAAAACGCGGTCTTTCTTCTTCCTACAGTGGGGAGGAGAGGAAGAGGAAGACGGGAACAAAAAGGCTTCTCAAAGCCAGGCTGTTAAGGTGAAGTTTGCGGGGACCAGGACGCGACCGGGTGGGGTGGGAAAGCAGGCGTTGTGTTTTCTCCTGGAAGGGGGAGGGAAAGGCGTGGGACGAAACTTTTTGCGGTTTTAAAAACTTTATGGACCATCCAGGCCTAGTTTAACACAGGAGCGGCTTTGCCCTCTCTTCCCCTTTCCTTCTCGGAAGCGCCTCTCGCCGGTTCCAAAGGTGGAAGCCAAGAGCTGGACGCTTCAGCTGAGCTGGTTTAACAAACCCGGCTCGGGTGGAGAGCCCAGCTACCGCCCACCATCAGTCCCTTCCCCTTGAATATTCCCCTCGGCCTCCCCCAAAGACTTGACCTTAGCCAACTTGGTCAGGCAGAAGGTGCGGGCGGATTTGAATGGGATTTGCATAGTGCAACTAAGACCTCCCGAAGTCGCAGCCCCCCACCCCTCCTCCTCCTCGGAGTGTGTGAAGTGTTCCTTTTGTGTGAATTTACGGGGTAAGGCTTCAACGGTGCCCCCCCCCCCCACAAATTTGCATTTAAATAGCGACATCAAGCGATTCGCGTGCCACACACCAGTGGGCTCCCAGATGTCAAGCCGAAGTCAGTCAGATGGCCATTGCCCAGCTGTCCTTCTAAACATCATACCAGAGCATGCCGTGACCTTAAAGGGACAGAACCCTTCCTTGGCGTCAACCACCACATAAGCTCTTTCCCAATGGGGGGAGTGTTTGGTGTGTGTGTGTAAGAGCGGACACATCCGAACCAGCCGTTCAACCTGTTCCATTGTATAACCCTCTCTCTGTTAAAAGGCCAGAAAGAGAAAAGAAAATAGCACATTGTGCCATAAATCACCACCCCGTCACCCTTTCCCTACTTTTCCTTTCTGTGCTCCCAGACAATCCAGGGCCGTAATGATCCGTAATCTTAGACCGTACAAAATCCCACTGATTCATGCTGATGGATTCATTTCTCAAGTTTGGGAACGGGGTTTTTCTCTCCACCCCTCCCCCTCCCTCTCCCCGCACACACATACACACATTTGCGAGATAATACTGCCGGGACTATTATCTCAAATACTTCTCTTATGCCACCCACCTGAATCAAACAGAATGGTTACACTTCACTTGTTCAAAATCTCTAACACGTCCCACGTGCAATTCCTTATATATCCCGCCTGATGCTCAGTTCCACGTTATGTCTTCCTTTCTGCTTATCGAAGCTCTCTCTCTCTCTCTCTCTCTCTCTCTCTCTCTCTCTCTCTCACACACACACACACACACACAAACACACACTTCTGCAACACTTGTATGTTTCCTCTTTTGCTTGAGAAACTTTGAAGAAGCGAAAAAGTTTAGTTGGGAGGGGGGGACGATTCTACGCCAGGTAGCCGCACTCACACGGGGCTAATTTCACTCCCGTTCGGTCTTCATATTAATAGTCTCTGGTGCTGCCTTCTGCAGGTTGCCACGCAAAGAAACGGAGCGAAACGGGCCAAAATCCGCGTTTCAGTTTTAAGGTGATTTTAGGACTCTTTTGATGAGCGAACACGCTCCGTTTCACTTGAAATGATTTAGGCGGGGTTCCGCCTAAACAAATCTCGGCAATCCCCCCATCTCCTCTTTTCTGGCTTCCAAAGGACCGGGTACCTACACTTTCTTTAAAACCTACCATTTGCAAAAGAGTTCGGAAAGGTTAAGTGGCCCGGGGAGAGAAAATTAGGAGTGTGCGTGTGTGACACTATGTGCATTCACAAATGCACGTTTATTCATTAACATGCACCCCCCCATACACACACAGAGAGAGAGAGAGAGAGAGAGAGAGAGAGAGAGAGAGAGAGAGAGAGACTGGTACACAAACAGGCGGCGGGGGGGGGGATATCCCAGGCTGTTATTTCATGACAACATACTCTGTTGAACCGAAGGCAAAATGCCCCGACCTCAGACTCTGCTTGGCTGCAAACGCCTTTAGGTAAAGGGGAATCTACCGCGTGGGCGCTATCCAAGGCAGGACTATCTCTTTGGCAGGAGCCGCCGAGCCGCGGTCTAGGGAAGCTCAAGCTGGCGACGGAGACCTTTAAAGGTCCCGAGGAGTTAATTCCACAACATCCGATTCCAAACCTCCCCTGGCTTTCCGCTAGGCGCACAGCAGCTTAGAAGCAGAGGTTGGCTAGAGGCCCCTGTTTGCAATGCCCGACCGGCGTTCCTGCCCAGAGAGGGGAAAAAAACCGCAAGGCGGTGGAGTCGCCCTCCGTGCCCTGCTTGGATGCCTTTCCCAAGGCGGTCGGCCGGCCACCTTTCCTTCCCAGACTCCGCCACAGACAATAATGGCTGGGGATTAAACGTCCAACCGGTTACACTTTCTCGCTTCTAGAAAGCCACATGGCTCCTTGTGCCGGTCCGAAGTTGGCTTCAACCTCAAGAACGGGGCTCCTGGCAGCCCCCGTGTAAACGCCAGCCAAGCCCCATGTTCGCCCTTTCTAAATTACTTTCTCAGCAAGCCAGATTCTTTCACATTCGGTCCGACGGGTTTGTTGGTTTGTTTTACTAATAAAAAGATAATAGCGAAGGGAAAGCGTGAGCGAGCCGCAAGGATATCAGCAAGCAGAAGAAATGAAACAGGGCGCCTTTTATACCGCCAAGTAGGGAAAAAAACCCGAATCTTTTCTCGCTGATGTTTTTAAAAGGAGCCCGGTAAGTTTTGTAGCAACAAGGGAAGGAAGTTTCTGCTTGGGGTTTAAGGCGTCCTTTTTCCCTTTTGTTTTTATTTCAGTTGTTAAGACTGGACATGAGGGGAAAAGGGGGGACGTGGAGGAAAAGAAAGACCCCACTAGACGAATGTTGTGAAACATACGAACGCGCGCACACCCGGCCGCCCTGAATAAAAAGATTGATTTCTCAAAGTAAAAAAAAATTCGAGCGCCTCGGAGTTGAGCGGCGGCGAGGAAGTTTGACGAACAGCGCCTCCTTGGGTGGGAAAAGAGATTTTCAGAGTAAATAGGATGGAGATCGCGAGTAAGAGGGGGAACGGGAAAGTAGCACCTTTCTCCCTTTCTTCGCGTTGTTATATTGAGAGTTCACGAAACAGAAGGCTCCTTTTTTTGCTCTTTCTGTCAAACAAGACAATAGTACCCCCTCCCCTCCCACGCGGAAACTCTTTGGCGTTTCTTAGGAAGGAAACTTGCATAAACGGCACCTGTTTGGGAGATGCGAAATTAACAAGTGTTTTCTACTGCTCCCTCCTCACTTCTTGATAATTAGAGCAACACAGCCTGCGCCCGTGTAACTTTTAAAATTGCCCCTCTGGACAACGAGAGAAAGTCATACTTGAAAATCGCGATGGGCATTTGTAAACAACACGTTTGTGGAGGGATCAGAAAGGGCAGAATATAGCTTAATGTTTGGAGTTAGGACACTTTTGATTTAAATCAGAGGGCGACTTTTGGGGAAACGGCAGGATTTCAGGGAAATTGTCTCTGTGTGTGTAAAATTAGAGAGAGCGTTCAATCGGAAGAGACGCGATCAAACGAGCCCTAATGGGCCAGGGGGCTTCCAAAGATTTCATTTGGGAAGGTGGAACAGAAGCGGTGCTGTCCGGGAAATATTTGAAGGAGGCGGGCGGGCCGGAGTGGGTGGCGAGGGAGGCCAGGGCGGGCCGTAAGCTTTACTTCAAAAGGTGGCAGAAAGCGGATCGGTCCAAAGCGAGTTTTAGTTGGAAGGGCGCGGCGTTTGTCCTATTGCGCGAAAGGAAAGGAAGGTCTGAGGGCTGGGAAAGATCAAAGATCCCGAGTGAGGATGAAGGCTGGCGCACTGGCGGCGGGTGCGAAGAGGGAGGCGAAGTTTCACAGCCTTTTCGGCCTGGGCAGCCGCGCGTCCTTCTTGGGCTGGCAAAAGACTTCGCCGCGGACGTGGCCGGCCCTTCTTCTTTCTCCCTGTTGTGATCGGGGGCTCCCCTGTAACTGAAACACCCAAATATTTCGCGAGCCACCCAACAAGCGCCTCCCCCCCCCCAAGCGGGAAGTTGGCAAGCCGACTTGATCCTCATTACCCCACTTTTCGCAGCCCTCCCCCGGTTCAACCTGTACCGACAAGGATCGATCCGGCCATTGCAGGCATTATAATTGGCTTTAATTAAACATACTTCGTTCTAATTAACTCTGCAATTTGAGCCTGCTTTGGACGCCGGTGTGGAATTTGATGTTGTCAGTCCAGATGTCCTAATAAAATTCAACCCCCCACTCGAGGCGCCGCGAACGAAATGCAAATGAACTACAAAGCCTTAAAGTGATTGTCAAAGCTATAATCAAGAAAGGGGTCTCCAAACTTCTCATTTTTTAAAAGTGATTATCAACGCGGCAGTTAAGGAAGCGCAGATTTCCTACTAACGCCGCGCCTGCATAATAGGGACCTTAACTCTTTCCTGCTCCAAGTGGCGCCCCTAAGCCCAGCATCCTTTCCCTACTCTGCCCCGTCAGGGCTCGCCGCTTTGGAGAACCTCGGCCACGCACCGCTCCTGAGATGCGCCCTTGGAGGATGGGCAGTAGGATTAATGCCTTGGGGAACCTCTTGCTTCCCACCAGCATTTTCGGAGGTCTGGACTGGCTACGCTGGTGTAGTTTCTTTCCCAGGGGGCGGAAAGGAAACGGACCTTTGGTCAGATGAACCTCCAGTAATTCAGCAATGCTGAAGGAAGCAACCCTTATTTAATCCAAGGCCAGAACTAATTTCTTTTCCTTTCCCGCCTGCCTTCGGAAAGAAGACGGGGCTTTTCCGCCTCCTTTAACAGCCGGGGTCGTTTTGGAGCCCTCAAAACGCGGTCTTCTTGCCTTAAACACACCTTGAAAAGCTGGTCGAGCAAGCAAAGAAATTGATATAATTTCCCAGGCAAGCTTATACACTTTCTCGTGGGTTTGTGTGGCTTGGGAGTTTTGATCCTCCGTCCAGGAATGGCAGGCGGGTATAAATGATCAAAACCCTTCGCCCTAAAGAACGGGAGCGCGTCTTTTAAAAAATGCTCGTGCACTACAGGCACATATACCACTACATTAATAGAATCATTTAAAGCGGTTGCTAACTTCACTTTAGGGGGAGGGAGGGAGGGAAGAGGGAAAGAAGATGAAGCGGACAAGCGTGCGCTCTGAGCGCGGGTGATTTGCATTTTCTTTCGGATATTGAAATGAAGAGAGAGCTGCTGGGCGGTTGGGCTGCCCAGAGCATAGCTGGGGGCCATGCAGAAATAAAAACAGAAAAGGGAAAGACGAAAGAAAGAAACCGGCTCCTCTTCTAGACTATTAATAAGCAATTTGTCCCGCTGAAATTTACATTGCAAAGCGGGTGGGGAGGGGGAGCCAAGCGGGGCGCGTTGGGGGAGAAAGAGACGAACCGGCCCTCCGCGTGTCTTTCTGTAGCTTTTCCCGCTATGGCAAACCGCGCACTTCGAGCCTGCCTTGGTTTGGCTTGCGGTGGGGGGTTGGGGTGGGAAGGACCAACTCCCCCGCAAGGTAATTTCTTGGGAAGGCTTGAACTTCCCTCCGTGCAACTATAGTTTGTATATTTGCATATGTTACCCTGGGCCCAGTGCACACATATCCCTTTTCCAAGGGAAAGTTTTTAACCCGTCCCCGCTGCCTCTGTCCCTTTGGGCACCTTGATTGCAAATCGATCGGCTGAATTCTAACTCGATCCCTGAAAATAAAGATGGTATTAGTTTCCCCAAAAACATAAATAGGAGTCTGAGAAATAAACATAGATTACCTTGGATAAACAAGTGATGGGATTGTTTCACTCCCCAACAAAATCGTCCTTCTGGTTTAAAAAAAAAAGAAGGGGGGACGGGGACCTTGAAGACTTTGTGAGCACTAAACAGCGGGTATAGTCTGCCACCTACAGGACATTCGGCGCATCAAACCCCCGGCGTTTGGTTCGTGTTAAAAGATTCTTTAGGTCTTGATTGCTGTTTAAGTCACTTATCAAAATTACGCGGTTATTTCTCTGTGCCATTTTTTGCTTATGAAACATTGATTGCTTTGTTATTTGAACTTTGGAAAGCGCTGTCTCAAAAAAAGAGAGAGAAAATAAATAAAAGGAAAGAAACCACTGTTCCTCACTTCCCAGATAATAAAAGGGTTGTCATTTTTAAAGACATTCGATTAAAAGGTAGGAAATGTAAAGGTAATACTGTTTGATTTGTTAATCTAACTCCGCGATTTCAGAGTTGATGTCCCCAAAGACCAGGCCAAGCTTTTTCTCTTTATTTATTTTTATTAAAACATCAATCTACTCTAGAGCTGGGTGAACTCAGTTTCACCTAGAGAACATAAAATTCTCCATACCAAGGAAATAAGCACCTTTCATAAATCAACAGTATTCCTGGCAGATCGATCAATTTTTGGTTGTTAATCCGAGAGGAGGAGTTTTAATTGCTTCCACCGTCTCTACCACCCCCTCCCCACCCCGGTTCAGACATCTTTTCCCATTTCCAGACCGGTCGAAGGTAGTTTCAGTCTGATTTCAATATTTGGATGGCGGGCAAAGTCACCTTCTTTCAATCAAACTCTCTTCCCCAATCGTTCGGCGGTGCCGCTTTTCCGTTCTCATTCCCACCAGGGATAACAAACACAAACAGCCCCACTTCGCTTCAACTTTCTGACCGCCTTCCAATAGACACACGCGCGGTTTGCCTCCAAAGTTACCGAGGACAACCCCATCAGGCGTCAAGCGACCAAAGACAACTGGGCATTGGGGAAAGGGAAAGGGAAAGGACGCTTCGAGGTCACCCTTTCCACCCTCGGACCTGTTTGATGCCTGTTCCGCGTCAATCACCGATCAAATCAAATTGGCAGCAGCATCAGGCGCGCGGCTCCGTCCGATCAATCTGCCCTCTAGCCTAATTAAAGGACCAGAAAGGAAGCGCACTTTCTTTGGCTCTCTTCTCCTTCTCCAACCCCACCCCACCTCTCCTTCCTTTCCCCCCAAAACGGAGCAAGGCACCCCCATCCCGCTCGGGCCGCCTTGCTCGCTTCTTTCCAGAATCAGAGAGGGAAGACCCCCGAAGAGAGAGGTCCAGCCAGCGAACGACACGCTGTCACGGTGGGGAGCCAGCGAAGCCCCAAATCGCTTACCTTTCACGGCTAATTAGGCAACGGGCAGGTTTGTTTGAGTTCATAGAGAAGGCCGTGTGTGTGTGTGTGTGTGTGTGTGTGTGTGTGTGTGTGTGTGTTTATTGTTGGACGCAAATCTGGGCTGTGTGTGAGATCTGGACTATTTAATACATTACTTACCCTGCAACAATCTCGGGAAAGCTCCACGGGGCCAAAGGGATGGGAGAAAAGCGCAGCAGTGCGCAAGCGCCCCTCCCCGGTTCAACTAAGGTGTGTGTGTATGTGTGTATGTATGTGTGTGTGTGTGTGGTGAGCGGGACTTACGGGAGGAGGAAGAAGGCTGGATCCCGGCGAGTCTCGTGGCCAGGGAGAGGAAGCGTGGTGGCGGCGGCGACTCTGGAGTTGAAGGAAAAGGCGTCCCAGCCCGGAGAAAGTTTCTGGCGCTTCGGGCTGAAGGGCAAGGGGACTAGCGGGGTAAAGGGAAGAAGTGGGGCGAACGACCTCGGAGCTCTGCCGTTGTGGTGACGGCGGCGGGGCACCCAAGGGCCCCCGAAGCTAACAGAGTGGGGCTAAATTGCCCTACCTCAAAAGACGCTTTCCCGCTTTCAAGCCGTGGGAAGGCCGCCTTTTCCCTGACGCTCCCGTTTCCAACGCTTCGCTTCGAGGCGCGCGTCTCCTGAGCTTAAAACGCGGCCATCGATGAACGTGGGGGTGATGGTAGTGTTGGGGTTACATCAGGTTTGTGACAGGAAATCTGCTTCGGGGAGCTGTAACTGGGGCGAAGGGGGAAGAAGTCCTGCTTATGGGAGGGAGGGGGCTCCCCTTTTCTTTGGGGAAAGGAAGGAGTTGCCCTCCCTTCGCCAAGAAGGATTCCCGATTTCTCCTCCCGCGCTTTTCTCTCAGTCCAGCGGTTCTGCTCAGTCCTGACGCAATCTCCCTCAACTCCCGCCGGGGGTTCAATAATAATGTCGTTCAGCCGAGGGTGGGAGGGTGGGGGGGAGTGTCAGTGGCCGCTTTGCCTATTTTTTGTATATGTGCGTGTGTGCCAGCGGGTAAATATGGAAGTCCGACCCTAAACCAATTTAAAAATTAAAACCCCTCGCCTCTTTCCACCTCTTCTCGGGCGACTCAAGGTGGGGAAGGGGGGGGGGGGAGGCGCCAAACGCGAGAGGCTGAGAGGGCGGCCGGAGTGAGGCCACCACAGCCGCACGGCCATACTCCTGGCCGGGAGAAGAGTTTCTGGGTCGGCCAGAATGGCGGGCAAAATGACAAAGCTCCCCACCCTGTCACGTCTGCACCTGTGGGAGGCAGACAAAGCAAAACCCCAGCCGACAAGCGGCCGAAACAGGTCGCGTTCGTTTCCCAGCTGTTTCCCCTCAGAGTTGCCATTGAAGGCAAGAGGGAAGGCTGCTGGCACGTGCCCTGGCCCGACGTTTGTATGCCAACTGCGAGCAACTGGTGGCATTTGCCAACTTTGGCCTCGAGGACATTTTGAAAAGCGTCTTGGGGGTCCTCCTCCTTCCCCAAAAGGCTCCGGCTGCCTGCTTTGAAAGTGGGTTGCGTGGCGTTCCTCTCCCCGCCAGCTGCGAAATCAATGCGGCGGGGGGGGGGGGGAAAGGAAAGGTACGAGGCGCATTCCTTGCCTAGGAGCAAGAATCCCAGCGGTAATAGGCCATTCCTCCATGCGCCGCCGGCTTCGGAATAAGCCTTATTCCCACCAGCGGGAGTTATTTACAGGTAAAAATAGGCTTTGGAAGCGGCATGCGTCTGATTTCCTGTTTTAAGTGGTAAGTGGATGTCGCACTTCATCCTACGGAGCGAAGCCAAACGTTATCGCCGCTGCGTACTTGCCTCCGTTTTTTTCCGCGAGGCGTTTCGTGATTTAAATCTTAAACACATTTCAGCACGGGCCCTCCTCGCCTCCTGAAACACTAAATGAAATAAAAGTTAACATGTTTAAAAAACAGTCCGCGCGCTTCCTGAGATTTAAGCCACGTTGATTCTTTAAAGGGCAGTGGCAAGTCACTTTCTCTTCATTCCTATCACCCATTTCCTCCCGCTTAGGACTGTATGGCTGTAACTTGTTGCTTGTATCCTAAGCTCTTTATTAATATTGATTGTTTCTTCATTGTTTATTTGACCCCTATGACAATCATTAAATGTTGTACCACATGATTCTTGACAAATGTATCTTTTTCTTTTATGTACAGTGAGAGCATATGCCCCAAGACAAATTCCTTGTGTGTCCAATCACACATGGCCAATAAAGAATTCTATTCTTTCCTGGGTGGATCCTTACATTAAAAAAAGAAAAAAGAAAAATTCCCGGAATTGTGTTCTGCATTGAAGTCCTCAGTTAACTTGGTTTAATGACAAGGACCTCGTTTTCTTGTACGTTCGTCTCAAAAAGTAGAAATACTTTCAGAGGTTTTTTTTAAATTTCACCCCTCCAACAATCTTTACTTCAACCCTCCCCCTGCAAAAAAATCGGTTTGCCCTGTCCTGAATAAATTATGATAATTCACATCAGATTAGACTATGCTAACCTTTTTTTCAAGAAAGATGATCAATGAGGAAAGCAAAACGATTTTTACTGTAGAAAGACGGGGTGAAGACTAGACTTATAGATCATTCAGCAGTTCCTTCCTTCCTGAAATATTCAGTATATCAGGGAAGGGAAAGACCCTGATGGAGTACAATATTCTCCATCTCTTCACTAGCCCCAAATTGACCATTGGGTACAAATTACATCACAAGTACATTTTTACATAACCTTTAAAATGAACCAGTGCATACATAAGTGCCTTTCCCCCTAAAAATAAAGATGCAAGTGTAGAATGAACTACATACACTAAGGTAATGTTCTTGAAACTCAAGTATCAATTTATTATTTTATATGCAGCTGAGGTTGTTTGATTGTGGTGGAATATAAATCTATTAATAAATATTTTCATATTTAATTAAAACACAGGTTCTCAAGTTAAATAGGTTTACTTCTCTTGCTTAGGAACAACACCTATCGGATGGAGTATATTTAATTTTTAGTGCATAGAATTGCAGTATCATGAAATGTATAAATTAAAATGCTTTTAGGGAATTGCACTTATAAATAATAGGATTGCATTATGAACGAAGTATAGCTGAGTGGTTAGTGGACTAGAAAATCTGAAACCCATGAAACTGATAAACTCTTTAATATTATTTATACATGTCATGTAGAAAAGTCAATATATTAAATTGTCATACTGATATTTACCCTCACACTAAAACAAAAGTCTAAATAAGGTACAAGTGGCTGCATCCAGAAATAAATTATGTCTAAAGATGGTCTACAATTCTAATTGGTTCATACAACTAAGTCAAAATGAAACAAGTCATTTTATGATTTAATATAATATAATATAATATAATATAATATATATGTATGTATGTATGTATGTATGTATGTATGTATGTATGTATGTAGATTGTTCTGAGTTCGGGTTTTGCCCTGTGTAATATTTTGCATGTCTATGCGACGTTTCGGTGAAATCACATTCACCATCATCAGGCTGAAGTTCCAAGCTTCGTGTTGTTGTAAAATGGAACTTCCACCGAAACGTCGCATAGACATGCAAAATATTACACAGGGCAAAACCCGAACTCAGAACAATCTACATACATATACCCTGAGAACATGCCATTGTATACCATTGATAAAGTGGCCTGTTAGATATGTTGAACCAGTTTGATGTAGTGGTTAAGGCACTAGTGTCAAAACTCCCAATACCTCCCAGAGATCAATTAGATCCCACAGGATTTGCCTTCTCCAGATCCCATCGACTGAGAAATGCCTGTTGGCAAGCCAGTGGGGGAGGGCCTTCTCCGTGGCAGCCCCAGCCCTTTGGAACCAACTATTCCCTGATGTCCATACTGCTTCCACCCTACTGACCTTCTGAAAACTTGGTTGTGCTGGCAGGCCTGGTGGCCATGAGAGTTAATATCCTAGTCCCAGTTGAATCATGGTTTGATTGTTATGTATGAGTGTATGAATGTATTGTTTAGTCTTAGGGTTTTGTTGTTATTAATATTGATTGACTAGCTTAATGTCTGACTGTAATTTTTTGTACTGCTTTATTCTTGTAAGTCACCCTGAGTCCTATGGGATTGGGCTGCATATAAGACAAATAATAAACAAACAAACAAACAAACAAACAAACAAGCAAACAAATGTGTGTCACTTCACATGACATATTGTGATTTTTTTTGCCTTTGCGGAATCGGTGTAAGCATGGCCTGCATGTGATGCCACCAGTTTGACATCCCTGGATTAAGGCATCAGACTAGTTACGAGGAGTTCTAGTACTGCCTTAAGCACAAAGTGAGCTGGATGACCTTGGGCTAGTCACCTTCTCTCAGCCCTAGAAAAGAGGTAATGGCAAATAACTTCTGAGAAGTCTTGCCAAGAAAATGTCAGGGTCTTGTCTAGGCTGTCTCTGAGCACTGGGTAAGATTGAATGGAAGAAATGTTGTTAAAGGAGAAAACGATGTAAAAGATCCACAGTCAACCTAACTAGTAGTACTGGGAGTCTCCCTCTACACCTGCTTCCAGATTAGGCTCACTTTTAATTACCATAATTAATTCAATTGCTTCCTGACTCCCAATGGCTCTGGCTTTATGGTTTTTATAGTACAATTACTCATCAACTTTATGTTGTTAAGTGAGTTTTGCTTTTTAAATTACCTTTCTTGCCATAGTTGTTAAGTGAATCACTGCAATTGTTATTTTAGTTATGCAGTTGTAAAATGAATCTGCCTTTCCCATTGACATTACTTTCCAAAGGTGGCAAAAGGTGGGATATTGTAACTATCATAAATGTGAGCCAGGTACTCAGCATCTGAATTTTGATCATGTGGCCATGAGGATGCTGTAGGTAATTGTAAATGTGAAAAATGGTGAAAAAAGCATTTTAAAAAGCACTTTTTTCAGTGCTGTTCTAGCTTTGCAAGAACAGCAAGATCACTAAGATCACTTTGCAAGAACTGGCAAGATCACTAAACAAAATAGTATTTAAGACAAAGATTTGTAGGAAAACAAACTGAAAGCAGAAGCTTTTTAGACTTGCGCAATCATTTGGAACTAAATGCATTCAAATGGGAAGAACATTGTATTTTGTTAAATTAATAGCATGTAAAATTAAATGATTATTTCTAAACAATCTAGAAATCTTAGTAGCAGTGTAGGAAATTAGAAGTCATTGAATGCAGGAATCCCTAGAAGTTACAGCTGTCTCCCGAACTTTTTTTTGACAACGCATATTATTTATTTATTCATTCATTCATTCATTCATTCATTCATTCATTCATTCATTCATTCACTCACTCACTCACTCACTCACTCACTCACTCACTCACTCACTCACTCATTCATTCATTCATACATACATACATATATTCCATTCATTCCATTCATTCATTCATTCATTCATTAAATTTGTATGCCGCCCCTCTCCGTAGACTAATTTTGGGGTGAGTGTTTTCTTGAATGTTTTTCCAATAACCAGAAAAATAAGGAATTTATGCTTGTTTCAAACAGATATCTCTGGGAAATTCCACTCTTTTTCTGATTTAACTGTTGTGAGTGATTTCTTAATGACTGTGATGAAAGTGGAGTTGTAATTCCATTATACAATGTCTTGCTTAATTTTTGTGTCCCTTAGCAACAGTGTTGCTGGTCCCAATTGTGGATGTTAAACAGGGACTACTTTCAACGCAATGAACTTTTGGCAACAAACAGGTCAAAACTCATCATTGGGAAAAACAAAATCCATCATAATTCTTTGCAGGAACTGTCTGAGCCCTTTTACAGCAAAAAAAGTTATGTCATCACTAGAACCTTTCCAACTGACCAACCATACAGCAGCAGACATTTCTTATAAGCTGCAGGTAATTAGTGGCAAAAGAAGATTTCACAAAATTGCAATACATGTAGTTCTTGACTTACAACTGTTCATTTAGTGACTGTTACAACATCACTGGAAAAAAGTGATTTATGACCATTTTTAACACTTATGACTATTGCAGCATTCCCATGGTCATGTGATCAAAATTTGGATACTTGGCAGCTGACCCATATTTAAGATGGTTGCAGTATCCCTTGTCACGTGATTACCTTTTGTGATCTGACAAGCAATGGGGAAACCAGATTCACTTAACAATAGTTGCAGTGATTCACTTTAACTGGCAAGAAAGATGATAAAATGAGGCAAAATTCACTTAATAAATACACTGCTTTAAAAAATTAAGGGAACACTTAAACAGCACAATATAACTCCAAATAAATCAAACTTCTGTGAACTCAAACTGTCCACTTAGGAAGAAACACTGGCAATCAACTTCACATGCTATTGTGCACATTCAACATTGTACAGAACAAAGTATTCAATGAGAATATTTCATTCATTCAGGTGTAGGATGTGTTATTTGAGTGTTCCCTTTATTTTTTTGAGCATTATATTTCACTTAGCAACAGAAATTTGAGGCTCATTTGTGGTTATAAATCAAGGACTTCCTGTATTATTTGGCTGAAGGCTCAGAGAGCACTTGGACATTCAAACTCATCAATCAGTAATATGAGACGTGACTGTCTTTCTTTCAGAATTTGAACACTCATAGGGGCAGAGAGGCAAATGACAGCATGTATGTGTGGTAATGCCAAAACAGACATAAAATCACTTTTATTAGATTAATGTGCTCTCGATGATTTCCCCCTCCACCCCAACACAAGGATCACTGATGGGATGGGGAAAATTCAAAAATTCTGGTACGGTCTCTACAGAGACATGGCCAAGACTACTGTTCACTGGTATCATAAAACATGATTTCGGCTGGCTTGCTTATCTACAGTAAAATTTCTGACTTGTTGAGTAAACTACTTTATTCCCAATTATGCATTAATTGTATACTTGCCATGTTTTCACCCTAAATCACAAAGCTTTGTTTTATGATTTCTTCCTCATCAACTAAGCTGCTGTTCTTAGTCTGGGGATGAAAAAAAGGGAGATTCCTATGTAAGCTGTCTTGAGTTCCTAGACAAAACTCAGAATATAATTCTTCTCTTTGATGTTAATTGCTATTGATTTGATTGTTCTGCTTACTTGTGTCATGATGTTGCGCCTAGAAAAGGGACATGTGCCAATCAAAGTAATTGAACCTGAAGAGCATAAATTGTCTTTCCAATATCCTACCATATCTAATTGTCTTGGGAGAGCCAGAAAAACTGTCATATTTAAAACTGATGCATGAATTGTTGTAGAATAAGGTTTCTGAGGACATTCACTGAAGCTACAATAGGCTTTATGCAGAGTTACACCAATATGGATTTCTTTTATGGATGACACTGGCAAACCTGCCCTCTTATTTAATACATGTTTATTTACAATTGGACTGTAGGGTGATTTGTAAATACTTAAAGGTTTAGCTCCCTCAGCTCTCTAGAGTGCTTGTAAATGGCATCGGCATTTTAAAGCTTACATTTGAAGTCCCACAAGAAAGATTCAACAATATGTTTCTGTGATAGAACTGTCCAGGTTATGTAAGCCAATAAGAGCATTCTATAGAGTGATTACATATAACATTTATCTAACAGCACGTGTGATTCATTTGTTTGGTAATCACATTCCTTGTTATCTGAGGGGAAGGTTTGGAGGATGACTTTCAAGTCAAATGACATGAAATTATCCCATCTATGCTTTACTTTAAAATTAGGCTTTATAAGATCTCACTTCCACAGGGCTATATTTCTCCCACCAAATTTACACAAGTTGCTACCTCAGGTTAAATTCAGTTGTGCTGGCATTTCTAACTAGTTGGGGAGAAGTCAGCTAAGCTGTTGGCTTTATTCAATGCTTAGACTGCCAATGCCGGGATGCTAAAGAACTTACTCTTGGTATTAGCCTCTTACTTTAGCAATTGCGCACTTCCACAAATACTGAAGCAACACCAGCTTTCAGATTGTAGGTTTTCTCATGATGGCATAGCTATCTGATAGGTAAACCGTATAATTCAATAAAAGTCTATAGAGCAAGAGATTATTCTCTTGTGCTTTCTGCTTTTCACAGAAATTATATGGTTTTCTTATATATACGGTCATATTATGAGATCCAGGAAATAAGCCTTCTCTGTGGCTCCTGTCCTTTGGGATGTATCCACCGACAGATCTGTACTGCTTCTACTACATTGATTTTTCCCAAATTTCTGAAAATCTAGTAGTTCTAGCAGACTTTGGTAGACTTTGAAAGATGTTATGTTAAAATTTCAAAATCACTATAAACTGTATAGAGTTATTGAGACTAGTCTTAAAATTAGAATATTAAATTAAGTTAAAATACATGATATGCAAAAGGAACTTTCTACATTTCCCTATTTTTCACCGACTCCCAAATATGTATTCCTTTCTATTTCTGAATACAGCTTTGCAACTTCTCTTCTTTACTCTAGATATATAGTATGCAAAGGTTCATAGTGGAAAAGGTCACACTTTCAACAAGCAATGCCATTTCCTTTAGCACATGCTTTCTTTAAGTAACTGTCTTTATGCCATAGACTCTTCCAATTTCCAAATTGCAGATGAGGTTACAGGGAAAGAGGTTATGTATCAGGTGACTATGAGTTCAAGAAAAATGTGCCAACAATAAGCACTAGGGACAGCAGAAATGAAATCTTTCCTCCCTCCTTCCTCTGTCTCTCTCATACATATGCAACTTACACAACTTCAGTCATAAGAGCTATATTAGGGAAAACTGAAAATAAAGAAGTTAGAGTCTGTTTCTATATCCACAATTAAATGAGAGCAAACACTGAACATCACCTTACTGACTAAATAGAATGTCTTAGAATCTATACCAAGAGACATTAGGGAAAATGAAAGTATATGATGAGACATTTATCAGGTAGAAAAATTACTAACAAAACATGATGGTACTAGCATTATATAAAAATTTAAGCAAGATTAAGATAATAAGAATTTCTATTTTAAAAAAATAATGAATTTTAATCATATAAACATTTCAAACATACGTATACTTACAAAAATGTATAGTTGTATATCAAAAATATGATTTTAAAGAATAACAAGTACTGAATAGTATTTGGAGAAAATGCAAATAGAATTATCAATACTTTTTCTTTAGAAAAAAGATATTTTTTTCTTTAGAAAAAATATGTTTTTTCTTTAGAAAAAAAATATCATGCAAACTTTTGAGTTGCATATGATAAAATTACAGAACTGTAATGTACATATGTACACAGTTTCCTCCCTTATTATTTCATGTCCTAAAACAAATATTTCCCACATTAATCAAATGTTAGAAACAGAATTAGTTAATGTATCTGGAATTCTGGGAAGCTATTGATTGCCATAGAACTCATGCTTTTTAGCTGTAGTCATGCCTATGAATGGCTATCTCAAGCAACATAGATTTATGAAGATTAGAACTATGTGGGATCAGTACCAAAAACAAATTCTTAAAATAATTACTTTTTTTTCTAAAATAATACTAGGTTGTTAGTAATGGAAAGTTCATCCCTAAATCACCACATAGAAAAACATGGATAGAGAAATAGTAATATAATAACACTTAGACTAATATACTGCTTTACAGTGTTTTCCGGTCCTCTTTAAGCGGTTTACAGTCAGCATATTGCACCTAACAATCTGGACCCTCAGTTTACTGATTTTGGAATGATGGAAGGCTGAGTCAACCTTGAGCTGGTGAAAAATGAACTGCTGGCAGTCATCATTCTAACTGCTGTGCCACCACAGCTCATATAAAGTCATTCATGTAATTTTAATTTTTTTTAAAAAAAATAAGTTTTTATTCACAAATAGAAAAACAATACAATTCAAAAAGAATAATAAACGACTATTTGCAAACATGTAATTAAGAGAAAGAAAAGAAAGGGTAGGGAGGAGAAAAAGAAGGAGAAACCTAGCAAAAGAGAAGAAAGAGAAACAAGAAAGATAAACAGAGAGAAAAAAAGAGAAAAGAAAATAGAATAAAAAGAAAATAGAAAAAGAAAGGAAAATTGTTACATTGTACATCATTTCCATTTTGTTTGCATTCCTGATGAATCAAAAAACAAACTCTATATATCTCCTTGTTGCTTTATCTAATCCATATATCAATTGTTTGCATTTTATTGTGTTATTTATAGTTATCAATTATATCCATATATTATTCACTTTTTTTATTAGTTATTTCTTCTGGTTTCAAGCCATTCATAAAGATTTTCCCAAATTGAGTAAAAGTCTTTCTCTTGTTTATTTTGTAGTTGAAAAATGAGCTTGGACATTTCAGTGCAATCCATAAGTTTCTTTATAATCATTTTTCCATAAGCAGTACATGTGTTACTTGTGCTAGTTATGTGCAATTGCTAACAAAACAATGCTATCTCATGACTTTGTAGTTTGGTAATCTATCATTGGAAATAAGTCAAAGATCTTCCATGAGAAGTAAATTATTTTAAATGCTGATTAAGTTTTGTGATGGTATTAGCCATTTGCTTTCACTCAGCATTGCAATAAAAATAGCTCGAAGAGCTGCAGAAGAGAGACAGTTGGCGAATCAAAAGTTAGTAGGGCATAAGTCTGAAAAAGAAATAGATTTTAAAATTTAATTGGTCATATTCTATTTCATTCATTCACAACAGACTCATGGAATTATTTGATTTTGTTTCTTTCCTTAGATACTTCACAGATGAGTGAGTCCTTTTATTTTTATTCTTAATATTATCAATGATGCTCAGAGGAATATTCCAAACATTGAAAGGTAAATGATAATCAAACATACCAGTTCAAAAAGAAAGCACCACAACACAAATTTAGATTTGCAAATTTAAGCAGATTAAATGTCCAGTGCATAGTTTTCAGGTAATGCTATGGCTATGAGAAGAAGTGACTTTCAAACCAGCAAATGCCTCAACCTTTAAAGGCATTGCGATTAGTTGTCTTCAGTTATATTGAGCCAATTTAACATGTGCCAATTCAGGTAAGTAAACCATGGTTTTGGGTTGCTGTGCGCATTTGAAGTGCATTTGAAGGTTCCCATCAAAAGGCTTTCATGGGAGATTGCTAACATTATCTGAGATTAAAGTATTATTAGAATATATGAATAAGACACATTGCTATTGTCATGCAATGTTTAAAACACAGGAGGTCTATTGTTTCTTGTAGGTACAGTATTAGAAAATCAGTAGCTACTATTTTAAAATATTTTTCTTCAAGTGGATATCCTGGTTTTTTATTTTATTTCAGTGTTTTATACTGAATTCCCAACTTGGAGACAAGTTGGTAATATAGTTCACTCAAATTATATATAACCATTGGACATAAATTTGATACTAGGAAAATTTTAAAAATCAACACCTCATAATTCCTTGGCTTGTAATGTCCTGCAGCACCATCCAAGTGGAGCAGTTGAAACAATTTATGCCCAGGATGTGAGGAGTCTGTAGATATCTTTTCAGCCCTTCTTCTGACTCACACAATATACAAATCTTCTATGAAAGACAGGCTGGTTGCAGCCTTAACTATCTGTTGGAATGTTAACTATGGTTGGAGTTTGTATCCATCTCTGTTTTCCTAACAGTTCTAAAGTGCTTTGTTGCAAATAATTTTATTTCTCTTTTAAACCCATTGAACTTTTCCCTTAAATCTGTTGATTCCTTATTCTTTTTTCATGTTACCAGCATGTTGAGATTCTTTTCCTCTCTCTCAGCTAGTATCCCGTTACCAACTGTGAATAGTTAAAACAAAAGAAAGTCCAGTATACTACTGGCAGATGGATTTGTCGCATTGGAGGACACTCAACAAGCTTCTGGGAAAATGGTGAAGTCTCTTCAGAGGAAAGAAGGGATTTATGATGTGGTTGCAGCAAACCTCTCAGGCTGTCTGACTTGATGCACCTGTGAATGAAGTGAGAGTCAGAAGTGGTAAATATGTCCTACAAATTGTAACATCAGATACATGAAGAAATGAAATAAATTGTCAAGGTGAATGGAATACACTAGGTTGTTCTGTTTGATATAAATGAATTGAAATGAATTGGCATCAGACACTTTGAATTCGATGATCACATGGTACCATGTTTCCCCAAAAATATGACATGTCCCTAAAATAAAGCCAAGCTTGATTTTTGGGGTGGGTATAAATATACACCCTCCCCTGAAAATAAGCTCTAGTGAAGGGATGGGCATTGCCTTCCCTTTCCTGGTCATTTCATGGAGGTTCAACCCCTTAGTTGTTGCCTACTGATCAGCTGAGCCAGCGAGGGCTGTGTAACAGCCCATATCTCCAGCTGCTGACCCCTTCCCCCTTTTCCTGCCTATCGTTCTTTACTTGGAATCGCAGCACAGACACACATCCCTGGAAGGGGCATGGCCAATGTCCCAGCGCTATGGATGTCTCTCACACTCCCTGAGAAACCCTAAATTCCAGTTCTTTGGGCACCTGGAACTGGACCATAACCAGGTCAGAGCCATCCTGGAGGGGTGGTGGAGAAGAGATACCCTAGTGGTCTGGGGGAGCTTGCAAACCCCCCAGAGAACTGGCACCAACCTCTCAACTAGCAGCTGTGGAAGATGACTCTGTCACCATTAGCTGGGACAGCCACGATCAGAAAGATTGGAATATAGAGATTGTGGATTGCCCAGGTGACAAGATCTAAACAAGATCTAAACAGATGTGAAGAAGTGGTGAATCTGGGTAAGTGTTTGACCTATTTAACGATAAAAAGAAATTCAAAAGGAGACAAAAGATTGCAGAGTGGAGCTAGCAGCTATCCAGCAATTGGAAATACCATAGAGCCATGATGGCAAATCTATGGCATGCATATCAGAAATGGCAGACAGAGCCATCTCTCCAGGCACACAGAGCCATCATGCGTTATTCTTCTGGTGTTCATGCATGCGGGAGTGACAGAAACCAAAAGTACAGTCACCCAGTGACTCATCAGGAAAATGATCTTCCTGTTTCCGGTGTGCACATGCGCGCTGGCCATTTGGCCTGCTATCTGGCGCAGCTCATGTGCCCAAAGATGTTTCTAAGGGAACAGAGCTGTCAGCCAGGACCAGCTGGCTGAGTCTTCCTTCCCTCCAGCCCACAGTGACATGCGCTGGAAATTTGTATGCCGCTCCGAGTCCTCGAAGATGGGCGGCATACAAATCTAATAAATAATAATTATTATTATAAATAATAATGTGTCTGCAGTCCAGAGTCCTGACTGGCTCGGGCATCCAGAAGAGAAGCAGCAGCAGCGCTGCTTCTTGGTAGCGGGTGATGGCAGCAATTCTCCTCCAGAATCCTGGCTGCAAGCAGTAGAATAAGAATTGCTGTGCAACCCCAGGAGAGCAGTAGGGGCACAGCTGCTTGTTTCAGTGTCTGGAAGGAAGGGGTTTATCCTCCAATATCCCGCAAACAAGTGAAAAATCCCCCTTCCAAGTACTGGTAGTCCTTTGGCATGGACTCCACTCCTTGAGCAGTATTGCTTGTTCAAGCAAGAAATCCCTCCCCTTCCAGCTATCAAGGCTGCTGCTTGGGGCCGGGATGCTGCAGTAGAAACCGCCCCCCTTCCAGCCACTGAGAAAAAGCCAGTGTAGTCCCCTCCACCTCCCCTTCTCCCAAGTGAGTGCACCCACTTCCTGGCCAGCAAGACTTTGCAAGGGGGGAGGTATTTCTTCTCCAGCATCCCAGCAACAAGCAGCAGGGTGCTTGTTCTTGGTGGCTGGAAGGGGGGGATTTTTACCCCAGCATTCTGGCCACAAGCAGCAGGGTGCTTGTTCTCAGTGTCTGGAGGGGGAGATTTCTCCTCCAGCATCCTAGGCACAAGTGAGAAATCCCCCCCTTCTAGCAAAGCAAAAAGCAACCATGATTCTTGCCATCTCCCCCCCTCCTTTGCCAGGCATGACAGGGCTTAGTGCCCATCACTTCTCACCCCCCCACCTGCCAGCCCCAAATTGTTCCCCCAAATAATAAGACCCCCCTGAAAATAAGGCTAAGTCCTTATTTCGAGGGTCAAAAGAAAATAGTGTGTTATTTTTGGGCAACCATGAGTATATTGTGCAGAAAATGAAAGACAAAGAAAATATGCTGCATTTATAATCACAAAGATTGCAAGATTTTTAATGAAATGCAATTCAGTCTGTGAACACTTAACTTCTATTCATTATTCCAAACTGTCTTAACATGACATCCACACACAGAAGACGATGAGATCGATTACTTCTAAAAGGCTAAAATTAACAGACATACAAAACAATATACTTATAATTATGGGTGACTGGAATGCAAAAACCGGGAACAAAAAAGAAAGCTGTGTGGATGGGAAAATGTGGCTTCATAAGAGGAATGAAGCTGAAGAACATTTTGTTAAATTCTATTAGACCATCAATTTATCTCAAATATTGTTTTCCAGAAAAACAAATTGCTACTGTATATAAGCATTTCACTCAATGTACTAAATAACAATGATGCGCAAACTTAATAACATCAACAAACAAAACTTGTAACGGTAATCTGGTGCAGATTTTCAACGACTGATATGCAAAAAAAACCCAAACAAACTGAAGTTGGAAAAAAGTAATGACTATAAAAAAGTAAGACATTGAAAGTATGCCACCTGAATTTAAAGGGTGTCTACAAAATCAATTTGCTCCATTAGATACTAATAACAATAGTTATGGGAAGACAACAAGAAAACAAGAAATATTCGCATAAATTATAAAAACAGAATCAGTTTTTAAAAACTTAAAATTTCTTAAAAACATTGAGAAGAAATGAGAAATATTGAGCAACAAGGGACATATTTGGCTTCTGATCAAATATCATTAGGAACACCTAGGTTAAGAAGAAAATCTAAAATTTTGGCATCTGCTATACTAAGCCAGTCTCTTAGTAAAGATTCCTCTTTCCTCATTCTCTAATATCCTCTATTTTTGAAATAAACTATATGCAAGCTACCAAAATGATTATGCTTTTAAAGTATTAAAAAAAATGACCCCTTCTAGCTTGACCAACTTTTTGCAGTAATGTTTTTAACTATTGGATGTGTACTAGGGAACAAAAGGTGAGATTTGATCTTTTCAGATTTTCTCGTATGCTAATCTAATAAATATTTCACAGGGCACCATTGAGTTACATTAAAATAGATGCATGTTTCACAGGGAGTATGTTCACAGATACATGCTAGACTGTGTTGCAAATAAAAACAACCAATTGTGCTGCAAAACAACAATGGCAGTGCAATCTGATTAATACATAAGAAGACTGTTAAAACATTTGACATTTATGTCTGAAGTTGAAGCTGCAGTGACTTCTCAAGATCTTGGGGTTGAAAAGTGACTACAGATCTAAACCAGGACAGGATTTTTGATAGATTTTGAAAAAGTATAGACTATACAGTATACAAAATTACTTACTTGGACTGTAATTTGAAATGGAAAACCAGCACGGGGAAGATAATTCATATTGCTCCCAAATGGTGACAGATGGAATGGGGTTTATTCTTTTTTCCATTGGGAAACTGGCATGAGCAGAAGGGATTTAAAGGATCATCTCTCCCTTTGCATGTCTTCAGCTTCATCCACCTAAGTGGCTATTCTGAATTTTAAAAAGTCCTCTCAAAGAATTACAGGTATGCAGTTTGGCTTCACACCTCTTACAGACTTATAGGTCACATGAAATACCATGGATCATGTTTAGAAGTAAACTGGCAGGCAATGCAACTGAACAAGAATAGGTGCAATATGATTCCTTTGCCTTGATCTATCCAGAAAATGGATAGGCACATTTTTACTAGCTATATTGTCCTGGAAAACTTTGAAGACTAGGCCTTCACAGTGTTGTCAACATGCAAATGTATAAGAGTTTCTTGTCAATATTACACAATGCGAACAGTGCTTTGAAAATGCTTCTCAGAAAAGGCTGAAGTTCATAATGGAGGTTCCATGTTGCCGACAAAATACCTAGATTAATAAGAAATACTCTGACATTCCCAAAAGATGATCTGTTTGGTATTAAAAGATGATGTGAAAAAACATCAAGTGATATACAGAACATATTTATGACTGTTGCACTATCCTGGTTCATGTGGTCACCATTTGAAGCCTTTCCAGCTGACAAGCAAAGTCAATGGGGGCAGCCAGATTCGACTAGTGCCCATAGGATTCACTTAATAACTTAGTGATTCACTTGACAACTGTGGCAAAAATTGGCAAAACACATTTAACAACTGCTTTGCTTAGCAATGGAAATTTTGGGCTCAGTTGTGGAAGACTATCCATAAAGAAAGCATGGTGAATTTGTTATTTTATCAGTACGAAAATTTCTGGAATCAACAAAGTCACATGCACTCTTTCCCTTCCAGTTTTTTGTAGACAAACATTGTTTCACTTTTTCCATTGTTGTTTCCTCTGTTCCAGTCTAAGCTGTGTTGCATCACAGATCCTGACATGAATCCATGTTAACATAGAAAATAAAAATATTCAGGAATATGTGCTAGTGACTAGTAACTTTCTCCTCATCCAATGTTGCTGAAAAGTAACTCTGAAACTACAGTTTCAATATAACTAAAACCATAAATTAGCAATTTTTGCTAATTACTGCAAGTCAGTGACAGAAGTTAAAAAATCATGGAAAATAATTTAATTAGAACAAAATGGAAAGAAAGACTCATTTACTTATCTTGATTATTAACTTTCTTCTTCCCAATATTGTGCAATATTAATAAAATATGCTGCTTAACTCCCCTAACTCACTATTAGATTGATTCCCGGAACACTACGGCCCAGTGCCTGAAGAACTGAGAAGGCAGGGGCCTTCTGTATCCCAGGAGAACACCGATCCACAGGACAAAATCCTTCAGGTTCCATGGGATTGGACAACTTAGAAGTTTAATAAATTAAATTATAATTTTAAAAAAAGAATTTTTTTTTTAAAAATCACCACCTTTACATAAATATCCATACATATACCATAATATCTAAACATACATAATTATACTTTTCTGTCCGAAATGCCACAAAAAAATATCCCAAATTTGCACTTTTTGTATTTTTATCTTCTGTCTGATTCCCTTCTATATTCCATACTACTACCCTCCCTCTATCTTCTTTCTCCCTCTCTCCATCTTTCCTACTTCTCTCATCTTCCCCCCCTTTCTTTCTACTTCCTTTTCCTCCCTCTTATCCTTCCCTGAGTGCCTCTGATCCATTTTATATGTAACAGAAAAGCAATTCCAAACCCTAACTTCATCCCAACATCAGTGCTACTCTTATATCTTTTCTCTTATCCATATTTTTACATATATAAATAGCTCAAAATAGATCTGTACTAGTCTTCCTTTATTTCTTTATCAGTTCTTTGCAAGTTTGGGATATTATTCTGGGTATATCTACTGGATATTCTGCAATAAGAAAAGGGTGAAATAAGTGATGGGATTATTCAAAAAGAATGCAATACTATCCATATTTCCCATAAAACTTTGTGAAGGAGATATCTTCATCGCTTAATAATAGGGTCGCCTAAAAGGACCCTTTATTTATTGCACTGGTACTCCAGGCCCAACTCCCAAAACTAAGTAACTAACTAACTTACTAACTTACTTACATACTTACTTATTTATCAATCATTCCACAACATACATGAACACCACCGACAATACTGCTACCTTTGGTTTTCTGTCAGAATGGTCAAACAAATTGGCAACTCCAAATCTCAAACAACAAATGCTCTGTTTTACACATTGGCAAAAAGAATCAGAACACAAAATACAAGCTGAGTGGATATGACCTTGTAGACAGCTCTCACTCTGTCAAGGACCTTAGAGTACTCATATTTAATGATTTAAGTGCCAATGCCACTGTAACAACATCGCCAAAAAGGCATTAAGAGTTGTAAACTTCATGTTGTGTAGCTTCTTCTCTGGTAATATTACACTGCTAATCAGAGCATACAAACATTTGCTAAACCAATTCTTGAATACAGCTTATCTCTCTAGAATCTGCACTGCATATCAGACATTAATCAATTGAACGTGTCCGCAGATATTTTGCAAGAAGAGTTCTCCACTCTGCTCACAACAGAACGCCTTATGCCACCAGACTTGAAATGCTGGGCTTAGACAACTTAGAACTATGTTTTGGTGTGACCTGAGTGTAGCTCATAAAATTATCCACTACAATGTTCTACCTGTCAATGACTAGATCAGCTTCAACCACAACAATACAGGAGCACACAATAAATATAAACCTAAAGTGAACTGCTCCAAAGTCAATGGTCAATGCCTGAAATACACTACCTGACGCTGTGGTTTCACCCCCCCCCCCAAATTTTAACCTTAGACTGTCTACTGTTGACCTCACTCTATTCCTAAGATAATAAGGAGCATGCATAAGTGCACCAGCATGCCTACTATCTCTATCCCAATGTTCCCTTTTATTTGTATTCATTTCATTATTCAAATTATGTATATACTTATATGTATTATCTAATACAAGATTGACAAAATAAATAAATTAAATTGAATTAACGCTTAATGTTTGGTTCCACAAAAGTCTGAAATGGTTATAACTGAATCCTCACTGTAGAATGGATGAAATTAATTCTTAATGCTCAGCCCAATGCTGAAAGAGTCCCTGGGCACATGTCTTTCTGAAATGATCAAATTTTATTCTGCAAAAGCTGTTTAAGGATTTGGGCTTGTAAAATGTCATCAGTCTGCAATCAACAGGTTTCCTGGAGTTTGCCCTTTGCAAAAGCATTCCAACTAATGGCATTGGGCTAATAGTGTTGTTTCTTTGTATCCCAAACCACAGCTTGATAGGCAGCTTCTATAGCTGAAATTCCTCGAAACTGTAATGAGAGAGCAAAATTTCATGGCCATGAGGCCATAAGCGATGACATATGATCTTTATACAAGGAGGAAAATTCCAAAATGTTTTTATATTGTTACAGTAAGAATCCACTATGACAGACCCCTCAAGTTTCTTCCACAATTGGCCTGAGGGTGTATTTTTATATTGTCAGTGACCCAAGGGTTAAGTTGACCTTAGCCCTAGTCTGCTCACACCAAAGCATTGAAGTTTAGTTACTGAAGCACTTAGACTTCTCTTCGATGCTGCTTCAGCCACTTATAGGATAGTGTCTTAGTAGTTATTCTGCTCCAGCTGCGATATTCCAAACTCTTGGATGGCAAAATGTACCAGTTATATTCTTTTTATAGATAAGACTGTCCTATCTTCTTGGCAATTTATCAACTACATAATGTTATCAATGCCATCACAAAATGAAGGTTGCATTTTCCCTCACTTTTCCCTTGATGCAGAAAGGTAAGAGTTAGCTTTTGTGGGGAGTAATGACAATAGCAACTATAAACTGAATTTCAGATGCCACAGCATATCCCATACATGGTATCAGTACTCTTCATTACTTTTCTCATGAGAGATTCATTATCCAACCTGGTGGCATCTTAGTCTGGGCAATCAAGATTTAACAGTTTTTCATCTGAATTCGTAGCTGAGCAGAAATGGAAATTATAATCTCCCTTCCAGTTCTCAGACTATACAGTGCTCTGAGACTGGGGTACAGTGTGAAAAAGCAGGGCAGTTTTAAACTATATCAGAATTTGAGTTTTATTTTTATTTTTTATAGAAAAAAGTTGGAAGGGCATGTGAGACTTTACTGTTGCACATGTCTTATTTTTCTTCCAAGATTATTTATTTATTTATAAAATTTATTGGCCATCCACAGTGAAGGGCTACCAAATTTTTTACTACCACACTGTGGGCATGGCTTATGCAGGATGCCCTGCATTTTCTTTCAATATCTTTCAGTGCAAATTGGGTGCTCTGGGATAAAGCTCCATTTTCACTACCCCACTGTGTTCCCCACTGTCTGGGCAGTAGCCCACTCCTGGCCATAAATCTTACATAAGGTAACTCTGGGTGTCCTCCAATAATAAAAAAGATAGATAGATAGGTAGGTAGGTAGGTAGGTAGGCAGGCAGGCAGGCAGGCAGGCAGGCAGGCAGACAGACAGAAAGACAGACATGTATATATTGCCATATGCTACATAAATATGTATACATATGATAGACATTCATGTGCTATACATACGTATATGTATATTTATACTAAAAATATAAAATAATACAAGCAAATGCTACGATCCAATTACCAATGGGGAAGACCAGAACAGGGAAAGAGAGGGGGAGATGGAAACATTTGTTAATCGATCAACCATCTCCCCTTTGATGCTCCCCCGCTGGAGCCCCAAACTAATTGGTAGAGCTAGGTCTTTAAGCTCTTACGAAAGCCCAGGTGGATTAAGGCCAACCTCACACCGGCAGGGGTAAGATGCAAATGTACTCTACTTGCAAATATATGTAAAGTATATCCTTACCAAAAGTTTGTTATGTTAGATTAATTTATTTATTGTCTCGATTGTATTCTACCCTTTATTCAGGAGCTCAAATCCATGTACATAGCACCTCCTCTTCCAATTTATCTCACAACAACAGCTCTTTGAGCATCTTCTCCAGTCCCTTTTATACTGCTTTACACCAGCCCTTTAATTAATCTCTGAAATAATGTTGGATTTTCTCTCTGTAGAAACTAATATTTAAAATAATGAAAGAGATTATTAGATGTGAAAGGGCTGTATTTATGTAGAATAAATTCTTCATATGTGTGAAATTTTAAGCAGTGCAGCATAGATCTATTACACATGTTTCAATATAATTGTAAAGCTGGGGTATTTTTCACATAGTATATATAGGCCCTCAAGGAATAATCAAAAACTGGGATAGACAGCATCTAATTTGCTAGTACAAGCTTTTTCTTTTTGCTTCTTTTATGTCTTATAAAGAGTATATAGATTATAATGAAGATGACATATATGAGTTGCATAAATTGAATATTATTAGACAAGTAGATTATTATTATAAAATGAAAGATTCATACTTTGTCATGTCTTCTTTATCACAAAACAAAATATTTTGTAACAATATAATGCTCAGGCTATATACCAGGTAGATAGATAGGTAGGTAGGTAGGTAGGTAGATAGATAGATAGATAGATAGATAGATAGATAGATAGGTTCCATAGCATTTCTGATGCAATGGTTAAACACTATAATTTTATTAAATTTAAAATGAGAAAATGCTGACTAGGAATAATTTCTTTATCTTCAGGAAATGGTTTAGATTATTATAGTAGAATTTAAGCATGGAGGTACCAATCTTAGTCAATCTTGGGTGATTTCAAAATCTTGATAGGAAAAGCACTTGGTAATACCTGGTATCTGTAACTAAAGCTGTAGATTAGACTAAACTAGGAAATTGAAAAAAAAAAATCGCGGATGAAGAGAATTTCAGACCACTTCCACAAAACTGCATTGAAAATTGTATGAATATAGTCAACGGTGTTCAGGTATGAATACAGACAACTAGGATATCTTTACTTAGTTTTTAACAAGATTTGTAAAACTGCTGTGTACTAGTTAGACATTTAAAGTTGGGTTAGAGAAAAAGTCTCAAAATATCCATGCAAGTTTTAAAAAGTCACTTTAAAAATCTTATAAGTATATAATTCTTATTAGTAAAATAAGAATCTACCATGAAACACACAAGCATGATAGAAATAAGAACCAAATGTGCAATTGACAATCAATGTCATCAGTTTCATTTGTTTACTGATGTCTGATAATATCATGTTTGTTTTTTCATTCCCTTTTTTTGCAGACTAGAACCATGTGGGACTATTTTTAAACTAAAATCTGAGACTTAAGGAATGCTACATCTTCAATTCTAAAATCCCAGCAGTTGTTATTCACTTATAGATGACTTGCAGTGATGACAGAATGTACCATAAATATTAAGGGTAGGAAATAAAATAGCTGCTAGGTTTCTGGAGATTTTAAGGACATAGGTATCCCAATAGTTGTCAGGTATGCTTCTGTTCATCTGTGAGTATTCATCTAATTATAAAGGCAGCAATGATCAAGGCCCCCCAAAACCACAAAACAATTTAAGCTAGAGTAGAGCTGCAATTTTTATTTGGTTCCATTTCAGTTTCTGCAGAAAACTTGATTAAAAGCCACAGTCAATTACAAGACATTTTACTGACCATAAGAATATAGGACAGTAAAAATAATATTTACACACATATGTATACCAAACCGGATTAAAGAAAGAGACAGATCAACACAAGTACACACTTGTTTAAAGATTTTTCAGTGACACAGTGTTTGTTCAACTTAATATATATTCTAAAATTGCAATACCCTGCTTCAGATTTCACAAAGGTGGGAAAAAGTTGTCTATTCTTGGGATAATAAACCCATTCTACCTTGCAGGATGAAGGTTCTCCATCCTGTAGTTGAAGCACACTGATTATCTTCTGGGGGGAAATGCAAGAGGATTTTCTGTTATAAATAAATCCTGTGACTTATTTTAAGAGGATAGTTCATACTGTGGCAGATACCCAGCTCTCATTTGAATGCATAAGGGAAGAGGATTTGCAACTGAGTGAGGGATTGTGTTTGTCTGTTGCATATGGAAAGTATAGCCAAGGGAAAGTTTTATTTAATGCTGAGGCCCTCAAGTTTCTTCCTTGATATGTTTTAAATAATTTGAACATGATATTAAGGCACCCCTTTATTCCTATTTCTTGGTTCCAAATTTATGACGATACTACCGTAGTTGTGTAATTCAGGGACAAGTTGTAATTCTAGTATATCCTCGAAGCTCAATGTGTACAATTCAGTGAGCATTTTCTTTATTGTACATTGCTCCTTTGGCTGCCTTCACCCAGTACATTAAGAAGTTTATTCTTTGAATAGCCAAGATTCAAATAGTGGGGCCACACACTTCGACAATGTTTTTAGTATGATTGTTGGATAAATGGTAATGGAAGTTTTTAAAGTAGATTTTTAAGGATTGTTTTCATGTGTTAATTGGATTGATTTTACTATTTCTCTTTGTATATGTTGTGAGCAGCCCCGAGTCCTCAGAGAGGGGTGGCATAAAATCCAATTAAATAAATAAATAAATAATAAATAAAACAGTATGCAATGTGCAGACTATAACATTTGTTCAGATACTTTAGGCTTCATTCAAATATCTGAAACATAATATATCTTGAAAATGTAAAAGAAGAAAAAAGAAAACGACACAAAAACTACTGTATCTGCATGACAACCAGGCCAATCATATGAAGCAGGAAAAGGGCAGCCTTATCTGCAGTTGGCTTATGTTTACTAGCCCTCTCTTCTCTTGGAAGCTTCTCTGGGGAAATAGCTGAAACCTTCCCAGAACATAAGCTTAGATCCTGCAATTATCTTGTTTGTGCTGAAAGCACACCACTGTCTTGTTCATGCAGGATTTTGATAAATATTATTAGCACAGCCTTCTAACTACCCTACTATTGCTTCAGATTTTAATAAGAAAAAAGGATTGAGAAATGGCTACTACATATAATTGCTTTTTTACTTTCGTTTTAATCCATTTTTAATTTATGTACAGACTGCTTGTTTTGATGCTTGAAAATGAGGAACACTGCTCCTCGTCTCAACATTTTTCATTGACTATTGGAAGACTCACTATTCTGCATTTAATGTTGGGATCAAGATCAGATCTGGCCAGATTGGACTTTTCCAACCTAAGGAGAGACTGAGACTGTTACTCCTGGTTATATTGACTTAGAATCCCAACAGATCTAGACTGCCGCAATGTGCTTTACATGGGACTGCAAGAGGCATAGAATGCAGTGGCATTGGCAGTTATATTCCTGATCGGGATATTTTCTGCTCCATGACTTGCATTGGTTGCCAGTGTCCTATGCTTAATTCACGTTACTGGTAGTGACATGTATAACCCTTCATGGCATGGAGCTCTGTTATTTCAGGGATCACTATTCCCTCAGTCTACCTATCCCATCAGGTCTGAGAGAAGAGGCATGATCTGGATTCTATACATCTAAGGCTATCTAGTGGGGCACAGGAAGAGAATCATTCCTGTTGTGATACCTACTTTTGGAACATCATATCCCAAGAGAATAAACTGACGTGATCTTGCTGACCTTTCATAATACCTTAAAGATATGAATTTGTCAATAAACTATGGAAGCCTGTGGCAGAGCTCATGCAGTGGTTATGTTGCTGGGTTTTTTGGCTGATCTGTTTAACTTTGGTTGATGACATGAGTTGTTTTTATTGTTATATGTTTTATGGTATTATTACCTGCCAAAAGATAGGAAATTGAGATGGGGGGGGCATATCAATTGAATTAATGAATGCATAAATGAATAGATAAATAAATGGAAGCATGCAAATGTAAAATGCTGAGTTAAAGTCTAACATGAAGGTGGTTTTTATACTTGGATGCTGGTCTAATTGTACAATATATCATATTTGGATCCTATACAATTAATAAAGTGGGAGTTTTTGAGAGTGCTGATACAATATATTTTCAGTTCCAAGATTGGATTTTGTTAGATATCTTTTTAAAGGGGATCCAATGGTTTTACTTACATAGTTATTCCTGTTAATCAAGTCTGAAATGTGCTATAGTGAATTTGTGTCTAAGATTCCTAATCTTGCATATTTTAAAAGTTACAAGTTTTAAATCATGCATGGAAATGTCAGTTTGTTTGTTTGTTTGTTTGTTTGTTTGTTAGTTAGTTAGTTTAGTCAGGTACATATTGGTAATATTCATAGATATAATGTTGTTTATATACATGAGATGAGTACTGATACGAAGGAACATTAGGACAAGAACGGTAGGCATGCTGGTGTACTTATGCATGCCCCTTACTGACCTTTTAGGAATTGGGTAAGGTCAGTAGTGGACAGCCTAAGGGTAAAGTTTTGGGAGTTTTGTGATGAAGCTATAGAGTCAGGTAGTGAATTTCAGGCATTAACCACTCAGTTGCTAAAGCCATATTTTCTACAGTCAGGTTTGGAGCAGTTCACTTTGAGTTTGTATCTATTGTGTGCTGTTGTGGCTGAAGCTGAAGTAGTCATTGACAGGAAGGACATTGTAATATATGTGTATGACTGTATATGGGGTATTTATTTATTTATTTATTTATTATATTTGTATGCCCCCCTCTCCGTGGACTCGGGGCGGATAACAACAGTAATGAAACAACATATAACAAATCTAATATTTAAAATAATTAAAAACCCTTATTAAAAACCGAACATACACACAAACATAACATGCATAAATTGTATAGGCCTAGGGGGAAGGAATATCTCAATTCCCCCATGCCTGACGCCAGAGGTGGGTTTTAAGGAGCTTACGTAAGGTGAGGAGGGTGGGGGCAATTCTGATCTCTAGGGGGAGCTGGTTCCAGAGGGTTGGGGACACCACAGACAACGTTGTTTAGTCGATGGGACCTGGAGAAGGCCAACTCTGTGGGACCTAAGTGGTCGCTGGGATTCGTGCGGCAGAAGGTGGTCCCGTAATTTGTATAATTCTTTTTAAAGTAATTTAGATTTCTTTTATATATTATTGCAGTTATAATATAGTACACCACCCTGAATTGCTTTGAGAAGGGTGGCATAGAAATTTAATAAATAAATAAATAATATGATTTTATGAGCTATGCTTAGGTAGTGCTTAACGCGACATAGTTCTTAGCTTTCTAAGCCTAAGATTTTAAATCTGGTTGTGTAAGGTATTCTGTTGCGAGAAGAGGAGTGGAGGGCTCTTCTCAGAAAGTATCTCTGGACACTTTCTAATGTATTTATGTCATGTGTGTATATGGTGTAGGTTCCAGGCATATGAGCTGTATTCAAGGACTGGCCTGGAGAAGGTTTTGTATGCTCTGGTTAGTAGTGTGAGATTACCGGAGCAGAAGCGACGTAGTATTAGGTTAACTACTCTTGAAGCCTTTTGGGTGATGTAGTTGCACTGGACTTTTGCACTTAGATCATTTGATATGAATATTCCAAGGTCTTTGACAGGGTTCAGGAGGCTTTCCCGAAGCCTGGGAGAATCAAAACAGCTGATAAAAAGGCCAAAACCCCAGCTGGCCTGTGTGTGCATGCGCACTGGAGCTGACATAGAGCAATGCCTTGCATGCTTTCAGATATGGCTTTGTGTACCTCCGGGTTCGTCATTAGTGGTGTAGTGTGTTATTTAGAAGTCTTGTGCTAGATGATGTGGATTGTCAACCAAAGGAGCATTCATCAGGTTTTTATAATATTGTGCATTGAAAAAGCAATGAATAGCAACACAGCACAGATTTGTGTCATCTTTGCTCTAACATCCTCTATTTTGCCTCTATTCTCTTAGATTCCAAGGAGCCACAAATCCCAACAGTTTATTTCCTGATGCATTCTATTTGGGAAGTCTACGGAGAGGGGCGGCATACAAATCTAATAAATAAAATCAATAAGTGATTCCCCCACACCTGGATGGGAAGAGGCAGATATCTATCCATTAGTGTAGGCAGAGGCCTCAACTGGATTGCCAATTTCATCGATGAATGAGATTTATTTCCATTCACAAAAAAGACTGTGCTGAATCCAGTTAGTGCCATCACATGCACATATTAATTATCATGTATTTATAGATTCAGAAATTGCAAGGTATCAGATGTGGGATTTGTCAGAGGGCAGTAGAACTTCCTGTTTGTAGTCAACAAACAACAAGTTTGTAGCAACTTCTTGGTAGAATTTTCATTTAAATAATATGTTTTAGTGTTTAAACAAAACTCAATAAAAATTCAAATTTTATCTGTTATGAACAACCTATTTCTCAAATCAAACTCTTTTTTTAAAATAACATTCTATATAAATAGGATTTTAAGACATGGAACTTGTGGAAAATACATTCACTTTCACTTCTGTCTATGAGGTGGTTTATGAACGACATTCCTGCTATAGAAAAATTATTGCCTGGGAGCTTCTTAGTGGCTTTGAAGTGGGCATTTAGGCTGATTATTTGATTTCCAGGCAGAAAACTTTATTAGTCCTGGTTTTACATCATTACTTTCCCATGGAAGTTTTAGAGTAGTAAATATGATCTGGCATTGCCTAAAACATTAATGAGTTCTGATTGGTCATTTGCATTTGCAGATAAGATTTAAAGTACTCAAAGCACATGATATTCTTAAAATAGCTGAAGGAATTAATCTATTCTGCCTCTAAAGTACATGACTTGATGGAGTATATTACAGGAGGCTTCCATTGAAGATACACTATGAGCTAAAATTCAGCCAAACCACTGTATTTTGTGAGCACAAATGAAAAGAGCTCAGTAACATCTTTAACATCTACTCTCTTTTACCAATATTACACATGCATGATGATGAGTCTTTTTATTGATCTTGTTGTCTTGTTATACAAGATGTTTTTGTAGAGATTTACCATAATAATGCTCTCTAATGAAGCTGATTATGTCTCCCATAAGGCACATTAATATATGAATAAATTGTTCTTAAGGTAGGTCTATTTATCAAAAGAACAGCAATAAGCATAATACAGTGTTCCATAGAGCATAGTATACCCTCTAATATATGTATGCATCTAATATTTATATATTTTTCTTAGACTCATTTTAAGAACAATGAGCAGCTGAACCTCTTGATATTAAAAGAAACAGACAGTGAGGGCGGAAAATGTTAGACCTTCCATGTAAAAATGCCTATCACTGAAACTGGTGGGTAGTAATCGGATTAAAAACCATGGCTATTTTTTAACAGAAAAAATATTAATAGTGGTGGTATGACTGTGCATAATGCAGTTCGAGATGGTTGACACTAAGTAAAGTACTGTCAACATTAAAGAAACATATGTCCCACTGATTTAAGTGAGAAAAATAGGAACATACCACCACTGTAATAACTCTTAAATAGTGTGTCTTGTGAACAATTACTGATATAATAATCACAGTAATAGGATGTCTGGAGCTGCTAACACCTTCTTGGGTGTCATACCAAAATTATATCTTGTCCAGGATTCTAATTCTCATTTTGACCAATAAGGTGGCACTTGACAAAGACTACAGTCTTCTCAAGTGCCATGAGAGCAATGTAGTCTTCCAACAGTTCTCAAATTCTGTATTGGCCCTACCTGGGCAGACTGGCTATTGGGTCCCTTTAGTCTGAATATATTCTCATCCATACCCTTACCGGGATTTGAACCTGCAGAGTCTTTAACCTATACCCAACCATCCATCACAGAGAGAGGGGGGGGGGGAGAGAGGGAGAGAGGGAGAGAGAGAGAGAGAGAGAGAGAGATAGATGCAACTTAAAACCGAGGACAACTTTCCTGACAGTTAAAAAATTTAACTCCAACACTATAATATTTTAAGAAAATGTTGGATAATCATTTTTCTGAAGTGGTGTAGGATTTCTGGTCTAAGCAGGGGGTTGGGCTAGAAGACCTCCAAAGTCCCTTCCAACTCTGTTATTCTGTTCTATTTATATATGGAGATCATTCTTTAAATGGAAAATATGAGTCCTGCTCAGTTCTCATACTCAAGAGAAAATTTCTTAAGGCTTAATCTTGAATTTTTCCCCTTCCTAAATTAGTGGCTTGGCATAAAGACATGCAATCCTGCAATTTATAGTTCATTATTTTCTTGCAACTTTAGAACATAGAATAATAGGTTTGGAAGGAATTATGGCAAAACAATATCTAAATGATTATCCCACTGAACTTATTTTGTCCTTTCTGGGAGGAGAAACAAGGCAGAGAAGGTTGGAAAGATTAAATTGATTTTAAAATGTTTATTTTCCTAACAATAGCAATGCTATTAAGATTTTCAGTTGGGCATCAGAATTCGTATTTTGTGATATTCTGGTTGCCCCTAAAACATGTTTATTCTGCTAGTTTTCATCCAATTGAATTCATTTACTTTTCATTGTTAATTTGCTTTTGATAAGGTATTTTGAAATTTTGTTGGCATAACCCTGATCAAGTATCCTCTAATTGTATGTGGCTTCATTTCTTAATAGTGTGTCTTGAAGTTGATAATTTGGTTGCGTGGTTTAAGTCTTCAGAATGGTAGGTTGGAGAAAGCAATATAAAACATTAAAACAACAACCAGTGCAAAAAAAATTGACTACTGTCACATTGCTATGGTATTATATTGATTTTAACCTGTTGTAAAGGATTGGAACATTTAACTTAGCTCTTTACTCATTGTGAGATTTGCTCCTCAGCAGCCTGAATTGTCCCTGTCTTTTTACCCATCTGTTATTTGACCTTTCATATTTGCAGTTTATCTTTCAATATTTAAGAGAGAATTAATGTGAAATTATTTTGCTAGGCAGGCACCTGGCATCTCAATCATTCTTGGAAGTAAATATTTGATTTAAATGTAACTTACTTTATTTTTTTTAAAAAAAGTTTAGGATGTAGATTGGATTGCTTTATATCATTGCAAACTAGGGACAGTTGTATATAATGGGATTTGTATATAATGGGAAGCATGGAAGACTATATAATCCAATAACAATAGTCAAATAGTTTTAAAAGCTGAAAAAAGGCTCTGTTTACTCCTCAGACTTAAATTTGTGTAATTCAGTGTTTGTTTGTTTGTTTGTTTTACTGCATGAATAATGTGTAATCTGCATGTATGATTGGGAATACCTTTTTCATCTGAGTGCACTCCATTTTGATTTGTTTATCTCTGGGGTGCTTAACAATGAAGATGCCAGTTGTGTGGAGAAGAAGAGATTTGCTGAATCACAAAGAGCAGACTTTATCAGAAAAATCTAACAATGTGCCATGCTTTGCTAAAGTGAGCTAAAGTGTGGCCAGCTGGAACTTTGAAATTTAACTGTAAGCCACTGGGACTGTTAAATCATAACCAAACTTATCTTTAATGAAGTTTTCTGAAATGGCACCCGACTACATAATTATCACAGTATAACTCTTTTTAGCTGTAGTGTAAAGAGAAGGCACAGTAAAGCATTTGACAAAAACTAGGATATACAGTGGTACCTCGAGATACGAGTTTAATTCGTTCCGGACCTGGGCTCTTAAGTCGAGCAGCTCTTATCTCGAACAACTTTTCCCCATAGGAATTAATGTAAATAATTTTAATTGGTTCCAGTCCTCAAAAAACTCACAAAGTTAGTCTAAATTATGCAGAAAGACATGTTTTTAATGAAGAAATGTACATGTACATATAAATGAATAATGAAGTTTCTTTCACTTAACTTGTAAACTTTCTTAAACTTTTAAATTTACATATGTTCAACTTCTCTGCCACCCAATCCTGTAGGACAGAGGTCCCCAACCCTTTTTGCACCAGGGACCGGCTTTAAGCGATCAAGAGAGGAATGGGTGAATGAATGGACGGAGGGTGGGAAGGAAGGAAGGAAAGAGGGAAGGGACAGGAACAGAGGAAGGAAGCAAGGAAACTTATGAAAGGGGAGAGTAAGAGAGGAATGAGTGGAGGGAGGGAGGGAAGAAGGTGGGAAGGAGAAAGAAAAGAAGAAATAGAGGAAGGGAAGGTAAAAGAGAGAAAGAAAAAGAGCAAGAAAGAAAGCTGCAAGCACCCCCCCGAGCCCCCCAGGCCGGCTGCAACCTTTTAAAACACGCGCGCCGCTTCGCAGCTGTCTCCTGAAGCCGAACGCGGAAGTTAGCGTTTGGCTTCAGGAGACAGCTCCTTGGCGCTTGTATCTCGAATTTGGGCTTGTAAGTAGAACAAAAATATCTCTCCCCTCCCAGCTCTTATCTCGAGTTGCTCTTAAGTAGAGCAGCTCTTATGTCGGGGTTCCACTGTACAGTACATCTATACTAATAGGATGTTAAATATACAATGGACAATTACAAAAGAAATGGCGGTATTAGGTAAAAGGAACAAGATGGGAGAATTTAGAGAAATAAAAGAAGCTGATAGAAAGCGCTCAGGCGGTAATAGTCCTAGGCTGGAAGGATGCGACAAAATGGACAATACAAAATTGGTATCGGTGGATCGTATTCAGTTTGAGATTACGGATAAGAGGATGAATTTGGCCAATGAAACTAATCTGCGGGCACAGATGGGACGATGGGACAAGGTAAGAGGACATGTGGTTAGTAGAATTCAAGACCAAGGTATAAAGAATAAATTAGAACTACTTTATAATATGTAAATAGATATATTGCTCTTGAGTTAAAATGGTATATAGAAAATATGCCCCCATTTTGGTGGAGGAGTATGAATGTTTTTTTGGTGGTGGGCATTTTGAACACTGAACACATTGTTATGTGTTGTGTGAATGTTTTGTTTATATATTATTATTATAAAAATCAATAAAAAATTAAATAATAATAATAAAAACTAAGATATACATCTGAATATTTGAAATTCAGAAATGGTGGATGCAAATGTTTCTTAAAAACAAATGAAGAAGTGCCTATGACATGGTGCTACCTTCACCCACCCGTTCTCTCCTAGCATGACTGACTAGTGCTAAATCCTTGAAGACTATTGAGAAGCTACAGTTGGTATGGAAAATGGCTACACGGGCCATTTCAAGCTCCCCAAAAATTGTCCCTGTGACACTACTGCTTGTATTGGTTGCATTGGTTACCCATCTGTGAATACCAGGCTGGGTGAAATTCAAGAAGGGGTGAGCTTTAACTTACCTCACTGCCAGTTCGCTCTCTCCTGTGCCCTGTGGTCTCACCTCATGGGCTCAAGCATGCACAGTGCCAAAAAATCCAGAAAAAACAAAAAATCGTGATGCATGCACATTGCTGGTAACACGACTTCTGCGCATACACAGTAGAAAAAAAATTCAAAAAGGAATTTTTTAAAAGTAAATAATAATAATAATAATAATAATAATAATAATAATAATAATAATTTATTAGATTTGTCTGCTGCCCCTCTCCAAAAACTCGGGTTATTTCACAACAATGATAAACAATGTACAAATCCAATATTTTAAAACATAATTTTAAAACCCTTATAATAAAATGATCACACAACCCAATCAGACCATACTTAAACCAAAATAGTTAGGGTGGCCTATAAATTAAATAAAATACTGTAAATAAATTCACTCATCTTAGTTATGAGATGGCTAAAGAGAATGTAGTAGTGGCCTACCCTTCGTTGTAAAAACTCTTCATTATACAGGAACTTCCCTGGCTTGTTGAATAGCCTTAAATCCTAGGGTAGGACATGAAGAGGAGTTACATTTCAGAGAATTTTCTCTACTTAAGTTGTGTGATCTGGCAGAGAGATTGTAGAGATGAAAAGAAGTGTGTCAAGAAAAACCAAAAGCAGACCATCACATCCTCAAATTACTCAGAAATGCTATCCCAAGAAAATAATAAGAAAAAGAGGATTTTTTTTTAAAAAAAACCAGGTGATTGTTCACAGGTGATTGTTCACCATAAACAAATGGCTCATTACCCATTTCTTGGCAATTTAGAAAAGTCATTATATATGATTCACCTCAGTGGATAATATTGCCACTAGGCTTAAGGCTAGGTTTAGGGTTACAATCCTTTGTTTAGTAGCTGTAATGGAGGGTGTAGAATTGCTCCCGAACCATCCATTATATCATCTAAGATAACTCATACTATTATTATTCTTCAGTTGAGTACCTGCAATATATTCTATAGAGAATGATCTTTGAAAATCACCTGGCATCTGTAGGTGGTTCCAAATAAACCATTTGAATGGTCCACTTGCCTGTCACCTTTTGTCTACACTCTAGACCCTGTATTTGCTGCTACCTGTAGTAGATTTTCAATGCAATTCAGAATGCTAGTTTTGATTTATAAAGATGTCCGATGGCTTGATGGTGATGTCCTTACCTGACTGACTGCTCTAACTAGAGTTAACAAAACTGAATTGGGGTTGGGGGGCATTCATTTTTGTGAAGTGTAAATGCCAGGATACATGGTTATGCCATGGCACTGAAAATATGGACACTTACTTCTGGAAATTTGATTGGGCTCTTTAGAGATCTCCTTTTCAAAGCTGTCAGAGTGAGTGCTATGTTTTGTGTTTATCATGGATATTTTAATTTTGTTACTGTATGGTTTTTATTGCTGTCATTGAACAAAGAGTCTGGGGAAAAGTGGAAGCATGCAAGTAAAATAAGTAAACATGCAAACTAAAAATACTATAAATAGCTGAAGCACAAATCTTCACCAGGAGGAGATGTGAAAGACATGGGGAAAACAAGGCAGTTTATCGAACATTTTGTCAGTACGAAAGGACACACATGGTACAAAGGCTTCCTACAAATGTTTCTGTAGGTATGGTATGTTTTATCTATTCTGTTATGTTATATATATTATTCATATTCATATACATATATGTATAATATGCACATACATACACACACACACATACATACACATACCATGGGTTGGTTCTAATTTATCTCACTGCCGGTTTGCTTCCTCCCACGATGCATAGTCACACACACACATGTGCAGTAGGAAAAAAATCAGATTTTTTTAATGCCTCAAACAAGATGGTGATGCATGCACAGTTCCAGTAACTTGGCTACTTTGCCTGGGCAGAAGGAAAAAAACCCCTGGGAATAATAATAATAATAATAATAATAATAATAATAATAATAACAACAACAACAACAACAACAATAATAATAATAATAGATGGCCTCCATGGACCAGCACTGTACAATCAGATTCCATGACATCATTGTGATATCACCAGTGAGTTGCCACCAGTTTGGGCAAAACTCTGGAGATTCGCACCACTCCCATTCTCCTTGACTTTCGAAAGGCATTAAAAACACATCTATGCCAGCAGGCCTGGAGATCATGAGCGAAAGCTTCGCTCTGGCCACTTGTATGAAAAAGGAAGGATTGTCTGTTTTATTGTTGGATTTTAGTATTTTAGTATTTTAATGTTTTAATAGTCTTTATTATCATAGTACAGTATTTATTTTTATTCTTGTGAGCTACCCTGAGTCTGTAAGGAGAAAGGTGGCCTATAAACAGTGAAGGGCTACCAAAATTTTTACTACCACACTGTGGCCGTGGCTTATGCATTTTCTTTCAACATCTTTCAGTGCAAATTGGGTGCTCTGGGGTGGAACTCCATTTTTGCTACCCCACTGCGTCCCCCCCCCCCCGTCCAGGCAGTAGCCCACCCCTGCCTATAAATCTAATTAATACATAAATAATAAATAAATAAACTGTTCGGAACCAGGAGGAACCTACCTCTGATACATGCATACATACATACATACATACATACATACATACATACATACATACATACATACCCTATTTCCCCCAAAATATGACACCTCCTGATAATAAGCCCAACTGGTCTTTTGAGTGCAGGGCAATAAGGCCAAGTGCTTAGTTCAGGATTCAAAAAAAATATAAGACATGGTCTTATTTTCAGAGAAACCTGTGTGTGAGGGGGTATGTACATGTTCTTCATTTAGTCTGCATATCATGCTATAACACTAATAGTATACACAAATTTGAGTTCAAAATTTTCATTATGTTTAAATCTAAACAGTCCGTCATCTCCATCCAAAATGGCTTTAAAAAGAGCTCCAGATAGAGTTACCAAGTTCCTTGTAATCCAATTGGGAAGCAGCGTAATAGAATAAAATTGCTAGAGGTAGTCATACATTTACTTTTACATTCATACTTGAGGGTTAAAGGTTAGGATTTCTTTAAGCCAACAACAACTACACACAAATCTAAGTCTGCTTAAAATTTGGAATAGCTCCTCAACTGTTTAGAAAGGGTGTCCCTGGAGTGTTCAGCCACCATTAAGGCAGCTTTTACTGATGTTTGCACCTTTATTTCAAGAGAATGAAATGGCAGCCTGTCTATCACATGATGAGTGAAAGCAGCAGTAAACAGAGACTGAAACAGAAGTACAATACACCAGGGAAGAACCTGCATGGGTTTAATGTATTCCCACCAGAAATCACAAAAGTCTTTCGGAATCTTATGTATTTATTGTTAAAGATCTACACTGTTTATGTGGGTAAAGGCATCTGTGTACTCTATATTTTGTTGTTACAGAAAGAAGCATTTCATAAGCATTTGCATTGCAAGTAAGTGCTCCTAGCACTTGCAAACATTGACAGAAATGTAAATGCAGTTGGAGAGTGACTTTGGCATATTCTTAATTATGTTGGCACACTTTTGTATTGATTTTTGCTGTTAATTACTAAAGTATCAATATGTTGTAAAATAACATGCATTCATTATCTTTGCTTGCAGTCCATTTAAATAATTACAAAAAAAAATCCCCCACCAAAACATCTACTCACTCAAACATATACACAAACATACGTTCTCTGTCAGCAATTCCATTGAACCAGAAATTAACTTACTATATTTATTGTTACTGTGCACACTTAATTAAATAAAGCATCACTCATGTAATGTCCATGTCCTCTCTCCAATAGTAAGCATGCTGAATATTCCTCTATTTGTCGAGCCTTTGTAAATGACACAGTGAGAACACCTCTGCATTTTTCTTTGAATGCAATTGACGATGGTTGTGATTTGAAATCTGTTGGGATTTTCTGGGATTTTCAGAAAGATTTACCTAGTTTAAATTTCTGGTTCTTTTTTACAGCCCTAACACAGGAGGTAGCAACCTAACAGGGCCATCCTCTGGTTCTCATCCAGGGGTGAAATCCAGCAGGTTCTAACAGGTTCTGGAGAACCAGTAGCAGAAAGTTTGAGTAGTATGTATAACTTGCAAATACCACATCTGGCTGGCCTCAGAGTGAGGTGAGAATGGAAATGTTGCAATATTCTTCCCTTCCAGGAGGGAGGAAGAAATAGGGATTTTGTAGTATCCTTCCCCTGCCATGCCCACCAAGCCACGCCCACTAAGCCACACCCACATAATTAGTAGTAAAAAAAATGGATTTCACCACTGCTCTGGTCTAATTACCAAAGTTCTCATACCAAACTGTCAACCTATTCTTTATGTATATGTATATGTATACATAATGTATACATATGTATATTTAGTAAGAATATTAGTAAGACAAAAAAGATCAGAAGGAAAACAATTCAATGACTGCTGATTTTTAGCTATAACTCTGGCTCCATTCACCAGTGACATCTTGAAAATGGTCTCAAAAGACAACAGTAGAAAATATTTATTCAATGGACAGGAAATGGCTTGATAGAAAAAAGGTGCAAAGTGGAAATTTGCATATATGCTGCCTTGAGAAGGGTGGCATAGAAATCTAATAAATAAATAAATAAACAAACAAACAAACAAACAAACAAATAAATAAATAAATAAATAGTTTACAACTCCGTCGTCTCCGTTCCGACTTAATTATAGTTCATAAAATCATATACCAAAATGTCCTACCTGTTAACGACTACTTTGCCTTCAACCGCAACAACACACAAGCACGAAATCGATTTAAACTAAATGTCAACCGCTCCAACCTTGACTGCAAAAAATACGACTTCAGTAACAAAGTAATCAACGCTTGGAATGCACTACCTGATTCTGTGGTTTCTACTCCTAATCCCAAAATCTTTAGCCTTAGACTATCTACAATTGACCTCTCCCCCTTTCTAAGAGGTCTGTAAGGGCCGTGCATACGCGCACCACTGTGCCTACCGTCCTTGTCCTATTGTCTTCTTTTGTTACTTTTTATCATTACTTATCTAATGTTTTATTTGTACAAATTACCACCCTATAATTGTTTGACAAAATAAATAAATAAAAAAAATCTAAAATGTTAAAACATATGTGAGAATAAGATAAACAGAGGGGGACATATACACATCACTATTTCAGAGTCTAATAAAGTACCGATGAAATGTGAGTTTCTTACAAAGTTTTGCAATAGTTGTGCCTTCTAGAAAATTGACATATTTTTGAACTATAAGACGTACTTTTTACCCCACCCCGAAAGGGTGAAAACCTAGGTGTCACTTATACACTGAATGTAGCCCCACCTAGTCACCCCCACCCTTTGGTCTTTGGCTCCCAGCAATTTACCTCCTTTCAGCAAACAGTGCAGAGCCTGATTAGCATAAGAAATTGATTATTAGCTTCCTGATCACCAGCTGATTCAGCACAGACAGGCCAGGTGCTAGAACTGAAAGTGGAGCTAGCTGCAAGGAGCGAAATTGCTGGGAGGTGGACTGCTTGCAATGTTGGACTGCTGAAACTACAAGGAAGTAAGTCAATAATTATAAATGTCTATAGAATGTTCAAACTATTAGACATATTTTTTAAAGACTGCTTTATTATTGTCTTAGACAACTTAACAAAATAAAAAAGCTTTTTAAAATAAATGGTTGATCTGAAGAGGCCCAGTGCTAATGTATCCTTTTTCTAAAATAGCAGAGAATAACTATACTTCCAGAAAGCCATATCAAATTTAAATATCGTAAAAGTATCATCTGAAATGTAACAGTGTCCTGCTTAGTATTAAGATAAGGCAGCTGAGTTAAATCCTGACTTAGTCATGTTTGGAGTAGATCTATTAAATAATTGGGGGCAGTTAGTGTGACTATATTTAAGAAAACTTTCTGGCATTAATATAGGCAGAGGCCTTTTTTCCTTGTTTTCCTCCCCCCAAACTAATGTGTGCCTTATACTCGGGTGCATCTTATATTTTGAAAAATACGGTGGTCTAAAATTACTTCTCTTCCAAAGACACTTTTTGATATTGTTGTTTTTAACAGGAAAAATAAAGGCACAGTCTGTGGTCAGGCCAAGCTGTGCTATTTCCTTCAGCAAATCTGTGGTCTGTGGTTCAGTCTATGTTCCTTTGTGACTGAAAAGCTGGACGAAAATCTGTAAAAAGGGAAGGCAGCTTGTCTGCTATTACTTGTCTTCTTGTCAAAGATAATCTCCTGGATTTACTAAGAACAGAGTTTAAAATCTGGTGAGGTAAGGCATTCATATCCTTCTCACCAGATGCAATTCGTGCTATGACCTTACATTACTCGGTATAGCAGCTGTGCATGTAGAAACGTGTTCCTGTAAACAGATTGCATTTTAGGAGCAGGGTATTTAGGCACCCAAAGGGCTGAATATAGGAATTTGATAGTGGATGGAGAGAAAGGGAGAGGGATGGAGGGGGGAAGAGAGAAAGAAAGAAAGAGTGAGAGAGAGAATGAGAGAGAGAGAGAGAGAGAGAGAGAGAGAGAACCTGGTATCAGCCAAACAAATATCCATGACTGTCTGTCTATAAGATGGTGAACATTGTTTTTGAACTTAGTAATGCAATTGGTTCTGCTCATTTAATGGTTATGTAGACACTATTCATGTCTTTCCAACTGGCTTTGGTGGGCTCCCAGGTTGCATTGCATTGGCATCCTTCAGTTTCAAAAGACCACGGTATCATTTATTTATTTATTTATTTATTCATTCATTCATTCATTCATTCATTCATTCATTCATTCATTCATTTATTAGATTTGTATGCCACCCCTCTCCGAAGACTCGGGGCGGCTAACAACAATAAAGAAGACAATGTAAACAAATCTAATATTAAAAATAATCTAAAAAAAACCAATTTAAGAAACCAATCATACAAACAAGCATACCATGTATAAATTCTATAAGTCTAGGGGGAAGGGAAAAATTTCAATTCCCCCATGCCTGACAACAGAGGTGGGTTTTAAGGAGCTTGCGTGGGGGCAACTCTGATATCTGGGGGGAGCTGGTTCCAGAGGGTCGTGGCCGCCACAGAGAAGGCTCTTCTCCTGGATCCCGCCAAATGACATTGTTTAGTTGACGGGACCCAGAGAAGGCCAACTCTGTGGGACCTAACCGGTCGCTGGGATTCGTGCGGCAGAAGGCGGTCCTGGAGATATTCTGGTCCGATGCCATGAAGGGCTTTTTAGGTCATAACCAACACTTTGAATTGTGACCGGAAATTGATAGGCAACCAATGCAGACTGCGGAGTCTATCATGCTCTGGATTCCCTGGGCTCCCAGGTATCCTCTACCATAATAGGCCATTAGATAAGAGCTTGCATCCCGAAATTGTATGAACTGCATTCATTCCCCTTGCCAAGACAAGTCACAGCACATTCTACAAGGACTGCAGCCACCACAGCAATTGGATGTGTTTGCTTCAGAGGAAGCTTCCTTCGGTTGGGGAGGGCTTCAACAGGTGCATCTAGCCTTGAACGTTCTAGCCCCAACAGCTACCTGCCCACAGGACAGCCATGCTTTGAAATGTCCCATTCCTGGCCTATCCCACAACCACACTGGATAAAAGGTGTTAGGCCTACCTGAACATCTTTTCTCAGTGGAATTTGCGGGATAGGCCAGTCCCTCCCTGATGAACATAGGGTCTGGAGTGGAGTGGGGGATTAATGTTTGGAAGAGTATTTGTTGTTGCAGCTACAACACGGTCAAAAACTGGAGCCTGAGGGAAAGGCATTTGATGCAGTCATTAGGCAAAAGGACAAGATCAACACCCATTCCTCACCTATCCTGCAGCTTCCACTGAGAAAAGCATTCAGGTAGGACCAAAGCCCCTTCTAAGTTTGTAAGTAAGAAAAGAGGCATGCTATATTTAATTAATCAATTAATTTTAAAAAAATGATAAAATCAAATTGAGTTTTATGCTGGCCTTTCTGACATTTTAGTAAAGGTAAATGTGGCTGTTTACTTCCAGATATATATATTCCTGAAGTATAAGAAGAACAAGAGATACTAACAAACTGAACAAAGTTTAAAGGAAAAAAACCCATACAAATTTCATCCGTAAGTGCAGTGACTATTGTTCTATTAAAAATACCAGAGTTGTATAAAAGCTGAAGTATGCTGTCAAAGGGTAGCATGTTTGTTTTCTACTTTATACTATTTGACATTATGTGCTAGATCACATCACTTCAGGAAACAAACTTGTTGAATGATATTTCACATTTGGGGGCAGAAAGCAGTCCCAGAAGGTACTACAGACCCTTAACAGGAAAATCCATGCATAACATTTTTTGGGAAAAGGAAGATTTTATTGACATATTGACATAATATGTATTGAAAAATACAAGGCTGCAGAACCAACTAGTGTGGTAATATGATCTTCTAAGGTTTTGCAAAATATACAGAGAGAGGGGGGGGGGGAGGGAGAGAGAGAGGGAGTTTTGTGTTTTGCATAACATGTAAATCAAAACCCTGGAAGTATCTCCAATGCTCTCTTTCACTTCTGCTTTACACTGTGCTTTTATCTTTTATCTTATTTACAGAATAAGCTGTATGACCAGCTCCTAAGAGTGCCAAGTGGAAGGGAATCCCCAAGACTAGGCAAGTAGAGCAGTTTTGGGGAAAAAGAAGTAGTGAGTATTATTAGAAAAATTAGGCAGTACAGAAGCATGGCATTTAGTTAGAGAGCTTACATATCTTATTAACAGTGAAGCCAAATGTGGCCATTATCGTGATAAGAAAAATCTTCAGGGTGGATATTTTCCATGCCATTTATAGCTACAATGATTATAGCCCTATGCTTTTTGCAAGTGGAAGATGACTCACATCTCACGCATTGGTCCTTCATGACCAATTCAAAAACTGTTGAACATTTTATAAAAGCAACTTCTCATTTCAGGTCTGGCGTAAGTATTTCTAAGTAATTTAAGTTTGGACATATTGAAATTGGTCATCTTCACCAGTTCTTTTGTAGAGTTGCTTATACATTTGGAACCACTGACCTATTGCATGAGTTACTAGTGTTATACCTTAGAACAGTGATGGTGAACATTTCCCCCCTCAGGTGTTGAAATAATGCACATGTGCACTCTCATGCGCATATGTGTGCCCCCCATTTGCCCTCCATGTGTGCGTGCATGACCCTCCCACTCCCCCATTTCCCAAATTCCAGGGGACCTGCTAGGCCCATTTTTCACCCTTCCTAGGCTCCAGAGGCTTTTTTGGAGCTTGGGGAGGGTGAAAACACTTTTCCCCACCCCCACGGAGGCCCTCTGGAAGCTTAAATTGATCTTCCAGAGTCTCTGCATGAGCCAAAAATTAACTGGCTGGCACACACATGCCCACTGGAGCTGAGGTAGGTCAACGCCTTGTGTGCCGGCAGATATGGCTCCGAGTGCCACAGGTTTGCCATCCTGGCCTTAGAATGAAAGGGCCTGCTACTCTTCTGTAGAAATGTCTCATATGAATTCATATTTTCTTTCATGCTGGCAAGTTATTCAAGTCTTGCAGCAAAACATTTCCAAACCTCATCATTATCACCTCTACATTTGACAGAAGGAATGTTCTAATGGAAAGTGGTGTTTCTTTTCTCATGAAATAGCAGCACTCGTGCACTCTAAAATATTCAGAATGATTATGTTATCTTTTTCAGACTAATATGCATTTATGGCTTTTTGTAGGGTCTTGTTATTTGGATAGGACCTGGAGGACATTTTAGATTTGTTCGTGGATTCAGTGGTGGGTTCCTACCAGTTCAGACCAGTTCGCTAGAACCTTTAAGGGAAATTTGGCCTGGGACATCTAACAGCTAGCATAGAAGTTTGGAAACTGGCCAATAGTTATCTAGGATTCTAAATCCAGACAATGAAAAATGTCTTCAGAAGGAGAGTATTCATTCATTCATTCATTCATTCATTCATTCATTCATTTATTTATTTATTCACTCACTCACTCACTCACTCACTCACTTACTCACTTACTTACATACCTTTATTTATATTTGTTTGTTTGTTTGTTTTGTACAGCATTTATATGATTACAAAGTATAAGCAAGGTATAAATATGATTGTGAATATATAAGAAGTACAAGCATGGTTATGAATATATGATATTTTACAAATACATGTGGACATTAGGACAGGGACGGTAGGCACACTGTGCGCACAGACCTTACAGACCTTAGGAATGTGAAGTCAGCAGCAGGCAGTCTAGCGTTAAAGTTTTGGGGGATTGAGGAAGAAACTACAGAGTCAGATATGCAATATTGCTGCCTTCTTCATTGCTTCTCTCAGCTTCCTCGCAACCAGGGAGATGTGAATGATCCAGGTAGTCATTACCGCCCACACTCTTTGCAACAGTCAGTGTTTCAATGGTCCAAACTGCATGTGGCAAAAGACAATCTAGATAGATCCTATCTAGAATACCTTCAAACCAAGTTTTACTTCTTCTTCTCACTCTCTAAGCTGACCTCCAACTCCAGTAGTGGGTTCTGAATCACCTTGCTACCAGTTTGCATGCACATGCAACATTCCTGTGCTTGGCAGAAGCATCCCGGGTGGATGGGCAGAGACTCCCATCACCGCCACTAATGGTTCTAAGAACCACTTCAAACCAGGATCAACACACCACTGTCCCTCTCCCATTGGAAGGTTCCAGTTGAGATATCCTTGCAGCATCCTTGAAACCTAATGAGAATCTCTTTAGCTCCTTCTGTGATCTCTTTACTATTTCCCCTTATTTACTTATACATCCTCTTTCTTCTGTTCTGCCTTCAGTTAATTACACACTCTAATTTATAGCATCACTTTATTTCTTTGCTTCTTATGGTAAACTCCTACCAGTTTGCACCTGTTTTGCTAATTTCCCCAACTTTACTGAAACACCAGGGTTGCAATAACAAAGGAAGTTGTGTTTTAAGAAGCTTGCTTAGTTAAGAATTAATGTATAAAATTACTTCCTATATCTCGACACTGTATTATAATACCTTGCTCAGCATATCCTTTTTATTCTTTTTTTAACCTGCAGCTACATCTTCCTAGTAATTCTGTTCTCCTTGACATTTCATGTTAGGTTTATTTCTGCTTTAATCCATTGCCAAACCAGTTCAAAAGTTCTTAATGTGCAACATATAGTTAGGGATGCTGGTGCTGGCTAATTAGTACTTTATTTACCTCCTACTGAGTTGTTGTAAGGCCATGCTGTCTAGCAACATCGAGAGTTGAAATCCAACACATCTGCAGGCACCAGATTGAAGAAGCCTGAGTGAATGTTTGAGAAATAATTGGCAAACTTTTTTACGTATTTCAATGAGACATTGAGAAAGGTATCATATTTTTCATCCACCTAGATTTAGAGTGCTAGTATAACTTAAGTGAGAGAATGAATGGAAAGAAAAAGCTGTGAGTTATCTGAAATCTGGAAGAATTTTGGAGATACACTAAACTGTTTAAAGCAAAAGAAATATTTTGAAGGGTTGCTCGTGTAGTCAATATTTTCTTATCCTATAGATACAAAACTCAACTTGCATTCTCCTTGAAAGTCCCAATTCAGTTCAGGATAGTAGAACAATATGTCTTCGATTATAACACAAAGTTCATTCAAGCCAATCATAAAATTCCTATGATAATTTTATGATCCTCCGTGGGCTCATTCATATTAGATTTCATTCCAAATCTTTACTGTAATGTTAATAAGAAAACCTGTTTTTCTCCCAGTTTTCATTATGTGTTAAATACTAGAACATTATGTCTTGGGCATTGCAGATTGAATTTCTGGTACTTCATGAGTCTACTTAGTTTCAAGCTTTTGTGAGAGGGTACGATATGCAGCACCCTCCAATCTGTACATGATTCTAATGACTACATATATTAATGGTATAAGAGTATCATCTAATTCAGTGTTCAATATAGTCTAATAATAATTCAGCTTGAATCCAATTCATTCAAAGGCTAACTATGTGCAGGATGTGGCTTTGACTTTATTTTTTCCAGCAGATGTTCATCCCATATGTACAGGTCAGTGCCAAAATGTAAGAATCCTCCCCAGGACACTGCTGTCATCCCACTTTTTGTACTTGCGTTTTGCTCAGAGGGTCCATTGTGCTATTGAGAAATATTGCTTCTCAAGGCCTGTCTTCAGAGATGGGTTCCTCCCAGTGTGCCCTGGTTCTATAGAACTGGTAACAAACAGCTGGTGATGTTACAGAGCCAGTTTCTGTCAATGCTGGTCCATGGACACTACCATCATTCTTTTTTTGGATTTTTTTTTAAAAAAAATTGCTGATTTTTTTCCTCCTATACATGCACAGAAGCCAAGTTTCTGGCACTGCGCATGCACCAGCATCTTGTTTTCAACTTTAATTTTTTTGGGGTGAATTTTGGTATTGCATATGCAAAGACAATGCATGCAGCGCAGCCATGCAGCATAGAAGGAAGCAAACCAGCAGCTAGGTAAGTTAGAACCCACCCCTGCCTATCTTGCTGATAATACTATTTGCTTGGTGTTCTGGTTTCAAGCTAATTCAGATAATAATTGGAATAAATGATTTCCAGATGCATTATATTTGTTAAAACACAGTAGCTTCCTCTTTATTTTCCCCTTCAGTCTCCATTAATACATCTGCTCTGATACAGTGCCATTCATTCTGGTCTCCCTCTTAAGCAAATTATCTCAATAGTAACATCAATACATTCCACAAGTCATTCTAAAATTTATGGGCTAATCAGTCTGGCAAGGAGCCATAAAACTTGTTATAAGCCATACTTTCCTTTGCTTACCTGCCGGAGCATGGCTGGGACACATTCATCTTGGTATGACAAGATTGAATGGAATCATCTTCTTCTTCCGTTCACACCCGAATGTGAGGTAATTAATTAACTAGTTCCTCACTCTCTAAGATACTAATATCTCCTCCCTCTCACTTCCTCTAATCTTTTCTGGTGGCGTCTTACACCTCCAATCCTGCCCATTTGATTCATTTGAACTCATGTGTATGTCAGGAACATCTTGCTGTCCTTCACTAACATTCCTCTCTGTCTGTAAATCAGGTAAACTTCCCAATTCAAAATCACTGTCTCTTTCGGAATCCGAGCATTCCCCAGGCTGAAAGGGAGTATACACAACACTTGGTAGTGGGCACTCATTTTTAATTACAAGAGAGGTCTAACTTGACCAAACCAGCTGAGTGGGAAAGGGGTCCCCAATCTCTGGGCCACAACTCACTACTGGGCCATGAGCTATTTGCTGAATTTTTCAGAAGATGCTGTGTTATCAGACTACCTGCTTGGCATCTTGAAGACCTTTTGTGAAATTTCTGTTATTCCCATTTAGAAAGAAATGAAAGTGAACAGGTAGCAATTGATTAAACGCCTTTCACTGAGAACTCTAGACTAGGGTCCCCAATCTCTGGGCCACAGCTCACTACCGGGCCATGACCTATTTGCAACCAGGCCACCTGAATGGTAGGCCAGCACCAGTGAAGGGCTACCAAAATTTTTACTACCACACTGTGGGCATGGCTTACGCAGGTCGCCCTGCATATTCTTTCAATATCTTTCAGTGCAACTTGGGTGCTCCGGGATGGAGCTCCATTTTTGCTACCCCACTGCGTCCCCCCTGTCCGGGCAGCAGCCCACCCATGGCCAGCACAGATGTGCGTGCAGCTCAACTAGTGCATGCAGTCAAATGACACGCATTCGCATGCGTGCACAGCTCAACCTGCGCATGTTGCTCTGTGTGCACATGCATGTGCATGCCAGGTCACTGCTTGTGTGACTCAAACTGCATTTGCACGCGGGCCTGCTGAGACACCACTTACACAGCCTGGTTCCCCATTTCCACTCTAGCCAGGACAAGGTGCAAAACACCTTGTCCAAGCTACAAGGTGTTTTGCAGCAGGTAGGGACTGTTACCCTTAACCAGTGATGGCAAACCTATGGCACTGGTGCCACAGGTAGCACGCGAAGCCATATCTTCTGGCATGGGAGCCGTTGCCCTAGCTCAGCTCCAACTTGCATGTGTGTGCCAGACAGCTGATTTTTGGCTCTCACAGAGGCTCTGGGAGGGTGTTTATGGGTTCCAGAGAGAGACTCCGGGGAGATGGGGGAGGGCATTTTTACCCTCCCTTGGCTCCAGAGAAGCCTACTGGGCCTACCAGAAGTTGGGAAACAGGCCATTTTCAGCCTCCAGAGGATCTCCAGGGGTGGAGGAAGCTGCTTTTGCCAGGCATTGAATTATGGGTGTGGGCACTCATGCATGCACAATAGCACATGCCCATGCTCTTTCAGCACTCAAGTAAAGAAATGTTTGCCATCACTGCCCTAGACAGCTACTTATGGATGGAATACACAGTATTGGGCAATATGGAAATTTGGTTTGCTTTCATTTCAGGCAGCTTCCTAGGCTATGTAGAAAGCTGCTGAATATATTAAAACTATTCAGTGAATAAAATACCATCCACACAATGTACATAATGCTTAACACACTGCTTGTCTTGAGATTGCAACTGGGAACCCCAGCTTTATTTTACATGTGGGTCATCTTTAAATATTTGCCTTTTTATAAAGGGCATGTCGACAGAGAGGGTAAGATCAAGCTGAAGAAAGCAGCTCTATAGGATGATTGTTAAACAGGTTTCATTTGCTCTGACTAAATCAGAAGGTGATCTCTTATGCATCTGTTTCCCCTTGTTTCTACTGCCTGAGCGACACTTGCTTTACACTAGCATTAACTGTCAAAATATTATTTAGCTAGTGGATACCTTCCAGAATAACTTTTATTAATAAGAGATCAAAACTTGTTGTGATAATTGAATTTCTTTATAATCCTATTCCTGAATGGAAGATGCCGCTGCTCAGACCAGAGTGAAAAACCCATCTGGGTTTCTTCTCTGCCCCTAAGACCCTCTCTTCTCCTGTACATTATAATAAGATTTGATTTTCAGTACCACAGAGGAAGATAAAATTTGCAATGGGTGCATACAATCACAGTAAGGCAATAGCTTTCCTCTATTTCTGTCTTCTTTAACCCCTGCAGGAATCGTGTTAAATAAATATGTAGCATGCTGCATTGTCACAATAAGCTGATGTACAATTATGAGGCCAAATCCCCAAAGGAAATCAACTTGAGACTTATTAATATCCAGACCTTACAGAAGACAACTGTCAGACAATTGGTCAACACAGTACATAGTCTCTGATAGATACTGACTAACCCATTACGATCTTTATGGAGTGTCCTTTTGGGGTCTAGATCTTCAAATATGAGTTGGAAGACCCTTTCCTTTTATTAGTTGCTAAGCTCTTTATACTTTTACCATATTGCAGCACGTTAGAAGTCTGGGCTTTATTGTCTTATGTTATTGAAAATCCAGATTCCCTCAGCCTTCTCCCTCAGGTCAAGATTTGTCTGCGAATACATTCTCATTTCTCCATGTACAAAGGCTGTCTGGAGAGAGGCTGAAAAAGATTATGACTGTAATATACTTAAATCCAATTTATTTGCCTGACTAGAAACTTCCACACTTCACAATTGCTTCCTACAGAAGATTTTGTACTTAATTCTTTCTTGGCAGTAAAGAGCAAGCTCGATTCAGCTCGTCTGACAGGTATATACACAGCAGCACACATCTGAGCCCCATCATGGAAGGCGCTGGAAGAGACAGGGTGAAAACAGCAAATTTGCACGTTTACCATGATGTGTTCACACTTTATTTTAATTTAGACATGATTAATTTGCTTCATAGAAGCAGCTCTTTAAAGCTCATGTGAAATGCCAGCAGGATAGAGAGAGAAATGTGGCTTTAAAAAGCAACAACCAACCAGCAACAATTAGATGACTAGCGACCTGATGTAAAGGAATTTTGGAAAGGTGTACTGTACAACTGTTTGTATTTCACCTGAATACAACCCCTTTTTTATCTGTTTTATAATGCAATAGTCAGGTTATTGCTGAATTTTCACTATGCCTTAAAGCCTGCTTCTATATTGTCAGCATTACAGTTGAGAAATGGAAGAAAAGAGTGTTTTGAAAAGGATTAACCTGTCAGGAACACTAGAACTCAAACTGGGCCAGTAGAATTTTCTGGAAGCAGTTGCTTGAACTTTACTTAATCTGGGTCTGCAGAGTTACTTGGATATAAGCCACAAAGCACAATGAAATCCATAACCTACTGGATGGAAATTCCGCTTCTGAGTATGGCAGCTGAGAACCACTCTACTCAATAGTTTCTTGCTTCTTGTGATGCTTAGCAAACCACCATGTAATTAATCTTCGTTTAGTTCCAATCACTATTCTTGCACTATTCTTCTACTTTGTTTTCTTCTGCGAGAGTCTGTAGCACTGACTTAGATGCCTAAATATTACAGATCAAGTGTTAGCAGAGGCCTTGTATCAAAGGTCGCCAGAATCAAATGCGCGAAAATGGACGAAATGATGAATGCAATTAAAGGAAGAGAAAATAAAGATACCAAAGAGACATGGCAAAAATGGCAGGAATGGATCCGTAATAAAAACCAAACATGCTAATACAAAGTATCAGTGTACACACATAAATAAAAATCAAATATAGAAGTACAAAAATACATAGACTAATGAATTATTACTCTTTATAAAAGCAAAAGTATTTATGCTTGTTTCTTGTATGTGATAGGTTAGAATAATATTAAGTATAATGGCAATATAAGATGTAACAGAAAAGGAGTATGCTCTGTTCTACAATGTACATGTGACATATATTCTTTTTTTTGTTTTCTTTTTAAAAATCAATAAAAACTTTTTTAAAAAAAGAATCTAAGTCACAGCTTCACCGAGATGGCTCTGCTTCCAGTGAAGAAGAGGCTACCATTTCTCTAAGTAATTTGTATTATACTGGACAAACTATCAAATTGGTCTTATATTGTTAGGAATGTCTTTTCCTAACATTTAATCAGAATCTGCTTTCCTGAAACTATAATTTGTTATTCTTCTATTTCTCATGCTCAAGGGCAAGAAAGGACAGGTCATGACCTTGTAGATGACATTCCTTTGGCTCTCTCCAGTGGTGGGCTACTGCCCCGACCGGGGGAGGGGGACACACAATGGGGTAGCAAAAATGGAGCGCCACCCCACAGCACCCAATTTGCTCTGAAAGATGTTGAAAGAAAATGGAGGGTGTCCTGCATAAGCCACGCCCACAGTGTGGTAGTAAAAAATTTGGTAGCCCTTCACTGGATCTCTCCCTCCACTCCTTCCCTCCCCATAATATTTTGATTATTTTCTTCAGGTTAAACATAACCATCTCCTTCAATTTATGTTCATTGGACTGTGTTTTTAATTCCATGATCACCTTCCTTTTTCTTTTTGAACTTGTTCCAGTTTATCTAAAGCCTAGAACTAAGCCTAGAACTAACTCTAAAGCCTAGAACTAAGACGCCTTAAACAAGATCTAAGTATTGCCCACAAGATCATATGCTGCAACGTCCTGCCTGTCGGCGACTACTTCAGCTTCAACCACAACAGCACAAGAGCACACAACAGATTTAAACTTAATATTAACCACTCCAAACTTGACTGTAAAAAATATGACTTCAGTAACCGAGTGGAACTCATTACTGGACTCCAAACCCCCAACATGTTACCCTTAGACTATCCACGGTTGACCTATCCAGATTCCTAAGAGGTCAGTAAGGGGCAAGTACAAGTGCACTAGAGTGCCTTCCGTCCCTTGTCCTATTGCTCTCCTATATCTCCTATTCCTTTCTTCTATTCCTATATCTCTTCTTTTATTCTTTCATTGATATGTTCTATTCCTATAACTTCTCTTCTCTTCTTTCTTAGATATATTTTACTATGAGTATATCCTCTATAACCTTCATCATGTATTTTACTATGAGTATACCCACTAAACCCTCATTGTGTATCGGACAAAATCAATCAATCAATAAATAAATCTAACTGCACACCTCAAATTGATGCCTGATCCATGAAGAATGGCATGGAACAATTTACTTCCTATGATTTGAAAACTGATTGTTGTAGTAGTCCAGGAGTGGACTCTGGTTTCTCCCGCTGCCAATTTGCTTAGGGAAGCACTGCATAGGCACATGTGCATTGGGCTTCATGCGGGTGCATATGCGTGCATGCACAATACTTAAAAAAGCTTCTGCCACATGCACAGAAGAAAAAAACAAGATGGCTGCCTAACCAAAATAACCGGCTTGAGAGGGCATGGCAGGCCTGGGTCACTGCCATTTCCAGTGACTCAGGCTACCCAGTTACTATCATTTCTTTAGAACTGGTCTGAACTGGGAGGAAACCCATCTCTGTAGTAGTCTAATATTGAATTTACCTTCTTTGTAGCCTCATCATGTTTCTGATTCAGATGTAGTTTGTGGTCAATTCCAATATATTTGACAGGCACAGTGAGCAAGCCAAGTATTTCTTCATTTTATACCCATATAATCAGATTTTGTTTTGCAATAAAGTTCATTCATTCATTCATCCATCCATCCATCCATCCATCCATCCATCCATTCATCCATTCATACATTCATTCATTCATCATATAGCCACCTATCTCAAAACAAGCTATTCTGAGTGGCATACACTTTCCACATGTTCCTATAAATTTCTATTCTGCTATATTTGGAGAAGGAATGTTTACATTTCAGGTTGCTTATTTCGAATGTGTTCTTGATATATTGCTGTTATCAGTTTTCTGGAAGCTGTATTGTATTGAATTTGAACTTTGAATTAACTTTAGCTATACTAATTCTGCAGAAATAAATTATATGACTCCATGAAGCTCTGTTGAACAATATGAGCAAGATAGAATTACTCAATATGTTTTTTTAAAATACTTTAAAAATTATTCTCCTCTTCTTGTCTTCTTCTGCAATTTGCAGCAAAAAGTTTTATGTCTGCTTTTTTCACATTCACAATGTAAGAGAGAAAAAAGCCCTGTTCAATTAAATATATATATAAATAAATATATATATTCATTAATTTCCTTTTTTTACACTATTAGCAACCTATTGCATTCATAAGGCCCCCTCTTGTGGTGACTGTATTATGTGGCTCACGTAAAAAAACTAATGCCTAATACTTAAAAGTTCACTATTACTTCAATCACCCCAAATTCCTTTAACAAATGTTTCCAATCTTCTTTGTATAAGTAATCTTATAAATCTTCTCAAGGGATTCTCAAGAGCCTCCAAATCTTCTTAAGGGGGCTGAAAATATCAGCTGATTTACAATATTCTATTAGGCCAAAGGAAACTTAGTCCTGGATGTACTGAATTAGGCAGTAATAAATGCCTAATTCACAATAACGTTCAAAACTAAGGATGTTTAAATAATGCTGACATATTCAAAATGACTAAAATAAGTATGGCTTTGAAAAGTGACCTATTTATTTTATCCCAGAGGAAAGTGCTGTGGCTTCTCCCTTTTCTCCACACTTTTGAACTATAAGGATCAGTGCATTTCAAAAGAAGATTATTGCTTGGCATCCATGCTTGGCATAAACAGGATCCAGAGAACAATCAATGTAGAGAGATGGGGATTATGGCACCTCCTTGTGTTTAGCCAAAGTTTCAGAATTTATGGATATCGGCCACATTTGCTAGGATTGTTGGAAAATAGTGCCAACACATTAGGCAGGCAGGCACTACTTGCTTCTCTTTGGTTTAAGGATACTGGGTATGTTATTACACGAATGAGATTTCAAGCTTCTACAGTGCTATTCCAAGCAATCTGAAACAATTGCTTGGAGTAAAAAGAGTAGATAAATGGGATTTTAAGCACGCAGACACCTCTGATATGAATGCATGGATTATGTGCACAGCATAAAATGATTGAATTGGATCCCAACTCTAAGCTACAAATTAATACATGATTAAGAAGCCTTGGCAGTACCAAACTATACACGTCAGTAGTAACTGTGAATGATTTTAGTGGGTTCTATTCTTACATTCTTACAGCTTCTTCGACATATGCCAATATTGAATACTGTATATTTCTTCAATTGGCAATAATTCATATACCTATTAATGGCTGAGACCCTTTATTGTAGCATACAGCACAATAGAAATTTCAAGCAAATCACAAAGATTTTAAGAAACATGTTTTCAACAAATCATTGTTTCATTGCATTTCTATCCCACAACTGTTGGTGAATGTGTAATGTATGTTTGTGCAGGCATACAGAGAGAGCAAAAAAAAAGTGCCATCAATATAGGCTAACTCTTAGTGTCTCAGCAAGTGAATGGATGGATGGTTGGTTGGTTGGATGGATGGATGGATGGATGGATGGATGGATGGATGGATAGATAGATAGATAGATAGATAGAAATAATAGAAAATCTAAATCAATTTACATATTGTTAATCCAGATTTTAAAAAAATGCCATTTTCCATTTATTTGCAAAATAAAAATAGCAAAAAATAAAGTTATTGTTAAAAATTTGTTACACTGTTCTTCTTATGTACAGTTATTACAAAAGTTGTTAAGTTGGATAGTTGAGAAAGAGGCAGAACTCAAGTTATCGTGCTCTGATTAATTTACAGGGTAGTACAGGTAGAAGAACATAGCACGCTAGCGGATAGTGCTTCCATTTATATAGGGAGCTCTCTAGCAGCTTAGCCTCAGACAGGGCTTTAATTTTCCCACCACTCAATTTGACCAGTGAGTGGTGTTTATGTTAATTCCGTTTGCTGCCTGACCGGAGTGGAATCTGTACCTCCTATTTACATATCTAACAAAAATAATCTAAAAAGCATAGATTAGGATATTGATCAATACAGCAGTCTCCTTGTATACATTGCTCATCATTTGTAAAACAAGTCAGAATACTGTATAATGTAATAATGTATAATGCTGTGAGCTGCCCCAAGTCTACGGAGAGGGGCGGCATACAAATCTAATAAATAATAATAATAATAATAATAATAATAATAATAATAATAATAATAATAATAAATAGCCCTGGCCTAAAGAACTGCCAGTTACCAATACTTTTCAAATCTGTTAGCCCAACTGATGAGCTTTAAGGGAAACATTCCTGGAAGGAGAATCATTGATTTGGTTATACAGTAGATGGAAATGCTGAACTTTGTGCTTGCCCTGCTTTCTATTTATGCAGTGCACAATGACAATCCGTTGTACATTTAATAGGGACCCCAATAATGCTAATTGAGTAGATAAGGAGAAGGCAATTTCTTTTTGTATATACCGTATTTTTCGGAGTATAAGACGCACTGGAATATAAGACACACCTTAGTTTTTGGAGAGGAAAATAGGGAAAAGTATCTGCTTATCAGGTATTCATCTGACTAACATCCTTAGTCAGGTCAGTTTCAGCACATCATTTTATCCCCTGGTTAAGGGCTTAAAATTTTTTATTCTGAAAGTGTAACAATGAAAGAGCTTGCAAATAGGTAAGAGCTGGGAACATCATTAGCACTTGGTTAAGTCTGTAAATAAATATTTGGAGCAAGTTAGACCCATGGAGGGGGAAAACCCTGCAAAGACTTAGGGCTTGGAAAACATTCTTTGTAGAGAGTAACAATGAAAGAGCTTGGGTATATTAAGAGCACCTGGCTAGGGCTGGAAAGAAATATCTGAAGCAAGTAAAGCGATGAACCCCCCCCCCCAAAGACAGGGTTTGGAATACATTCTTGGCAGAGAGTAACAATGAAAGAGCTTGCAAGCTGGTAAAAGCTGGGAACATTGTTAGCACCTGGTTAGGGCTGGAAAGAAACTTACTCAGAGCAAGTTAGAGTAATAAAAAAACCCTGCAAAGACTTAGAGGTTGGAAAACATTCTTCGCAGAGAGAAATAATGAAAGAACCTGCAAGGTAAGAGCTGGGAAGATTGTTAGCAGCTAGTTAGGGCTGGAAAAAAAGCTGCATTCAGAGTATAAGATACAACCTAATTATCAGCCTCTTTTACGGAGGAAAAGGGTGCATCTTATACACTGGAAAATATGGTACATTGATATAACTGCAACTCATTTACCTGCACTATCACGATGACTGGAATTAATTTTATATAGTACATTTGCACAAATTTTATTTGTGGGTCTGTAATATTAGGTAATAATTGCTCCAGAGTATAGGTTTTCAGGTACAGCGATGCCTAATTAATCATAGCTTCCAAGAGGGTGCAAGCTGTAATAAGTTGTTGTACTGTACACTATGAGTTGCAGGATCCAAGCAATCTGTATGTACAGCTTGAAAGATGGGCACCTCAGTGGTCTCTCCCGATCTGCTGATCACATGCCGCTTCTTGGCTTTCTCAGGAGATCCTTGAAATGAAGTGGCAAAGAGAACCCTGGAATGGAACTGGTGGACCTAAATAAGAGTTTACATTCAAGTCTACTTGTGGCAATAAAAGTAGCAAAATGTAATTATCTCTCTACCACTGTATTTGCAGAATGTTGACTAGTTACATTGCTTAAAATGTTGCACATTTTTGGGAAAAGTCTGAGCCAAGAGGGCTAATTGGTGTAAAATATTAGCATTTAGTGGATAAAATCTGTCATAAATTGAACCATTCTCGATCTAACAAAAATTGAGAATTATTTCTATTATTCCTTTCTGGGGAAAGTTTACTGAGAAAGTGGTAAGACTGTAGTTATAGAGATCTCTGGAATATATGCATGTAACATGGAAATCACATGCACTCAACTTGTTTCAGTTGGCTCTTTATGGGATTGCGGTGCCCTGGAAACAGCAAATGTGCTGCGTTGGATTGCCCTGGGCTCATAGCCCCTACTTAGGAACAGGATGAACTGATGACTCTAGCCCCATCCACCTGCCCAACCACTGGCCCCTACCCTTTGGCCTCTGTGTGTCCCCTTCTTGGCTGCAGAGCTTACCACTGATAATGGATTGTGTTTTTGGGCTCTGCGTGTTGTGTTTTCAGCCTCCCAATGCTTGATGCACAGTGCCAAAAACAGCTACCCAGAACAGCTGCTGCCTTCTCTTTCCCTGCTTTAGTCACTAGAGCCCCCTGTGAGGATCAGCTGTGCTTATGAAAGTGTTTTTCAGCCCAAACACGAGCTAAGCAACCTTCTGTGCTTTGCCTGCTTTTCTAATTGCAGCTCCCTCCAACAATCAGCTGTACTTTAGAAGCAGAGTCCCAACCATTCTAAACCTCAAAACCAGCAAGTGAACTAATGTGCTGAAGCTGACCAAGCTAAGGACTAGACAGATGAATACCTGGTAGGCAGAATTTTCCCCTGCCCTATTTTCCTCCCCTAAAACTAAGGTGCGTCTTATACTCCGGTATGTCTTATACCCTGAAAAATACAGTACATAATATAATATACATGTTTATCCTTTCCCTCACTTTATCCCCTTTATTTCTTTTCCTTCTCATTTTTTCACATCCATATACAGTATATATGAACCAGTGGTGAAATCTATTTACCTTCCCTACTGGTTTGGAAGTGTGTGATTTGCACATGTGCAGGCTTTGTGCATGCGCTAGGATTAATAAAATAAAATGGTGGCATGCGGGTAGGTGGGTGGAGCCTCACGCTACTACCACCGGTTCTCTGAACCATTAGCCGCCGCTGATACCAGTACTCCTGAACCAGGCCGAACTGGTAGCAGTTCAGCCTTGAACAAAAGAACTGACAGGTTTCTGGTTTCTAGCCTAGAACCATTACCCCAAAATGGCTCCCAAAACTATTCTTACAACCTTATTTTTAAGGGGACTTTATTTTTGAGCCATTCATATTTTCTATGAATTCCTAACACCTTTCTTGATGTTTAGGGTATGACTAAAAGTTGGAGCAATGTTTGAAGTTATAGTGACATTTCTATTATTTCAACAAAGGTCAGGTTTCATATGTGTGGCATTTTATAGGTTAAACGTATTAAGCTAATGGATGAGTTAATCAACCTATTTCCTTCACAATCCTATAAAAACATTGGGCGGGGGGGAATCTATGTGGGGAAAATATGACTAATTTTCAATATTTTTCATCAATTGCTGATGCCTGATCATAGGAAATCAAAGGAATTGGGTCATATTGAAGCATTAGGCATACCTCACACAAAATATCATCAGACAATGTCTATTTTATTAAATATAGCAGGAGAGTTTTGCAAGGGAAATTATGCACATTTCTGTTGCTTCCTGTATCCTGTTTGAACTGTTCTGGTTGGCTGATATGGGACCATACTTGAACTTCATGCTGTTTGCACAATATGCTAAATTTCCCATGGCATTATGTAGTATTAAGCTTTCTTCCCTCAGAAATATTCTCATCTTTCCAAAGTGAAGTATAATCTTAACTATTTGTGAAAGTATTAAGGGATCATGCTTAAGCTGTTACACTGGAACTTTTGGTATATTTTCAAACAATTTAGCTTAATTTCATTGATTTTTTTTTTTAAAAAAGTGCTTCACTATGATTCTGTTATTTTAGGTTTGTTTGCTTGACTGGGTAAAACCTTACACAGAGGTTTGTATTTTGATGTGACATCACAGGAGAAATTAAACTCTGTAAGGACTCCATCTTGAGATAAAATGAAAATCCAGAAGAATGACACTCTTAAGTCTTCTTGCATACTAATCCCTACCTAAGAAACACCTGATGACAAAAATGACCTTGGGGGGGATTCTGAAGTAGAGTTATTGGAATCCAAGCATCTTCATAATGTATTTGTTTCAGTGGATGATTAAAGCAGCACGATTCCAAGAGAATGTTGCAAAAATTAATTCCTCCATGGTTGCTTGCTCAGATAGTTCAGGAAGATGTTTTCCAACTGTTGGTATGTCAGAACCAGTGATGGGCTCCTACGGGTATGGTCAGGTATGAAGAACCAGTAGAAAAAATTTGAATTTTTTTCTTTTTTTCCTTTCTGGGCACTGGGTATGTTTTTCCTATTGCAATAAATGAGAATGTGTATAATTTTAGAAGAGCTGTGTGTGTGTGCATACACTTTATATAGTAGATAATGTATATTTTTGTGTGCCTGTGTGTAATATATATGTACACTTATGGCATATATACATAGAATTAAATAGTATATTTTGGATGTTCAGTAATAGTAAGGGAAATTGTATCTATTTGAGCCGAGGAGAGGCAAGGCACCCTGATCCTAACCCAAACCCTTGATGTGAGTCACGTCAAGGTGACCACTTTTAAGCCAGCCACAAGACCGTTAAACCAACCCCGGTCACATAATCGTCAAGCCACTCCATCTGGTCACATGGCCAGCAAGCCACGCCCACAGTGTGGTAGTAAAATTTTTTGCAGTCCTTCACTAGTCAGAACTCATTGAAACGCCTGACTTTTCATAGCCATATCCAGGGCTATGATATGCCTGCTTCCACAGCTCTTATTATTAGAAGGTAGTCAGATTGATTATGTGGCTGTCTCTGTGACCTACAGCTAGCAGGGTGAATCTGAAATTTGCTACTGGATTAACATTAATGATAAACACAATCCAACCAAAGTTAAAGTGCTATCTACCTAATTCCAATAATTATCTTTTATATAGCTTGTTTCAATGTTGGGGCTGCTACCCAAACAGCCTACTGCCAATAGCATTTAAGCATATATTTAACTGAATAATATAATGCCGTGCTTTGTGAGCTGTCCTGTCTCCCAGTGGAATTCTCTGTACAATTTAAAGCACTGGTGATTACCAATAAAGTCTTGCATTGCACAAGGCTAGTTTATTTGCACATCTTGCCAACTGAGTAGCCTTAAAAGCCCTGGCTTTTATCCCAGGCAATGAGACCAGGCTGTTAATTGAACTTAATATGAATATATTTTTGATTGGGAGATGTCTTTTACAGTCTTGAGTACATTGTGGTGCTTTTATGATATTCTATTTATATATTTACATTTTTGTATTGTGAGTTTCCTAGAAATAAGGTAAAGACATGTGGCTGTATATCTTCAACAAACAAACAAACAAACAAATGTCCATTATTTTGTATAATCCCTAATATTTCCCAACATACTTTTTTTTATAATTCTCTTGTTTTAAAGATATGGGAGTTCATCTACATTATTTTGGAAGTTTGTTTTTACAACTGTATTATTTTTTTAAAAAAATAGCCTAAATAGAAGCATAAGATGTTTTAACTCACTATTTTGATCATTTGACCATGGAGATACTGCAACGGTTGTAAGTGTCAAACATGGTCATAAGTCACTTTTTTCAGTATTGTAATTTCAAATGGTCACTGAATGAATGGTTGTAAATAGAGGACTACTTGTCTAATCTGACAGATTCTACGACAGTGATGGTGAACCTATCTCATAGGTGCCTCAGGTGGTATGCGGAGCCATATCTGCTGGCATGCGAGTCATTGCTCTAGCTCAGCTCCCATATGCATGTGAGTGCCAGCCAGCTGGTTTTTGGCTCCCACAGAGGCTCTGGGAGGGCGTTTTTTGCTTCCAGAGAGCCTCCAGAGGGATGGGGGAGGGCGTTTTTACCCTCCCTTGGCTCCAGGGAAGCCTTTGGAGCCTGGGGAGGGCAAGACATGAACCTACTGGGTCTACAAAAAGTTGGGAACAGGTCGTTTTTGGCCTCCAGAGGGCCTCTGGGGGACGGGGGAAGCTGCTTTCACCCAGCCCAGGCATTGAATTATGGGTGTGGGCACTCACACATGCATGACAGTGCATATATATGCTCTTTCAGCACCCAAGGAAAAAAAGGTTCGCCATCACTGTTCTAGGCTATTCTGAATCTCTTTCCCTTCTTTTTTAATTTGGGACTGCACAGTCTCTTCTTTCTAAAAGTACTGCCACCTTCCTGAGAAAGCTCTGTGCTGCTTCTTCAAGTACACATTCTATCATACCTGCCTAATACCGTATAAGCCATGATGACATCTTGCCATCATAAAATCATTATCTAATGAATGAGAACTATGTAATTTATGCCAGCTGTTTCGTGTCATCAGAACAAAAATAAGACATAGCACAACATTGGCATTATTTATGGAATAAATAATGCAAATTACTCAAGACCCACCTTTATCGCCAGGCATGGGGGAGTTAAGATATTCTTTCCCCCTAGGCCATTACAAGTTATGCATGGTATGTTTGTGTGTATGTTTGGTTTTATAATAAGGGTTTTTAGTTGTTTTATTAATTGGATTGTTACATGCTGTTTTTTATCATTGTTGTTAGCCGCCCCGAGTCTGCGGAGAGGGGCGGCATACAAATCTAATAAATAATAATAATAATAATAATAATAATGATAATAATGTCACAAATGTGTGGCATCATATATGATTTTGAACTCACTGCTGTAGATGGTCATTGTTCAGAGTAAAGTACCGCAACTTGAGCTACTATGTAGCGCAGAACCATTCTGAGTAGATTTATCAATGGATCACAAACTATATTTGTAGTTGTATTTTCAAGATTTTTTAATGTCAGTCCTCACAATATTATTATTATTATTATTATTATTATTATTATTATTATTATTATTATTATTATTATTTAGATTTGTATGCTGCCCCTCTCCGCAGACAATATACTGTACATGCCACTATACATCATGGCTTAGAAAATAATGGCATTGCTAAAGGAATCCAATCACACTCCCTGTGCAAGAAAATAACTTGTGAGATTTGGTTTTTTGGATCTGTGAAGTGCAGAAAGCAAATTCTGTAGTTCCATTCTTAATCCCTACTTTGCTATCTTATCCATGGAGCCTGATGCGCACAAGTAGAGTTTGCAAGGCACATTTTCTTAGTAAATCTAATATAACTTTTTTATTTATGGTGATACTGATCATTCCTTCATACTTTTAAAATGCTTATTCTACTTTAGCTGAAGAAGGCAAAACTGAACTGCATAGCCAAGGCAGTATAAACTTAATCAAACTGCATTATTATCTTTCTCCAGGAAATTCTTTTTACTAGACATGTACATAATATTTTATGACATACACCTGGTCCTTCCTCTTATGGCACAGGGAAATATCTCACTGATACCTATCCTCATGCTGTTTATCCCTCACAGTTACTTTGTGTTTACATCTGAGTGGAGGTGCCTCCAGCTTCATAAATCTGTATGCAGTAGTATGGGCTCTCTAACAGCCATTCATTTTAATTATGTGTGACATAAAAGGACCACCTACTGATGAGACAATACAGCTGTAAGATTTTCAAGGTTGCTACAGGGAATACTTCATAACTGAAGTATGTTTTCCCTAAGGATTTATACTACCATTTGATTTAATTTTTAATTTTTACATTTTAATCAAAAATAGATCAAATGGTAGTGGTACCCCCTGGGAAGCATACTTCAGATATGAAGCTGTTCATGTTTCCTTTAAATATGTAAAGCTGCCATTTATGTATAACTCATGAATGACATCCTGTGTTGCAAGCAAATATCCATGCAATAGTTTCTATACTACTCTTGTAACAATAGTAGAAGTGCATACATGTATAGCCAGATTCAGAAAGGAAAGTAGCATTACTAAAACATTACCAAAACATTCCAAAACATAATTCTATTCAGTATGAAGTTGGTCCTAATTAAATACTGTATGTTTAGAGAAAGCTTAAGAGTCATATTTCTAGTCTTTGTATAATACAGAAATCACATAACATTTCCCTCTAAACGTGAAATAATGTTATATTTTTATTAATGTGTACAGGTACCTAAATCCCTATACATGCCTATAAGTGTTACGTGCCTATGAATAAGGGATTGTAGGAGGGTAGTCCAAGTTCTTTTAAGATTGCTTTAGACAGAAGGAAGGAATGAGGTAGTGAAGGAAAGAAGGAAGGGTAGGAGGGGTAGGGGGGGAAGGGAAGCATGTTGGCATCACATATATGTAGTAAAACCAGATAATCATCTGACCTTTGAAGTAAGCTTGAATCCATGTATGAAAGGGAAAGTATAGTTTAATGATAAATGAAATATATTTATCAGAAATGCATGAAGGTATGAATTAGCACATCTAAATTTCTATGGGCACTTCACATAATAAATTGATAATAAGAACTGGGTAATATATAAATACCATATTTTTTTTCAGAGTATAAGATGCACTTTCGTTTTTATGGAGGAAAATAAAGAGGGTGGGGGGAATTCAGCCCACCAGGTAGCCCACCATAGCCTGGTCAGCTTCAGCACATTAGTTCGCTCACTGTTTTTGAGGTAGGGGCTGGTTGGGGCTGTGCTTCTAAAGCACAGCTAATCGTTGGAGGGAGCAGCAATTAGAAAAGCAGACAAAGCCCAGAAGATTGCTTAGCTGAAAAACAGTTGGGGCTTAGTTGGGGTTGAAAAACAGCTTCCAAAGCACAACTGATTGTCGAGGGCGCTCCAGTGACTAAAGCAGGCAAAGGGCGGAAGGGGTAAGAGAAAGCAGCTGTTCTGGGTAGCCATTTTGGGCACTGCGTGTCGAGCGTTTGGAGGCTGCAGTCAGAAAGAGGATGCGCAGAGGCTGAAGGGTAAGGGCTGGTGGGTGGGTGGAGCTACATTTGGAGTATAAGATGCACCCAAATTTCCAGCCTCTTTTAGCAGGGAAAAAGTACTTTATACTCTGAAAAATACGGGACTTAGGAATAATGGTTGGAATAATGTGAAATTACTTTGTTACAAAATGCTACTTATGTTTGTGGAGTCATGCTAAAGAAAAGATGCTTGCTTGGAATGATGAAGTGAAAGGTATTATGCAAGAGAAAATGCATGACAGTAATTATGGCACAAACTGAAGTTGAGGAAAATGCATTGTGCAATTGTTATACAGAGAAAAGTGATAGTTGTAAAGAATTTGTTCAAAGAGAACAATAAATAGTTAAGTTTGACTAGGACGCAGAAAATTCAGAGTGATCTAATGGAAATAAAAATGGTTTTGGAGTAGAAAGTGAAGAAAGCTTAACACAGGTTAAGTGTCAGTAAGGGTAAAAATGGAGAAATGTGCTGTGAAATGTTAATATAAATAGATGCTGTAAATGTTAGTCATCAAAGAAAAACGTAGTGAGGCTGCAACTTCTGATAATGTCACTGGAGGGATATTATCCTCATTCCAACTGAAGACTTAGAGATGGAACAGAAATTGTTCTAAGTTATTGAAACCTTTGCCCAGTTTCTTATTAGTCTATAGATAGGATAGAGTAATACTGGTATCTTGATTATATATGATGCCAGCTTACTCATTTGACTTATTACTTTGGTAACTGACATTTCAGGCTACTCTATATTTATCTAACGTATCCATCCTTATTTATTGGGCTCAAGCAGTGCTTCCTAAATCAAAGATAATGGGCCAACGAACTCAACGTGGTTATATATTTCACTCAAAAATAAATCCTGCTGAGTTCAGTTAAATAGGCTCCCAGGTAAGTACATATAGGATCAAAGCCTTAATTTCTCCATGTTATTTTGTTTTCTTATTGTTATGTAATTGGATTTAGTATGATATTTGATATATTTGCTACACCTTCCACATTCTGTTTATATAATATATTTATTGTTGATGTTTATCTATAAAAAGTAATCAGGCCTAATTTGAAACTAAAGTCCTCGGAGAGGGGCAGCATAGAAATCCAACAAACAAACAAACAAACAAACAAACAAAGTGAAAGTTACATCCACCTGATTCATTTTTGTTGCATATCTAATGTAGAATGTGTGATATTGTATGTTATAAAGTGTAACTATTTAATATTTGGGTATGATAAATAGAAGCTGAAGTATTTTTATAATGCACACCTGGTCACAAATGTGAGGTAGGGAAACTACTTCAAAAAAAAAAAGTACCAAGTAGTACTACCAAGTAGTAGATCCACCAAGCAAATTCAGAATAAAGTAATGTAATGAATACTAAAAAGACGAAGCCTTGAGTTCTCAGGGGAAAAGAACTTTGAGGTCAAACCACGAACTCCAGGGATTTTTCTATAGGTCAATTGCTGAAGAAATAGATTGTGGAATGCAGATTGAGAAAATCTAACAAGGAATTAAGAAATGAAAACAAACTTGGAGAGAAGTCTGAGAATTAAGTGGTCTGTAATGAAACTTGAGCTTTGAGTTTTGAATAAACTCAAAGTACAGTTAGATTCAAAAATCTCAGCCTTTAAAAAAAATTCTCTGAAATGTTTGTTGTCTTTTTGAATAAATGCAAGTTGATGAATACATAACATCTACTGTATATCATCCTCTCTCTATTTTGCACATTATAGATGAGTGTTTATATGTCAGGGGAGAAATGTTTACTCATTTGGGGAGGATCTTTTGTCCTACTGAACCTTCCTGAGAACAATCCTCCCATGGTTTATATTTCACCAGAGTTCCAGAAGTAATAGTTTGGGAATATGCAGACATACTTGTTGCATCCTTAATTTGGCATACACTTTTGTGGATTACAACCCTCAATGGATGCATGAAATGTTATCTCCCTATTAATGTGTGTATAGTCATCTCAAATGGGTGAGGAATGAAGGATGGGACATGGAACATGACATCACATTGAAAATTGTTTTATTTATTTAATTGTGTCTGACATCATGGCACAAGTGCAAAAGGCCAGGGTTTGCATCAAGAGGGTTCACCTTTTATGTTGCTGCAATCTGAACCAGATACTCATGCAGTAGACTTGCAAGATAAATTTTAGAAAGGTAAAATAAATTTTTATTATACATTAACAGATCTTTTAAAAACATAATTGTCAGCCTTAAGAGCAAGTATGTTATGTAATACTCCAGTTTTAAAAAATAAATTATAATTTACCAAATACAAAGATTTAAAATTATGCAACAAAATGTAAATTTCTGTGTTAATTTATTTGTTTTACATTCTGGAAAGTAACATTCTTAGATTTTGTATACAATAATATTACAATGTATCCATATTTTTAATTATTCTATTATAAAATAAACAAATGGTTATCATTTCTCAAAACAATTCTGAGGTTATCTTTTTGTCCAATTTGATTTGGAGACAAAACTTATTCTTAGTTTGAGGGCAAAAATCCCAAATGTTTATTCAGTGTTAGGTTTAAAAGATCTGATGTGCAATATAGAATTGTGTTTCACCACTGAATGCTTGCCAAAATAAATATTCTAAGATCTCTTAATTTTAAAAAGTCTAAGAACCCTTGAGTTATGAAAGTATTGGAACCTGCCAATTAAATTTGTAACCTGAGGATTGGTTGGAGTGAATCACATAAAATGAACTTGATCACTCTCTGCTTTCACAGGGAGTGCACATAAGGTATGATCAGTTGGGGGACGCCATGGGGAGCACTAGCTGTTTTTGAGATCACCAAAGGTCTCCCCTGACCCACTGAGATACCTCATGTTCCTTCCCATGGGGCCCCACAATTGGTCTTTCTCCACCCTACCATGCCGGGTCACGTACCTTGTGAAGATGTAGCAAGCTATCTCCTTTTCAGCCTGTCTACTGCAGTTTCTTTGTCTGATTGCAGTCTCAACATGAAAAGAATTTGCAAGCCAATGGGAGACTTGAAGCAATGTCATTTTGCTGCCCCAAAGATGTGTTGGCTTGTAAACAATCTTCAGCTGAATCTGATGCAAGCCTCAGTTTGCCAGAGTCCTAAGATACTGTAGTGCAAGATCAGAGTCCTAAGATACTGTAGTGCAAGATCATACAAGATTAGTAGTGCAATATCTTGTGATACTGACCTCACATGATCTCACACTATTTTAGGCCTCTCTTTGCCATGAATGCACAAAAGCAGGCAAAGGAACTAACGGCCCACTAGATCATTGCAAGGTAAGTGAATCTTCACAGGCCCAGTCAGTGTTCCCTCTAATTTTTTTTTTTGGGGGGGGGGGCGGAAAAGTATAGTGTCTGAGCGGCAGTCCCTTCGGGACTGGGCGGCACAGAAATAATAAATAAATAAATAAATAAATACTGTGTGTCTATAACAGTGAGCTCATAATAGGACAACTCTATCAATATCAAAATGCCACTTAAATAGTTGAGCTAGTTTCAAACTAGATTTTGATTTTCTTTCTCTCTTCCTTACTCCCATTCTTTTTCTTTCTCTTTTCCTTCCTCTCTTTTTTCTATCTGTTTCTCTCTCTTCCTCTCTACCTCTCTCTCTCCTTCCCTCTCACTCTTTCCCTCTCGGCTTCTGGGCAGGTTTTGAAAACTCTGAGTTGATGATGATTTTTAAGTGAGCGATTGCTCACTGCTCAGCTTAGAGGGAACTATGGGCCCAGTGTCTGTGGAGCTCAAGCTGTCAGGGAGCAATAGGCAGGGCGAATGTTGCAATGCGTCATTCATGTGAAAAACTGCCGTGGGGTTGCAACATTCCTAACGACAAGACTGTGTCATAAGTTCTTGGGGGGCAAGGTTAATATTGTAACTTTGAATGGTTGATAAGTGAAATGTCGTAATGTGAGTTACCTGTGGTTCATTAGAAATCTTAAAAACAATCTGTTGCTTTCCAGAATGTAATTAAGAAACTTCAAAACTCCTTGTATTTTCCTTATGCTCATGTTCAAATTAAATTTTGAGTGCATGTTCTATGTAACCAAATGGACAGGATAATCTGGCATTCATTCTCCAAATGAATCAAGAAGACTGTGATGAGGAATTTATGGAGAAAGTTGGAGAATTCATAAAATCAGGCAGATATGTTTTCTGTCAACCTTAAGAATCCTGACTTTGGATAGCATTTAAAATGTGTCTAAACCTAATTCATTATTTCCAAATATGCCATTTTAGCATTAATACAATTTTTTGAATTAGGTAAACTCAAAGCTCAATCCCCCCCCTCCCGGCCCGCATATGAATTCTGGTCTGTTATTGTGTTCATGTTTATGTTTTACAGAGAGTCTGCAACTTATGCTCACAAAAATTCTATTGCTAAGCAAGAGAGTTGTTAAATTTTGCCCCATTTTATCATATTTCTTGCCATATTGCTTAAGTGAATTACTGCAGTTCTACTGTGGTTAGCAATATGATTCTTAAGGGATTCTGGCTTCCCCATTGGATTTGCTTGTCAGAAAGCTGCAACAGGTGACAACATGATCCCAGGTCACTGCAACCACCACAAATAAATACCAGTTGCCAAGTAGGCAAATTTTCATCATGTGACCACGAGAATGCTGCAGTAGTCATAAGAGGGAAAAACAGGCATCAGTCACTTTTTTCAGTACCGTTCTAAATTCAATTACTAAATGAAGGATGACCTGCATGTGCTTAAAATCTGCTTCTACAGAGCAAATCCAACCTTGGGTTATATAGTACTAAAAGTATATGATAAAACATACATATAACTGATAAAAGTCTAAGAAGTCTTCCAATATACAGGATATACAACTTCTTGAGATTTGTGAATGGCACTTCTACATTTATTTTCCAGTAAGTGATGGGAGACATAAAGGAAGACAGATTTACCTGTCATCCTTTTTACCACCTATGTATCATAATCTATGTGGAAATAATCTTGGAATAAGAAAATGTAGAATCTAATGAATGATTCATGGAAACTTCAGCCCTAAATTTAAAGGCAATAATTGCATGGATGGAATTTACAAAATGAAGGATTCTATATCTGTAATAGTCTCCCACTACTGCCAATGTTGCCCATATTAGATGGGCCTAATGAGAGGGAATCAGTGATGGGCTCCTATGGGTACGGTCAGGTACGCAGTACCGGTAGAAAATTTTTGATCAGGTACGAAGAATCCTGTGATATTTAACACATTTAATGTATTCATTGTCCAATGCAATTAGACTCTGGGCAACCCATAATTTTTATTTATTATTTATTTATTTATTACTTAGATTTGTATGCCGCCCCTCTCCGAAGACTCGGTGCGGCTCACAACACGTGGAAACAAATCATAAATAATCTAACAAATTTAAAATTAAAAGATTTAAAAGACCCCATATACTAACAGACATACACACAAGCATACCATATATAAATTAAACATGCCCAGGGGAAGATGTTTCAGTTCCCCCATGCCTGACGGCAAAGGTGGGTTTTAAGGAGTTTACGGAAGGCAGGAAGAGTAGGGGCAGTTCTAATCTCCGGGGGGAGTTGGTTCCAGAGGGCCGGTGCCGCCACAGAGAAGGCTCTTCCCCTGGGACCCGCCAACCGACATTGTTTAGTTGACGGGACCCGGAGAAGGCCCACTCTGTGGGACCTGATCGGTCGCTGGGATTCGTGCGGCAGGAGGCACGAACAATATATATATAATATATATATATTAATATACCATAATAATATCTAAACAATAAACAAATTCTGTATGGTAAAATTAAATCAGCAGCTTTGGAATCAATCATTCCAAATGAAGAAGAGGCTTTATAACTAATAAAAGAGCCTCGGTGGCACAGTGGTTAGATTGTAGTACAGCAAGCTACTTCTGCTGATCACCAGCTGCCAGAAGTTTGGCAGATCTAATTTCAGTAGGCTCAAGGTTCACTCAGTCTTCTATCCTTACAAGCAGTGAAGGGCTACCAAAATCTTTACTACCACACTGTGGGCGTGGCTTATGCAGGACGCCCTGCATTTTCTTTCAACATCTTTCAGTGCAAATTGGGTGCTCTGGGGTGGAGCTCCATTTTCACTACTCCACTGCGTGTCCCCCCCCCCAATCAGGACAGCAGCCCATCCCTGCTTAGAAGGTTGGTAAAATGGAGACCCAGATTGTTGGGGGCAATATGCTTACTCTCTGTAAACCGCCTAGAGAGGCTGTAAAGCACTGTGAAGTGGTATATAAGTCTAAATGCTATTGCTATTACATAGAGAAGACAAACCCTGACACTTTGTTTACTGAGAGTCTTTCACAGAGAAGTGTGCATCAGAATGCAGTCTTAGGTGTCTTCAAGCTGCTGATTTGGAAATGACTTTGTTGATAACATTCTGAAGGAATAAAGGAAATATCTCATACTCTGGATTGCAAAGGCATCACTCTTTTGTGGTAGAACAGAAGTGAATTGTACTCCTTAATTAAACTTTTAATACTTTATTCATAACATTATTACAATGATGAGCAAAACATATTTGATTCAACTGCAAAGTGAAAAGGAATAATAAACCTTTAACAATTCACCAAGGTTTCATTACTAAATGTTTTAGCTTAAATATGTAGAATCTTATGGCAGAACTTTTATTTAAATTCTGATATTACATTACAGTGCTGGCATTATTTATACATTTTTGTTCATTTGCTTACCATAAAAATATATATTTTAAAAGGTCCTAATGTTTCATATGAACTGCTTCCATAAACTTTGTTATTAGAATCAAGTCTATGTCTTGTTGCTGTAATGCTGATTTACAAATAAATGCACAAAAATGTACTAAATGTATACTTTTTAAAAATTGTTTTAAAAGTAATTGATTTAATCTTGCATTTAAAATAATTTGAACAACCTCAAGTGAGGTTGTCAACAAATATGCAGATTAAAATAAGGTTTACTTGCAGCAACCAAAGAACTGCAAGTAATTCATTTGAATCATTATTTTAAATTTAATGTAAAAAAGAATTAGTTCTTATCTTAACCTTTTATTTTTGTCACTCAGATAGGATTCATTCAGCCAACAAGAATCTCTCCCAATTTATTGCTCTCCAGCTGAGTTAATTTTAAAGTTCTCCAGTCCCCCTTTCCCTAGAATTTGTGGGATTGTATTAGAAAGTACTTTTATTAAATGGGGGAATATAATATTGTTAATTAGCACAATTTAATTCCTTTGATATTGTTTTACGATTTGGAGAACATCTCTATTTGAAACAGATGTTTACTGCTGACCATTGCTGTCAAGATTCATTTAGGTTTAACACACATTTGGCGGTTCGATGCAAGATATACCAGTGAAAATAATCCAATTAAGAATTTATTTTCAGGAAAATGTGCTTCGAGTAGTACATGATATGTATCTATTAAAAATGGAGAACTTGTTTCCCTAAACAATAGGGATAGAATTCTACTGAAAATACTTTTTTAAAATGTTCCTTATTTACTTCTTTTCATACCTATCAGAATTTTTAAGAGAAGTAGAGAAAATATTAGCAGCTCAAGTTGTCATACATAAATAATCTGTATCAATGTCCTTTGATCTTCTATAAACCCATCATGTGACCAAAGTGTCCCTGCAATGAAAAACAAGGTTTGTTATTCAGGTAATGTTTACTATCACAATAAAGACACAGAAAAAATGTAAGATTTGCAGTAACTGCAGTAAGATTTGCAGTTTTGTCAAAGAAGGTTATAAATACTATGCTAAAAAAAAAAAAGGAATACCGTATTTTTCGCTCTATAAGACGCACCTGCTGATAAGACGCACCTAGATTTTAGAGGAGGAAAATAGAAAAAAAATATTTTGAGCCAAAAAGGGGAGAGGAAGAGAGGAAGGAGTGAAAGAAGGGAGTGAGGGAGGAAAGAAGGGAGGAAGGAAAAGGAAAGCAAGAAATGGAGGGAGGAAAGGAAGGAAGGAAGGAAAGAAAGGGGGAAGGGACAGGAACAAAGGAAGGAAGCAAGGAAACTTATAAAAGGGGAGAGTAAGAGAGGAAGGACTGAAGGGAGGGAGGGAGAGAAGAAGGTAGGAAGGAGAAAGAAAAGAAGAAATAGAGGAAGGGAAGGTAAAAGAGAGAAAGAAAAAGAGCAAGAAAGAAAGCAAGAAAGAAAGAGAGAAAGAAAGAAAATGAAAGAAATAAAAATAGAGAGGGGGAATGAAAGAAATGGAAGGAGGGAAGGAAGGAGAGAAAGCAAGAGAAAGAAAGAAAGAAAGAAAGCAAGAGAAAGAAAAAAGAATGAAAGAGCAAGAGAGCAAGAGAGAAAAAGAAAGAAAGAGAGAAAGAAAGAAAGAAAGAAAGAAAGAAAGAAAGGCAACTTCAAAGAAAGGCTCACTGAGCATCTCTCACTCTCTCTTTCTATCCCTCTTTCTTTCTTTCTCTTCCTTTCTCTCTCTCCTCTTCCTTTATTTCCTCTCTCTCTCTCCCTCCCTCTCTCTTTCTCTCCCCCCTCTCTCCCCCTTTCCCTCTCTCTTTCTCTCTCTCCCTCTCTTGCTATCTCTCCCCCCTCTCCCTCTCTCTTTCTCTCTCCCCTCTCCCCCCTTTCCCTCTCTCTTTCTCTCTCTCCCTCTCTTGCTATTTCTCCCCCCTCTCCCACTCTCTTTCTCCCTCTCCCTCTCTTTCTCTCTCTCCCCCTCTCTCTTTCTCTCTCTCTCCCCCTCTTTCTCTCTCTTCTTCTCACTTTCTCTCTCTTGTTTTCTTTCTGTCTCTTTTGCTTTCTCTCTCTCTCACTCTTTCTCTCTTTTTTTCTTTCTCACGCTCTTTCTTTATCTTGTTCTCTCTCTCTTGCTATCTCTTTCTCTCCCCCCTTTCTCTCACTCTCTCTTTCTTACTTTCTCTCTATCTTGCTGTCTGTTGCGCTCACTCACTCTCGTTCTCTCTCCGTTCTTCTCAGCGGTGACGCGCGCGCGCCCTGCCCGCCTCACCTTTGCCGAGAGCACTTTCGCCCCGGGCTCTCAGCAAGGGGGTTGCAGGAGAGGCGGGGCCGGCGAAGGTGATATTCAATGTCGGGGGCGTTCGGGCGGTTGCGCGCGCTCCCTATCTCCCTGCTAGCCCACTCGGAATATTCAAAATAAGAAAAACCTTCGCCGGCAAAGGCTTTTCTTATTTTGAATATTCCGAGTGGGCTAGCAGGGAGATAGGGAGCGCGCGCAACCGCCCGTGCGCCCCCGACATTGAAGACCTCCGCTGAGAAAAACCTTTGCCGGCATTTCCTCTCGGCGTCAAGGAGGCGCAGCGGCGGGCGGAGAGAGGGAAGGGGGGGGCAGCGGCGTCTCTCCTGGCCTTGGCGGGCTGCCCGACCCTCCCCACCTCCTGCAAATGCGGCGGGCGGCGGGGGGGAGAGCGAGGAACCGGTTCTGGCGGGCGCGGGGCTTGGCTGGCTGGCTGGCGGGGGGAGCGCCGCTGGTGGTGCAGAGGGAGACCCTCCTCTGGGAGGGAGGGGGCCAGGCAGCAGCTAGCCAGCCAGCCGGCGGGATGGCGCTTCCGAGTTCGCAGCCTCCCCCCCCTCCCTGCCTGCATCTTCGCTCCATAAGACGGGGCTGATTTTTCTTCCTACTTTGGGAGGAAAAAAACTGCGTCTTATGGAGCGAAAAATACGGTAATTTTACTGACAGCCAGATACTAATTAGAGCTGGACAGGTTCATTCAAATAAAGGCTGAATTGACATATAGCAAATTGATTGGATTATCACATTGATATACCAAGCAAGTTTAAAGTCTACAACAGTTGGTTCCATATAATTCACTATTAAAACCAAATAGGTCATATTAAATCTTATGTGTGAAGATTTGTGTGAACTCCAATGCAATTTTCAAAAATCCCATGTTTTCTGAATTGAATCTGCAGTATTTTTTTCTTTCTTTAAAAAAAACATAATAATGGCTTTGGTAAATGCACAATGTCCAGCTTTCTTTCAAAGAAAGGTCAGGGAGACAAAATGAGAATACTGTACAGTATAACTAAAGTAGCTAAACTCTGGTAGCAATCTTAGCTACTGTGTACAAAAACATGTTCCAAGAAATCCTTCTTTAAAGATACAGTATTTAAGCAAAAAGATACCACTTCAGCTTCTCAATGTTTCATACGTTTATGGCTAATAAACTTTAGAAACAAAATGCAGCTAACATATTCAAAGACAAAAGACATATCAACTTTTAATTAAAAAGCATTGCTTTATTTTTCAAGAAATCACTGTAAATTATATGAAGGAAAACCTACTTCAAATATTATATAGAAATAAAATAAAACATTTACTAATAAATTTTCCCATTTATCAAATTTGTTCATAAATAACTCTATTTTCACTAGCTTTTATAGTATTGGAGTATAAAAGCAGATGTCAGTTCTAAGGGTTAGAGTAGCTTCCTGAAAACAAGTTAAAAATCATACCCTTATTTACTTTGTTTTAATTGTTTATTTCCTTACGTTTTCTCTTACCATTTGTGCTCCATCTTAAAATTATTATTTTTTTAAAAATGCACAGCTGGGAATAGGACTAAGAGCCTCACTAAACTATTTGGAAATTTGCATTAAGAATTTTGGATTGGAGGAATATAATTTATCTTGGGTTGAAAGCAACTCTGCTTAATCTCACAACTCTAGTTGAATTAAGTTATGTCTTAGATTGAACATTTCAAAGAATAATATGCAATTTTCCCCTCTTCCAGTGTTGTAGAAATACTTCTAAAATCTCTGTGTAAATCTCAAATGTTTCCAAATAGGAATAGAGTAATACATGCCTTAACTTGCATTGAGATTAATTTAGGTGACTGAATTCTGCTTTCTGGAGTGTGTTTGAAAAACGAGCCTGCACTCCCTATATTTTCAACCTAATGCAAGAAACATATTAGTTTGTACTCTGCTAGCATACTAAGAAAAAGCTAAATCAATCTGCTGCTTTTATTTACATGCTTTATCCCTGAGAAATGTAATTGCTGTTTTTTTTATTAACCTTATGTTTTATGGCTCTAATATTTAAGAACAAGCCTATCTTATGTCACAGTAAGAGGGTTAATATACTTACAGATTCACCAGCAATACATCTTGGACACAGCTGGGCAGTAGCTTTGGCTTCATTATCCGTAAATATCTGATTAATAAGCACATATATACAGAATTCTCAAAACAATGTAAAAGTCACTATTTGACCTCTTTGCTATAAAATAGTAAACCTAATAGCATAGATACCAGCTTATAAAACACACCATATAACTTGGTTTCTCCTTCATAATTTGAGGACTGAACAATTCAGTGAGATCATCCTCCTTTAAATTCCACTTCACAGCCCAGTAATCTGTAAAACAGTTGCTTAATGAATGGCAGGGATTGCTTGCTTGTTGAAGAGTCTCCAAATTTTTGCACACTCGTTTCTATGAAAAGAAAAGTAAGTTAGATCTAAGGACTTTTCCCATATGGTTGTTATACATGCATCTTGGCCAAAGTGGCTTGTTCTTGAGAATTTATGATACTGTCTCTATTGCAACCACACATTATTGTATGATCATGAGCAATTGATAGTCATTGTTCTCACTTGAGAAATTATAAATTCTTATAACTTCACTGTTATAAGAAAACTACAAAACGTTTCTGTATATATATATATGCTGCTCAAAAAAATAAAGGGAACACACAAATAACACATCCTAGATCTGAATGAATGAAATATTCTCATTGAATATTTCATTTGTACAACCATTCCATTTGTACAACAGCATGTGAAATTGACTGTCAGTCCGTGTTGCTTCCTAACTGGACAGTTTGATTTCACAGAAGTTTGATTTACTCGGGAGTTATATTCTGTCATTTAAGTGTTCCCTTTATTTTTTTGAGCAGTGTATATTGTCAGGCATGAAAAATCACATTAAGTTTCAATTAAACTGATTTATTGCTCATATCTATGTACAGAAATCTAGTCAAGTGGCAGCCCTATTTTGATGCTGGATAGCGTTAAGAGAATTTAAGAGGGAATGGACTTGGCTGCTTGGGGAAATGTAGACCTTTAGGCTGATTCCTCTTTTGACTCATCCCCTTTCCCCAGGCTCTGCCAATCTTTCTCTTACACATATTTACCTAACAAAGAAGCAAGATTTTTCCCTAAACAATTACATATGATTTTGAAGAAGGTTCATTTCATAAGATTAAAAGATGTTGTGAAAATGAGAGGTATAGATGGCCAACATTTAAAAGTGTTTGTAGATAAAGTTGCCAGTCTAGGGCTTCTTATCCAGAATAACAACCCTTTTGGTAATATCCAATAATATTTCCCTTTTTTCTGTGTGAACATTTCTATCCTTTTTAACCTAATTTTGTTCTCCTTCTTTCTCTAGCCTTCCCTTCTTCATTCTATTAGAATGGGAAGGAATGTATATATGTGAACTTGTGCAATTTTGGGTTTTGGAATGATGTTTTGGTAGGGCTAAAAAAACAAAACAAAAAAGTATTTCCAGTGGTAAACATGTCCCTGAACAATGAGATAAACATTATGGCTGACTTGGTGTCTAGATATTGGATTTGGATACTTGCTATTTGTGAATACATGGCAGGAACTCACATTCCTGTGGTTGATTGTAGGTCAAACAGCTGGGAGTTGAGGAATTTCATCAAGCTCAGAAGTATAATGTAGCCTTTCAGTATTTTACATTGAATGGATCCTCATCTCTTCTTAACTATTGGAATTAATTTTTAATTGGTTTTTAAATATTGAGACATTTGAACAAGATGTTTTACAGTATTCACTGGACAAATCTTCAATTCTTTTTAAAAGGATTTGTAGTTTACAAATTCAAAGATTTAGGGGAAAAGTTTTTTTGGAGTAAACAAAAAAGAAGTGATTAGAAGGAGTGTTGAAGACTCTTGAAAAGTTTTAAATTGTCTAAAGACCCAGATAGATGTGAAATAAGATTTAAAAATAATGATACGACTATTTCCTGTATGAATACTGTTTAACTGTAAAAAATAAAAACATAAGATGAGTCTTGATGTTTTGGACACTAGAGGGAACCAGAAAGAACTAAGTAAGGAAAGAAAGAAAGAAAGAAAGAAAGGAAAAGAAGGAAAGAAAGAAGAAAGAAAGGAAGGAAGGAAGGAAGGAAGGAAGGAAGGGAAGGAAGGAAATTATTTGTGGGGAATAAAGACTAAAATTTCAGGTAATGACAAGGAATATAAAGTTGGTTTATTTGATCAAGGGTAAAGAAGATGGTTGCTATCTCTTATAACCATTAAAGGACTATTGGTTGATTGAATAAAAAAGTTTTAAAGGTCTCTTCTCAATATCTCAATAAGATATATTTTTAAAAATTGTATTTTAAATCTATTTGATTAATAATCTAATTATGTGCTTTTTAAGATAAACTGATGGATTTTAATTAGTTGTAATTGAATGATGAGGATTTGGTGATTTCTTTTCAGGTAAAGGATAGGATGTAGAAGGAAAAGAAAGTATGATAGTTTAAAACAAATAAATTTAAACTAGATATTTTGTTACTTCTGGTAACTCTTAATGGACTTTTGCTGATCAAAACTGACTGTTGAGTTTCTAAAGTATACAGCCATTAGTTTTGGCCTTCCAAAGCCCTGCCCCTGTGTCCCATTTTTGTGAAAAATGGACTAGGACTGGGGGAAGGCAAAAATGCCCCTATTTTTGTGGTGGAAAAAAAAAACCATTCAAAAATGGGCACATTTTTGCCATCTGACAGCACCCAGGAGCTCTCTGAAGCCTTGCCAGACCCTTTGCTCACTCCATTTATGTGAAAAAACAGGTGAAAAATGGCCCACTTTTTGCAAAAAACAGGGGTGTTTTTGCCTTCTAATTACCCCATCGAGCATGACTGGAGGAGGAATTCTGGGAGTTGAAGTATACTACTAGTCTTAAAGCTGTCAGGTTTGAAGACCCTGGGTTAGGGGTTAGAGGTGCAAGGGTCTTCCAACTTGGCAACTTTAAGACTTGTGGACTTCAACCCCCATTCCTGAGCTAGCATGACTGGAGGAGGAATTCTGGGAGTTGAAGTCCACAAGTCTTAAAGCTGCCAAGTTTGAAGTTTTTAAAAAATGTACATGGTTGTAAAAAGTATACATGGTTGTAAAAAGTATTCTGCTACACTGGTAATTTATTAAACAATATATTACTACACCATTTGGTTCAGAATACTTTTTTCCTTGTTTTCCTCCTCTAAAATCTAGGTGCATCTTATACTCCGGTGCATCTTATGCTCTGAAAAATACAGTATATGTGTAATAGCTAATTAAATTAATATAAACAAATTATCAGTATATGATTTGTTTTTTAAACAGGTTTCCTTCATATATGTAATTAATTTTAGTCGGTAGACACTAATTCAATACACAGACAGATTCCTAATCTTTCTTATTTTCAGAATGTAATTATTTCAGATATATTTGTTCACACATATATGCATATATATATATATACAAATAATAAATTTACATCTAGCTGAGTGATATTCAGAAAATTTCGTATGCAGCTTTCAGACTAAGGCTGGCAAGATGGAGAAATTGGCATTTGCAGAACATTACTGTTTCATTGTTGTCACCTTTCTTTTTGTTTATTGAAGGAATTATCTAAGATTCAGGCGAATTTTCTTTTTTGATAACTATGGTGCAGGTAACAGGTATTTAGAAAAGAATAGAAAATACAAAGAAAAACATTACATTATATAATGGATTTTGGTATCTAAATGATGTTTTCTAATTTCTGCAGTTTTCTATTTTACAATAGGATGGAGACAGGGGATGCAGTAGGAACACATTGGCATGATTCACGAAGTCCATAAAGTTCCATCAACAATAACATCTGATCTGAACCTTTATAATAAATTGCTTGAGTAGGATGCAAGAGAAAAAAAGTTTTCTCTCTCCCTCTCCACTTTCATTGAATCTTCCTGTATATTTGTATTTTTTGAAAATGGTTCCATGGTTCCTTTCTGAGGTTGACTGGACACTGGAACAGAAATACTTTATTTTGCAAAGAATACACCTTTATAGAAATCAAGTTTTAAAAATCTGAATATAAACAAAAATGAAATGAAATAGAATAGAATCCTGTTAGGTTAAAACAAAGTGGATGAGCACAAGAAGAATATCCAAGGGAAAAAGGTTGAAGCATGACTACTGTTGAAAATGAATCAGCATACATCTAGAGGAAGTGAATCAGAAACAAAATATGTATTATAGTAAGAGTGTACAAAATGTAATAATAAAAATCTGAGAAGACCCTCTGAAGACAGGCTGCCTTCCATTGGGAAAACATCCATCTCCTTTGTTCCTGGAGAATTTGTCCTTTATTAAAAGCTATAGCAGGCAAGTACAAGCAGCATAACTGGCAAGATGCATGAAAGGATAGATAAAAGAGAAAACTGATTTACTGCTATGCATTAGAAGAAATTTTCTCTTATCAAAAATAAAACCAGACTATTGCTTTGGGTCTAAAGCACTTATGATCAGAGACAGGAATTTAGCATACAGAGTAGCTGGTTATGAATGCTACACTAATGCAAGCAGAACCTGTAGAGGTTTCTATAGAGACTCTCAAATTATTCTGATATTTGAAGGCATCAGAAACATCTCGAGTAACTGAAAAAACCAGACCTGTGTAGAATTCTGATTGTGGAGACGGCATTAATAACTCATACCTAGCATGTCCGTAGCAAGGCTCCATGGGTCAAAGACCTATGGAGACATTCACATTGAATTTCATAAAAATGATGCATAAATGTGGCAACCTCATTCTTCTGCAGTTGAAAAGTCCAAATATGTTAGAAAGGATTATGCTATTGAGCAAAGGTTGGGTTAAAGTGATTATAATCACTTTAACCTAAACTTAGGTTATATGATTTAGGTCATATGATTATTAATGGTATGTGTGTTTTGTGTGCACACACACTGTACACATTCTGAACAGGAAATGGATTTTTGCTTTACTGTATGTAATCAGTAGATGAATAAAATTTGGAAATTGCATGAGGATTCTTCATGAAGTTTCATGATATGTATACAGTGATCCCTCGCCACTTCGCGGTTCGCTGCTCACAGTTTTGGTGCATTGTGGGTTTCTGTGAGAGGCGTGTGTGCATGCGAGGTCAGGGGCTCGTGGTGTCTTCCGGGATTCTAGGGCTGCTCGAAGGTCAGGAGGCTGTGGTGGAGCTGAGGGGGAAGCAGAAGGCTCACCGTCCTCTGCCTTGGTGGCTTTTCTGCTCTGGACGGGATGAGGGGAAGCAAGGCGGACATCTCCTTTCTTTCCTTCCAGATCCCTGAGCGCTTTCAAGGAGGCGGCGACCCTTTAATATTTTAAAAAGTCTCATGTCCCTACTTCGCGGTTTTTCATTTATCGCGGGTGGTCCTGGAACCTAACACTATCACTGTACCATGATCACAAGGAATAACAACTTGTTATTGGAGGCACATGCTTTAAATAATATTAACTGCAGGTACATGCTTTAGGTAAGTGCAGCTTTAAACTACAAGATAAAGGCACATTTAATAATATTATCCCTCTTCCTTTTAATATTCTGCTTACAGTCTCTCAAGTTCTGTTTAATATGAAAAAAAAAATAGGATATTGTGGTTTCTCTGTTGACCAAGGTCACATTCCTTCCTTTGTGATTTTACTTGAACTTCCTATCTCTATCAGCTACAGCAAGCAAGCTCACTATTTTCAGACAGTGCTATTATCCAACAATGAGTGGTCTTTTCACAGCCCTCCTATAGGAGAGATTTTCCTTTTAAATACAGCACCTGTTGTTTTCCCCATATACAATGCATGGAAGTATGACATAGCATTAAGTTTGAGGATGAAATATCCATCAAGGACAAACCAAAGACCAAAAAAAGATGGGTATAGCAATAATGAATGTTGCTGTACCAAGTTAATATTTTACTAAATAAAACAAATTTCTGTAAACTCCCAATTCCTCATTTTGGGTTGCTTTATTCATAATACTGTACGAATTTGGGATGACATGCACAATTGAGTTAAATCTAAGATATAATACTTGACCTACAACCATTTGTTTGGTAACTGAGATTGCAACATCACTTTAAAAAGTGAATTATGACTGGTTTTCACCCTTATGACAATTGCAGCATCTCCTTGGTCACACAATCAAAATTCAAGCACTTGACAGCTGGCATATATTTACAACCGTTGTGTTGTCCCAGGGTCATACAATCACAGTGGGGTCCGTGCTCCACAGGGAGGCAATTTGATTCTTAATGGGGGCAATTGGAACCTTGTTCAAACCAAGTTAATGGCCCTTTAGACTTCCTCCGCATGGGTAGGTGTTCACTTTTTGAATAGTAAGAATTAAAAGTCACAGGGGAGAGGCGCCTAAGGATTTTAGCGATGCTCAGGTGGGGCAAGGCCAAAAAAAGATTGGGGACCATTGGTTTATAAACTTCTCATCTGGCTTCTGACAAGCAAAGCCAATGGAAGAAGCCAGATTCGTTTAATAACTGCATGACTCATTTACCAGTTGGAGCGATTCGTTTAAAACAACTGTGGTAAAAAATGGGGGGGGGGGGGGAGAACCCAGCTCATTTAACAACTGTCTTGCAACTACATCGCCAAGAAGGCTTCAAGAGTGGTTAACCTAATCCTATGCAGCTTCTGCTTTGGCAATCTCACACTACTTATCAGAGCTTACAAAACTTTCACTAGACCCATCCTAAAATACAGCTCATCTGTTTGGAACCCATACCGCATCTCAGACATTAACACCCTCGAAAATATATCCAAAGATACTTCACCAGAAGAGCCCTGCATTCCTCCACTCATAACAGAATACCCTACGAAACTAGACTTCCAATCCTGGGTCTAGAAAGCTTAGAACTACAATATCTCAAACATGATCTAAGTATTGCCCACAAGATCATATGCTACAATGTCTGCCTATCAATGACTACTTCAGCTTCAACCAAAACAACACAAGAGCTCACAACAGATTCAAGCTAAATATTAACCGCTTCAAACTTGACTGTAAAATATACGACTTTAGTAATCGAGTTGTCGAAGCGTGGAACTCATTACTGGACTCTGTGGTGTCATCACCTAACCCCCAACATTTTACCCTTAGACTAGCCATGTTTGACCTCTCCAGATTCCTAAGAGGTCAGTAAGGGGCGTGCATAAGCACACTAGTGTGCCTTCCGTCCCCTGTCCTACTGTCTCTCCTATATCTCTTATATCTTCTCTTCTATCCCTCTAACTTTTCTTCTATGCCCTCATTGATATATCCTATTCCTATATTTTCTTTTCTATTCTTTCCTTGATATATTTTACTTTGAATGTATCATCTATAACCTTCATTATGTATTATTGTGTTTTTGGACAAAATAAATAAATAAATAAATAAATAAAATTGTGGTTGCATGTCTATGACCACCTGTAGAGGAAATATAACTGTATATGCTTTAGAAAAATGACAGTAGTTTTATTCCACATATTTTGCCCTGGAATTGGGATGTGCAGTATCTTTTTTCTAAGGAGTCAGCCCTATAGCACGTACAAGAGCCTGTGTTATGGATTTCACACACAAATGCATTAATAAAATTAATGCTCTATGATTAATATTAATTTTATATAAACATAGTTTTATAGTAACTTATGGCAAAAATAAACACTAAAAACATCTGGTATTGCAATTCTTAGTTAAATTTCAGTTCTGTAAGAGCACTGAGATTCAATAATAGATAGCTTAGAATTTCTCAGTCGTGTATCCTTCTTTAAACTCCAGGAAATGTTCTATATTGTTGCATACAATGGAGCCTATGCTGAAGTTCAATACTCGGTTATTGATAACTGCTGACAGACATTCTCTATTCTTGTTATTTGTGAAAACCTTGGGGAAACCCCCCCCCCTATTTTCTTTGACCTTAGCGTGATATCTTTGGCAATACGGTTTGAATCAAGAGAAGGCTGGGCTAGGTAACTTATGCTTGTCGACTGGTACGGCTGCGTGTTCATTTGGCTGGGAGCACTTCCTTAGCTAAGTATATCAATGGGATAAGAATTAAAGGAGACGCCAATTACCATCTCTGATCTCAAAAGCTGCAGATAAGACCAATCACCCCTTAAGGGTGATATTAAAACTCACTCTACTGAATATAAAGCATTAAAGTAGATGGCCTTTAGACAGACAAGGAAAATGAGGATGGCATTAACTTGCATTATTCTGATCAACCGCGCCAACAAATCCAATCCTCCGTAGAAATGCTATTAGTGTCAGCCCTCCACACACACACACCCAAAAAAAAAAAAGGGAGAGGAGGGAAAAAGCTTTGTGTAATGTCCCTGAAGGAAAAGAAGCAACTAATGTCATTAATGTGTTAACAGCCTCTGGTCACTTAACAGAGTAGTTTTAATAGGCTCTAGAGGGGAAACATGTCCAGCCCTTTTCAGCCAAAGGGTAGGTTAGAGCTGTGTGTGGGTTTTGAAGATAGTGGGTTAAGTTCCTGGGGGATTTGCCTGCCTTGTTATATATTTGCAAATGTACTTTTAATAAAGCAAATGATGGCTAACTACAATTAAGTACCAAAGGTGGCTCTTTTAACAAGCACATGCCATAGCACTGATAGGTTTAATTACATTATAAAGCTCACTGGAAAACACTTCGGGAAAGAGATATAGGGGCATCACCGTTTGCAACATTAGCATATAACAAGTCACTAGTGATTTCACTTTCCTGTCATAAGTTTGCTCCTGCATTTGAATTCTGAATTACATTTCAAGTCTCTTAAAAATAGATTTTTCCTGTAACCCTCCCCGCCTCCCCTGTTACAAATCTCTTTACGAGAGCTTTACCGCCACCCCTCCATAATAAAAATACTGTGAAATCGCCAAAGGTCTGGGCTCAGCACTGTTTAATTATTAACACTAGAGGGCTAAAAGAAAAGGTAATATCTGACAATTGAATTCTTAGAAATATGAAGCCAAGTTTTATTTTAAAAATAAAATGATATTTTCAGGTAGATGTTTTGCTTACAAAAACAAAAAATAAAAACCCTCCCGAGCTGGCCAACCGCCGTTGCCTTTTAAGAGATGACATTTAGGACAGTTCTCCTGGTACTGCAGGTTTCTCCGAGGAAAAACACATTCTATGAGGAAAAACACATTGGCATAAGAAGGAATGCAATGAATATTATTACCAAGGAGTATAGTACTCTAGCTCCTCAGGCTTCTAAATGCCTTTATAGATTTTGCTGCCTGTCTTCTCCTCCTGTAATGTTGTAGGTAGGCGTGACCTTTGGCAATAGAAGGAAGATCCACAGAGAAGGAAACAACCTTGTAAGTGGCGTTTTAGTCCTCGGGTAGGTGATAAGCATGAGCAGCGTTTATGAAGGGACCTTCCCAAGTTTCTTGGGAACTAAAAGTAGAGGATGGGGGGAAATGATTTCAGTCTTGTAGAATTATGGCAGCTCTGTCGGGTACTCAAGATAAGAATAACAGAGTAACAGAGTTGAAATAGACCTTGTAGATCTTCTAGTCTAACTCCCTGCTCAAACAGGAAATCCTATACCACTTCAGACAAATGAGTGCCAGTCTCCTTTCTTAAAAGTCTCCATTTGAGACTGGACAGTCATTTGTCCAGTGTTTGACAGTTTTTATAACTTCTAGACTCTAGGGGCAAGCTGTTTCACTGCTTAATTGTTCTATCAAGAAATTTCTCCCTAGTTCTAGGTTGTTTCTCTCCTTGATTAGTTTCCATCCATTGCTTCTTGTCCAGCCTTCTTGACCCCCCCTACTTTGTGGCAACCCCTTAGATATTTTTTAACGCTGCTATCATGTCACTCTTAGTCTTTCTTTTCATTAAACTAGACATACCCAATTCCTGCAACCATTCTTCATGTTTTTAGACTCCAGTCCCAGAATCATCTTTGTTGCGCTTCTCTGCACTCTTTCTAGAGTCTCTGCATCTTTTTTATATTGTGGCACTGGATGCAGTATTCCAAGGATGCTCTTACCAAGGCATTATAAAGTGGTACTTATATTTCATGTGATCTTGATTCTATCCTTCTGTTAATGCATTGGCTTTTGGGGCAGCTGCAGTACACTGCTGACTCATATTTAACTGATTGCCCACTAGGACTTCAAGATCCTTCTCACAGTTACTACTATAGAGCAGAATCTTGCCAGACCGAAAACACTTCTCCCTTTCTCTCCTTTTAGTATACAGATATCCAGGAAGGGTCTGTTCTGAAATGGTTCCCATGTGTTCTCCCCATCTATGTACAAGTAGTCCTCGACTTATGACCACAATTGAGCCCATTTCTTTTGCTAAAGGTGTCATTGTTAAGTGACTTTTTGCCCCATTTTACAACCTTTCTTTCCACACTTATTAAATAGATCATTGACGTTCTTAAGTTAGTAACTTAAATTGACTTTGCTTGTCAGGTCACAAAAACGTGATCATATCATCCTGGAATACTGCGACCATCATAACCTTTAAGTTATAGTGTTGGTTATTACCTATAAAACCCTACATGGCTTAGGACCAGACTATTTACTGGACCGTCTCCTACAGCATACCTCCCAGAAGCCAGTAAGATCTCACAGGGTTGGCCTTCTCCAGGTCAACTAAGCAATGCAAATTGGCAGGACCACGGGGGAGGGCCTTCTCTGTGATTGCCCCAGCTCTATGGAACCAACACCCTCCCGATGTCTGTACTGCTTCCACCTGCTGGCCTTCCAAAAGACTGTGAAAACATGTATTTGCTGGCAGACCTGGGGGCCATGAATATTACACCTGCTTTGATGTAGAATCACAGCTGAACTGTGTATGAGTGGTATGCATGTATGTTGAGTGGACTATTGTCTTGTAGGTTTTATAATGGAGTTTTACTGTCTTAATTTAATATTTGACTTCTTTTATATTGTATTGTATTTTCTATATTGTTGCAAGACCACCTTGAATCCCATTGAGAGTCGAATACAAACAAACAAACAAACAAATAAGAAAGTAAAGAAAAAAGGAAAGGAAGGAAGGAAGGAAGGAAGGAAGAAAGAAAGAAAGAAAGAAAGAAAGAAAGAAAGAAAGAAAGAAAGAGTCGGTTGCCGAGCATCAGAATATTGATCATATATCCATGGGAATGCTGCAGTGTGAAAAATGGTCATGAGTCACTTTTTTCAAGGCCATTGTAACTTTGGTGAATAAACAAACTATTGTAAGTTGAGGACTACTTGTATTGACCTGCCTCTTATCAGAATTTTGCCTAACTTGTGGGTCCTACTCTGTTTCCCAAGGTTATTCCCATATACCATTATATTTCTCCACTATGCTGTTCTCAGAACAAGAGAGGAATGTGATTTTATACTTTAATGTTTCAAATTACAAACAAAAATCTTAGATGCCAGCTTCCTGGATATTTTTCCAGCCCCAGGCAATATTTTTAAGTGCACACAATCTATCCTGCCTCTCCCCATCCTTTTAGCTTTCCACCTGATTCTAGTACTTCTGAACCAGCAAAGAGTTATGCCAGTAACATCTGCGGTGTAAATTTATAACTGAGTGATGGTTTCTGACATTTATGTATATACAAGCTGCTACATCTTTCTCCATTCTCCCTTCCATGACAGCTCATGAAATTTCCTTGTCAGAATCTGCTATTTTCTTGCAAGAGTGGCACAGCCTGATGGATGAGAGGACCCTCCAGGAAAGAAAGGTGATGTAGAATCGTTTGAAGATTTTGAAGAAGCACTAAAAGTATCTGTCAGAGATACTTTAGATTTACAAATACTAGAACTGGTCCATGTGGCTGAAGTTTATGGCCCAGACCTGAGTTTTAAAATAATTGCTTTGGAATTCACAAGGGTCAGAAGAAAAAGCTTGGAGCAGAACTTAGAATATACTGTACTCTTACCAATCTTTGATTTGCAAATAGCTATTATTAGCTTTCATGAAGGAAGTCTTAAGGAATGTCTTTTTTCAATTGCAAATTTTTAGCGTGCTCTCTCTCTCTCTCTCTTGAGAAATTACCGAATATTGGGAAAACTTTCTCTATGTAGCATTCTCCAGGCATGGTGGGCTACAATTCCCAATATTATCAATTGGCTTGGGATTCTAGGAACTGTATTCCAATGAATCTAGAAAGTATGAAGATTGAGCAGAGAAAGATGTACTATATTAAGAGTTTAAATTAAAGTCTGCATTTGTGAAACCAGTATGTGGAGTAATTCTGGTTCCCATGGCAAGCAATCACTACAATTTTGGCAGCCTGTATCTGCCAAATCCAATTTGCCAATATGCCAAATTGCACGTAGGCCTCATGCTGAGCATCATTAGCTAAAGCCAGGAAATTTGAGTAGCCCAAAACGATTTGCTTTCTTTTCCATCAACAAGAAACCCAAAGCTGATCTAATCCCCTTCCAGCAAAACAATGTATTACCATATTTTAATTATTATTTCCTGGTTTGCATTAGGCTACCAGTGTCTGAGGCTCAAAATGGGGATCAGAAGACCTCTGAGGAAATTCAGTACATTTGGGGGTGTACGTCTGGGCTCTCCTCACATCTGGGCTCTCCTGTGAATGAATCTAAAGGAAAAAAACTCAGGAACAAGGGAGACCAGAAAGCAACTACAACACTTTTGTGCCCTCCAAACTCTTCCTAACTTTCCTTCTTCTCCTCAACCTCTTCAGAGGTCATTTGCAATCAAAGGATAAGGTCATATTTAAAACAGAGAAAAAGAACCAAGGAACAGCAACCCATCCCCACAAACACCCGTTATGAAACAAGGGAGAAATCTGGCGGGGTCTGAAATATTCCAGCTGGTCAGATCTGCAAGCCAGACACACTGTTACTTTGGATTAAGACCAATGCAAAATAGGAGGAGACGAATTACGACTTTAAAAAGAAACGCATGATAAAGAGGAAGAGGAACAGACGTTAACTTGCAAAGAAGGTCTTGTCACCCTTCTGAAGTCCCAACGCAGCTACAGTGAAAAAGTTTGGATTAAGGCGGAAGCGAACGCCCCCCCCCCCCGGCCGCCCAATGAATTTTATTTCCTTCTTCCCATCATATTCTTTTCCCTGCAGTTCTTTCCTCTCCGTCTCCCGGGGGAAGCGACGGCCCTTCGGCCAAAATTTAGGAGGGCAACCCTTTCATCGTGCAGACGGCTTGCTTTCAGCACCACCGTTCCTCCAGCGCCTTGCAAAAAGAGCGAAGGCGCAGCCAAGTAAGGGCAAAGCGGCTGAAAGGACGGGTCGTAATAGCGTCGGAGGACCCGACAGCGCATGCTCAACGCCACTGCCTGCCGCTTTCTGAGGCACGCAGACCGGCCGGCCTGGCAGCAGTGCTGGCTTGCGCAGTCCTAAAACGACGAGCGGGCTGGACTTACGCGTTCGGGCTGAGGGGTGCTGAACTCCTCCGGCCGGCTTCGCCGCCGCTGCTCCAGCAAGTTCATGGAGGCCCAGCCCAGGAAGTCCACCTCTGTCCGCGCTTGAGCTCGCTGAGCCGCTACTCAGGGGACTTCGCGCCCGGCACTCCGCCCCCTCTTCTCGATAGCCAATCCTCGTAATTTAGCCGCAGAAGGCAAAGGCTCCATGGCCCGCGCTGCTTTCGCTTAGAGTGGCAAGGCCCGGCGGGCAGCTCCGGGGCTCTCTCGCGGGTAGTTCCGTAACACCCAGAAGTATCGGGGCTAGAAGCCCAGGACGCAATTCCCGGGGCGGAATGGGACAACTCGCCGCACATGCCTCAACTAAGTCGCCAATCAGAACTGCAGAAAAAACAATTGCTGCCAACCTACCTTCCATTGAGGACCTGTATACTGCACGAGTCAAAAAGAGGGCTGTGAAAATATTTACTGACCCCTCGCACCCTGGACATAAACTGTTTCAACTGCTACCCTCAAAACATCGGAACAGAGCACTACACACCAAGACAACTAGACACAAGAACAACTTTTCCCCAAATGCCATCACTGCTAAACAAATAATTCCCTCAACACTGTGAAACTATTCACTAAGGCTGCACTACTATTACTACTAGTTTTTTCTCATCATTCTTATCATCCATTTCCTCCCACTTATGACTGTATGACTAACTTGTTGCTTGTATCCTTAACATTTTTATTAATATTGTTTCCTCTGCTTATTTGACAATCATTAAGTGTTGTACTTCATGATTCTTGACAAATTTATCTTTTTATTTTATGTACCACAGAGCATATGCACCAAAGAAAATTCCTTGTGTGTGCAATCACACTTGGCCAATAAAGAATTCTAAAGAATTCTATTCAAGGCCACCTTGCCTTGATCATTTCGCTGCAACCAACTCACAATGGCAATTCATTCACACGACAACTCACCACAGGACAATTTGACAATTCAATTTTAATTATTTAAAATAATGAAAAACATTTTGTCATTTACGTGTTGTTTTGTGCCTCCTTTATTATCCTTTCTTGAATGATTCTGTTCCACCATTTCTTCCATAGAAGTGTAAACTTGTCTTACACCCAGTTGTCCTGGGACGGGTTGGCTGCCTTGAGTTGGCCACTGCAAATTGGCAGTCATGACTTAGACCCAACTTAGTGCTCCAAGAAGTGAAGAGGTGTGCTCTCCATATCTCTTGAGCTGTTGCCAAATTCTGGTTTCTGATCCCATTAGAATGTTGTTTGTTTAACTCTGGCTTTTTGAATGCACTACCCATGGCTGGCTTCACATCATGCAAAACATAGTGGTATTCTATGTGTTGGTGTCTGGTGTCTTTCTATCATTTCTTCTGCAGCCTACAAGGCTTTCCTGAAAGTCTCTGAAGTCGATAACAGAGCTCCAGATTGTTGTGAGTGTTCCTTGTCCACCTAAGGTCATGTCAGATTCTGAGGAGGATGAGCCAGGTCCCTTTGGATATCCCTGACCCCCCCCTGGCCCCCCCTGGCCTGGGATATCCAAAGGGACCTGGCTCATCCTCCTCAGAATCTGACATGACCTTAGGTGGACAAGGAACACTCACAACAATCTGGAGCTCTGTTATCGACTGTAGAGACTTTCAGGAAAGCCTTGTCGGCTGCAGAAGAAATTCAGTTGCAAGCTGAAGCAGAGAGCGAGAGTGAGGGAGAAAGTTACCTGAGTGACCTTGAGCAATCACTGCTGATATGACAATGGAGGAGTGGTCCCAGTCGGAGGATTAGGAAGACATTCTAGGAGAAAGTCAGTGGATAGACCCTCGCTATAGAAGATTGCTCAGAAGGCAAGAGGAGCTGCATAGTAAAAGGTATTAGGATATTGACTTAGCTTCTTTGTGGTGTGATGTCACTTCCAGGAGTATAAAGGCAAAGGATCTTAGGAAATTGGGTGTGGGGATTCAACATCGTTCAATGGAAGAGATGTGAGACAGGGGGTGTGCTTGAACAAGGCTTTAAAACCATGATTTCTGCCACAATAAAACTCATTTCTCTGCTGGATGCTTGTTGCCAGGACTCCGGTAAGCAAAATTCATATGCTTAAATGATAAATGGACTGTGTTATCTAGGAATGCGGATTAGGCCACATTTGGTGCCTTTCCCGGACATTGTTGACATTTAGCTCTAAAGAGAAAATACTCCCTTCTTCTTGGCCATTTAAAGTCTGTTTTTCATTATGTGTGCTTATATCAATAAAGAGTTTGATTTATTCATAAAATAAAGCATTTTTGAGTCGGGTTTTGATCCGAGGGTCGTGCACAGAACGCAGATCGATCCGGGCCAAGGTGTACGAGGCCTGGTTGCAACTATCTGAAGGTAAGTAGTAGTCAGATGCACTTCTTTTCATTTCTGAATTTCCAATTGGCCCATTGGGCCATTTTTCACCATTCCCAGGCTTCGGAAGAACCCTGGGTTTGAGTGAAAAACAGTTCAATGGGTCTACTTCTATAGAGGTCAATTAAGGTCTTTGGTCCTAGTTTTTTCATAAATAATAATAGTATTAATTATTGTAAATATTGAATCATATTAGCATGCGTGCTTATAGATGCTAAAATACAGAGGTAGCAGCTTCACATATTTGTTTTTTTAATCACATTTTTATAGCTGTTCATTTCACATAGTGACTCACATGTTGGCCAAACCTAGATTTGCAGCTCTGTGCCACACCCACAGTCTTTTAATAAAAAAATTGGTAGTCCTTCACTGCCTGCACCCTATTGCTAAAATAATATGCAGCACTGGCTATAGTTTTCCACTCTTAATTGATAATATTTAGATAACTTTTCTTGTAGTTTTCAGCTTTTCTGCGCAAACTAGAATTTAAGATAAGATTGATATTTCAAGGGTTGTCATTTAAAAAAAAGAGATAAGTGTATTATATTTATTCCCATACTCCTATCTCCCTTCCTTCCTTCCTTCCTTCCTTCCTTCCTCCCCCCCTCCCTCCCTTCCTCTTTTCTCCCTATCACAAAGAAGAAGAAAACTATGATTTTCAGGAAAAGTAATTTAGAATTCTGATTTGTTAGGAAGATCATCTGGTCAGCAAGGAGTGGTTATCGTTTCCTCTACAAGCATTTTCTAGTTCACATTGGTTTAGTTAAATTACACTACAGTTCCACAAGGTTCAGGACAGGGGAGACTTCATGATATAAAAATGATTGAGGATGTGTATATAAAGACTTAAGGGATTGCACTGGAATAAACATTTTGAGAATTAAAGCAATTGCTATCTGTCTTTTACAAAAATGTATCATTCTTCAAATTATTATATACATGGCTATATGCACGAAATCCAAAAATATTAGATTCTGACCTTAGCTTCTAGGAAAAATTAAGATTAGTTTGTTAGTTGGCACTTAAGAGCCACCTATGGAGCAGGTGTCTGCTCTAACTCAGCTAATATTATATTAAAATATCTATGTTAATATATAGATGTTGACTCTTAGCAACATGTAGATTTTCTCCATGCCAATCTATCTCTGTTTTTAAAGTCTTCCAGTGGTATACTGATTACCATTGTAACTAAATCCATCCATTCTCCTGGTGGTCATCTTTTTTCTCTCTTTCCTTCTACCTTTCCCAGCATTAAAGCCTTCTCTGGCGAGTTACGGTAGGTCTTTACGTATTATGCTTGAAGTAGAATGGTCATTTATGTCCAAGTGTACTCTTGGTTCATTTCTTCAATGGTCTATTAGTTTTTTTCTTGGCTGATTAAACTATTCTAAGAAATCTTCTACAACGTCAAAATACAAAGCCATCAACATTTTTCCTATCCTATTTCTACTAAGTCCAACTTTCATTTCCATAACATGTCATAGAGAATATTATGGCTTGCCCTGTTCTGATCTTTTTAGTTATAAACATATCCCTAATTTGATAGTTGATCCTAATAGAAAGAAACCATATATCATTCTGATACTTCATTGTCAATTTTCAATCGTAGACTAAAGTAAATGCATATATTTAGCAGGAGACTAGGAACACGGGTCTCAAAAACTTATGCTGGCTTTGCTTTTCTCAAAAAAACTTCTTGTCTCTCTCAGACCTTTGTTTTATAAAGAAAAGAAAAACTTTGTATGGATAGAAAAGACTCAAATGACTTCATATGATTAATGCAAAATAAATGTATTTGATAATAAAATTGTAAGACTTTGTACAATTTCTAGATTTTTCTTTCTTTTTGCAATTCTTATTTTCTCTTCTGGATTAGAACCCAGACTCATCTAGTCCATTAGTCTCACATTAGGTGCTTCTCACAATGGCCAGCCAACTGCATAAGAAAGTCTACTAGCTATATTTCCTAAAGGAAGGCAAGAAGGCACCTAAAGGAAGACTACAAATAAATTATATTAGGAAATTCATTAATGTATATCACTCATTGTTCTCATGATCTAGTTTTAAGAAATAGTGCCTCCAGGTAAGCAACACTCATTCAGCTATTACATTTGGCAGCTGTTAATGTATACAAGCAAAATGAGAAATTATTTTTAGTTAAGTTGCCAGGGCTCTTTTTATTTTATATTGAAATTATAATTATTTGTAAAACATTATTATAATAAGGTGCTTATTTAGAAGTGCATTCTAAATTAGTTCTCTTATTCTTCTACAGCATAACCATATTCTGCATTAAATATTGTATTATCTGCAGAATTGGTTGTCATGGAGATTTTTATGTAGTATATTTAAAAACACACTTGTTTGATGAATGACCGCACTATAAGAAGGCTTAAGTAAACGTGTCTTTTAATAATATAATGACATTGTTCTCTTATTATCAATTATCTTTGATTACAAGTAACATCAGTAAATCGAAGTGTATGACATAGTCACTCAATGATAGATATTTTTATTTGATTATTAAGCTGTGGGCTCCAGATGTATTATTTTTCAGACTGGCATTTATTTCAAGACTAAGCCTTAGGGCCTACTCCAATACAGCCTACTTAATTTAGTGGTGTTACTCCAATAAAGTGCGGGGGGGGGGGCATATTCTTCTGCACAATGTTTTTGATTTAGCTCAAAATAGTAAGTTTCTTTTTCATTTTGACAATTAAAACTTCAAGGTGCTTAATTCTTACCCTGCAAAGTCAAGATTTACTGATCATAATGTAGCAACAATTTGTGCCAGGTGCAGAAACACACATCCACATGTGAAAGTTCTAATTTACTCTTTTATTGCTAAATCCTATTTACAGGAATCTTCTCAGATGGACGGTCTACAATCTGGACAAAATTAGATAAAGGTCAACTGGCATTCGGGGAGGATATTGAAATTCATTCTTTTATGGCTACCTAGTGATTCTAAACTAATGCCTCATTTAACTTCTCCTATTTCTGCCAGTTTCTTCCTATATATTTAGATTGATGTACTAATTTATATTGATGATGGGGTACTTGAATATGAAGCCAGTGAGTCAGCCCATATTAATCAAGCCTAGTTCTTGCCAACATAGAATACTGCCTAGCACATCAATATAAAAAGTAGAAGAATGTGACTTTTTTAGAATAATAAAATAAATAGAACTGGAAAGAACATAAGTCCAACTACATTATAAAAATAAAACTGATTCTGCTGAAAAAAACCCCAAACCCCACATTTAACAATACATAAAAAACCCCAAGCCCCACATTCTCACAAATGAAAGCAATTTGGAAGACTAAATCTCTGGTCATGGTAAATGACCCAGATTGGATCCTGCAATGTATTTGATCTGAATTATGGATTCAGTTAGCACTAAGATTTCTTACTAGGTATGCTGACAATCCCAACAGTTCTACATACTATATTTTCAAAATGCATTTGTTTTTTCCAAATACACTGAGATGTTTGGCCATATTTCTAAGAATATTTAAGGCCTACTTCACTAACAAACTCCTCTCCCCACGAAAGCTTTAAGAGAGTTGCTCATCTTTAGAGACTGTTAATGCCACCTACAGACAAAGAACTATCTTTACAACGCTGATTTGTAACAAGAGTCATTTCTATGTTAAGAGCTTAATTAGCTGTTCATTTAAAAGCAAAACATGAAATTGTTAGATTGCCTCTTTCTTAAAAGATTAAAAAGGATTTAGGAATAGTAAGTGCGTGCATTATGGCTATTTGTTATCTAAATAAACTTATTTCTGAAGTTTATTAGAGTTCTGCCTTTTGTTCTTGGTAGCTTCTTGGTGTCTAACATATGTATGTAAAATGTCCAGAAAAGAAATGACATGCACAAAATGGAATGGAAAATATTCTTTTTTTGCCTTGTCAATTTTCTGCAATCTGATTTTACTCTTATATGTTAAAACAAAGTATGGAAGTCTGTGTTGGGTTATTTTGCACTAGTGAAGCATATGAGTTTACAAAGTAAAAAATATTGCATTTTCAGACATAATAGAAATTGCTTATGACAGTTTCAAATATGTGGATTTATTTTGAAAGAATATAAAACTAAAGAACAATTAAAATGTTTCCTTAATGGACACCAGGGGATATTTTGTGGAATGTCCTCAATGGAGAAACTCAACTGGTTCTTATCGTACAGTTCTCTTGGTTCCTGTGTAATCTTGGAAATATTTAAAAATAATTTCCAAGGCTGTCTGAATGTTGCTCTTTCAAGAGGCAATTGAACTTTCTGGTTTTTCTTTGAAGACATTTTGCTTCTCATTTAAGAAGTTTCTTCAGCTCTTCTTTGATGAGAAGTAGAACATTTTAAAAGAAAAATAAGAAATCCAATTGTCTCTTGAGATAAGCACTTTTGGGATAATCATGACCTGAATGACTGGGAATCTCCATAGACAACTTACAGAGACAACTCCATAGACAACTTTCCAATTATTTTTACTGTGATTTTTTTAATGTACTGAATGTTATTGACACTTGTAACTATACTATTTGCTGTTTTATTTTAACAAATTTTGCAGTTAGTTTGTAGTACTATACTGCATAGCAGCGTTTCCCTAACTTTTGACATATGAGTACCCCTTCTATAATTTTCGTAACTCTTAGTACCCCTCATTAAAAAAATGGATGTATTTTAATAACAATCAAAATATTTTTATTTTTTAGGTACATACACAAAATAATAAATGAAAAATAAAATTATTCATAATAAAATATAAATAAGTTATATTATAAATAACATTTATTTGGATCAATGAGAAGGATGAAATTGTTTGTGCTGAGATGACAGATCGTCATAATTTGATTCCCTGGTTGTTAATTTTAATCTGAGATGTGGTTCCACGTCCAAAAGTCTGTTCCTTTTTTTTTACTTAATATCTACAAATGCTGAAAAAGCAACTTCACATAAATATGAAGCTGGAAAAGGCAAGATGTATTTCAGAACTTTTTCTGAACACGTACCCGCACCAAACTTCCCGTACCCCTGGGGCTACGTGTACCACACTTTGGGAAACACTGTTATATAGAGTAGAAATATAGTCTTCAACATACAGCCATTCATTTAGCAACCATTTGAAATTACAATGGCATTGAAAAAAGTGTTTTATGACCAGTCCTCATGGTTACTAGTATTGTAGCATCCCTATAGTTACATGATCAAAATTTGGATGCTTGGCAACTGGCTTATGTTTACAATGGTTGCAGCATCCTGGGATCATGGGATCACCATTTCTGACTTTTCCAGCCATCTTCTGACAAGCAAAGTCAAGGTGGCACGCTGGTTCACTTAACAACTACAGTGGTACCTCTATTTAAGAACTTAATTCATTCCGTGACCAGGTTCTTAAGTAGAAATGTTCTTAAGTATAAGCAATTTTTCTCATAGGAATCAATGTAAAAGCAAACCCATTAGGAAAGAAATAAAAGCTTGGAATTTGGGTGGGAGGAGGAGGAAGAAGAGGAGGAGGACAGTTGCTGCCGAAGGAAGAAGGTGAGGTGAGGGGAATTTAAAAAATCCAAAACTTTAAGGCTTAAAAAAAAAGAGGGACTCTTAGTCAGCGCCCAGAGAAAGAAACATGCTCCGTTTGCTCTGGGCTGCCCAGAGGGAAGGGAGCAGTTCTTTTCTCTGGATGCTGGCAGAGGTTTATTCCCTCTCCAAGTGCCCAGAGAAAGGAAAATGCTTTGTTCGCTCTGGACTGCCAAAGGCCACCACCAAAAGGCTTCTCTGGCAGCCAAGAAAAGCCCGAATTGTCCAGGATTAAAGGGGAAATGGCAGGAAACTAGCCGGGCCTTCGTGCCGTTCTCAAATTTCCTGGGAAATTTTTCCAGGCTCGGGTTCTTAAGTAGAAAATGGTTCTTAAGAAGAGGCAAAAAAAATCTTGAGCATCTGGTTCTTATCTAGTAAAGTTCTTAAGTAGAGGCGTTCTTAAGTAGAGGTACCACTGCATATGATTCGCTGGAGCACAGTGTTTTGCTTAATAACCATGGCAAAAGGCTTGTAAAATCAGGTTTGATGCACTGAACTGTTTGCTTAGCAACAGAAATTCTGCTTCCAGTTGTCATAAGTTGAGGACTATTTGTATATAACAAGTAAGCAAGAAAGCAAGTAAGAAAGCAAGCAAAAACACAATTCTACTTGACGTAAATATGAATTTTATAACATGAAATGCTTGGGCATTCAGAATCCCTTTTTATTAACAAATGAGAAAGTGGCATTCTGATGTTAAATTCCATTAGTGTCTTTTAAATTTACTTCTAAATAAGTGAACTAATGATTGCAAATATTACATGTCTTTGCCCAGTGTTGGATATTCATCATGATGCAGTTTTCATTGTAAGAATACAATGCAAACCAAGCAGCAAGAAAATAGGCTAAACTATAACAACTTAGGTAAATAAAATACGATATTTAGAATCCTTTCATAACATTACATTCACTGCTTTTCAAGGCACAATCTCAAAAACATATGAACAAGTTTTGGGTAAAATATGGGATTATTTCTTTCTACCCAATTATCATCTACCACACACACTCCTTCAATTTACAAAAGGTTTTATGTATGCATGCATGTACCCACACATAGATATACACTAGTTCCCTAATGCAATCAATATAAAATGGCATTTATGATCCCAACAGTACTTCAATTTCCCAGATCTAGAAGGTGGTATTTTAATAGAAAAAGGTAGGCGGTGAACAGCTTTAAAGAACCAGTATTTGTTGTAGACATTTTATTATGTGCTTTATGTATTGTATTATATAGCCATGGAGAAACAAAATTAATGTAAAGAATTTAATCTCACTTCTGCCATGTTGTTTTAATTTTAATTTTATTAAGTGTTTTGTCTGGACTTTAAACATTTCCTAAGATTTAAAAAAGTTGAATGCTTTGTCCACTATGATGACTTTCATTTTGTATGAGCGAAGCAATTTTAAGAGTCCAAAGAGCTTAAAGAAGTAAATCCTATTTTCCACCTTCAGATAAAAATTGTGGTTTCAGAGGGAATAGTGAATTCTGTTTAGCAGTTAATTTTTAATGGGTGAATTTCTCCTGTGAATACAGCAAAATAAAAACTGAGTTTGTCAGATATATCTTTCATCCGCTTCATTCTGCCCCTTCCAGGTTTCTATAATGTGGAATCTCTATAAATAATTTGCGGTCTTACACGTCTTGAGCTATTACAGATGAAATAAATTTGGATGATGCATTCGACTGCAAGCCTAAGAATAGTTAAAAGTGACTCATCCTAGGGGTTCTACTTCCCATTCTGCTTTGATTAGAGAAGGCTGCATGTGATCGAGACCATGTGGTTTGCAAGGTATTCTATGCTTCTTAACATGGATTCTGTTATCAAATTTCTTTAACTTTAAGTGCACCTGTACATCTGGAAACACTGCTTTGTGTACTGCTGCCCCATCCATTTCCTTGGGACTTGTATTGGCTGAGTAGTTGGAGGATTATACTGTCTGGGAGACCTGCCAGATTAATTTGGCCAGCTGCCTGTTGTTCAATCTGGAGCCACTGAAGCCCTCGGTTTCTCTGGGACCTTGCTGCCAGATATTCCATATGGGATGCCCAGAAATATAGCCTAACATTAGGGAGATTTAGTTCTCCCATATCTCCATGGGCCCATACATTTTTAATGACAATTCTTGTTTTTTCCCTACCAAATGAACCTTGAAAAGGTCTTGTGGAGCTTATTAAAGTGTGAGGTTTTAAATTCTCAAACAGTTGTAGTTGATATAAGAGATTTAAGAGGGCATTTATTTTAGGAAGCTGTATTCTTTCCATAATTGGTGCAGAGAGATTCATCTACCTATTCAGACTATCCTCAACATTTGATGGCATCAGATTTGTGCTAGCTGGTCAAATGGCCTCATTAGCATCTTAAAACTAGAAGAAAGACACCTAAAAGCTGAAATGATTTGATGAGAGATGTTATATACTGAAAGCATGCTTGCAAGATGCCAAAGTTCTATCTTTGTTGCATAGTTCCCTCTAAGCTGAGCAGTGAGCAATCGCTCACTTAAAAATCATCATCAACTCAGAGTTTTCCAAACCTGCCCAGAAGCCGAGAGGGAAAGAGTGAGAGGGAAGGAGAGAGAGAGGAAGAGAGGAAGAGAGAGAAACAGATAGAAAAAAGAGAGGAAGGAAAAGAGAAAGAAAAAGAATGGGAGTAAGGAAGAGAGAAAGAAAATCAAAATCTAGTTTGAAACTAGCTCAACTATTTAAGTGGCATTTTGATATTGATAGAGTTGCCCTATTATGAGCTCACTGTTATAGACACACAGTACAGTATTTTATTTTGAAATTCTCTGAGGCAAAACAGGGTGGGTTATTTGTTTGTTTGTTTGTTTGTTTATTTATTATTTCTGTGCCACCCAGTCCTGAAGGGACTGCCCCTCAGACACTATACTTTTCCGCCCCCCCCCCCCAAAAAAATAGAGGGAACACTGCTTTGTTGTCTTAGTATAAATCCTGTTGTTTTTCAGGGCAAGTAATATACAGCACAATATAAGCAATCAGCACTATGTTGCAGAGTCACCCATACAATCAGTGATTAGTTATAAATTCAGTAGTCAGATTTCATCGTTTCCAGAACACAGCAGTTCCCTTTTTTCCTCCAGTCAGACTGGCATCTCATCTGAAGTTGCTTTGCATAAAATGATGGGATGGCAGTGGGAATGATCAAGCAACTGCAGTTGAAATTTGTGTTGGAATCTCTGGTTTCCTGTTGATAACAGCTGCTCCCTCTTGTTTTTAATGCAGCAATTTCATTCCAGTATTATTATTTTTGCATGCAAAGCATGTTTGAATATTAAACATTACTGGCCACAATTTGGGGGTTTTTGTTTAGCTTGCTGAATGAAGTCAGCTGGTGTGATTTTGTAAACCATGGTTTACTTTATAGCTTAGCATGTGCGAGCCAGTTGTGGTTTATTTAGGAAACCATAACTTAAGTGCAATGTCAGAGTTAAATGCAATATATTGCATTTGTATGCCGCCACTCTTGAGTCTTCGGAGAGGGGCAGCATACAAATCTAATAAATAATAATAATAATAATAATAATAATAATAATAATAATAATAATAATATGAAGGGCTGCAAAAAGTTTTACTACCATGCTGTGTGTGTGGTTTATTGTTTGGGTGTGGCTTGATGGCCATGTGACCAGGTGGGAGTTGCTTGATGATCATGTGACCGGGGGGTGGCTTAAAGGTCATGTGACTGGCTTAAAGGTGGCCAACTTAATATCACTCACATCAAGGGTTTGGGTTAGGGTGCCTGGCCTCTCCTTGCCTCAAAGAGATACAATTTCCCTTACTATTACTGAACGTCCAAAATATACTATTTAATTCTCTGTATATATGCCATATGTGTACATACATATTACATACAGCCACACAAAAATATATATTATTTACTATATAAAGTTCACATATACACATACATACACAGCTCTTTTAAAATTATATACATTCAACCTCATTTACTGCAATAGCAAAAAACATACCCAGAGCCAGGGATGGGCTACTGCCCGGACGGGGGGGAACACAGTGGGGTAGCAAAAATGGAGCTACACCCCAGGGCACCCAATTTGCATTGAAAAATGTTTGAAAGAAAATGCAGGGCATCCTACATATGCTATGCCCACAGTGTGGTGGTAAAAGTTTTGTTCACTGCTCAGAGCCCAGAAGGGACCGTACCCATAGGAGCCCATCACTGCTTAGACTGGACTCTTTGAAATTAATAGTATTTATATTATTCATGATTGACCTGAATGCTGTGATTTTAAATAATCAATGATATATTTTTATTATTGCTGTGAACTATCCAAAGTTTTTATAAAGATGAGTGGTCATGTATGTTTGTTAAATAAATAATTGTAAGTTCCATTGCTTTCAGAAAACCTATCCAAAGTATGCCTTAATATATTCTATAATCAGTGAAGGGCTACCAAAATTTTTACTACCACACTGTGGGTGTGGCTTATTCAGGGCACCCTGCATTTTCTTTCAACATCTTTCAGTACAATTGGGTGCTCTGGGGTGGAGCTCCATTTTTGCTACTCTACTGCGTTCCCCCATCCGGACAGCAACCCATCCCAGTCTACGATTACACAGGCAGAATCAGAATATTTTTCACAGCCAGCATTTGCCAACTGATAAATTAATTTCTGGACTTGTTTCAAAGGCCTCCATTGAAAGAAAGAAAACATATTCTTCTGAACAAATGTGGCCCTTGTAATTTTCATAAGAGTAGGCTGCTTTACCATCACATCGTGGCTACTGCTGGTAGGAAGAAAATTCCTCTCTATTCAATGGAATTTTTACATTATACTTTTTAGTTTTTACTTTTACATAAAATTTTTAGGTTTATTTCTTAATAACTACATTTTTTCACCAAAAATAACAGATACAATATGAAAATATAACTGGATTATAAATTGAATGTTTGTATAAAATTTGCTGATTAGCTACTGTATTAGCATTATTGGATGTATTCAATAAATTAATCCAAAATTTGGTACATACACAATTTAAGGAATCCAATTATTAAACATTGGAGACATTTATCATTTTAGAAAGGTAACTTTTTGCACTCAAAAAGATTAAATAATTCCTAAAGGGAATTATTTAGGTATGATCCACATAATATTAATTTATTGAGAAAAACATGGGAAGATGAAATGCTTGAAATCTAATTAAAATTAAATTTGTTGCCTGACTCTCGGTCACTCTGGGTGAAAATGGCAAAGATTGAATGGTTAATTCCTAACAATGACTAGGACTGGAAAAACAGAATAGAGTAAGAGAGTTTGGAAGGGACCTTGGAAGTATTCTAATCCAAACGGGAAATTCTAAATCAGTAATGGGGAACCTATGGCACGGATGCCACAGGTGGCATACGGAGCCATATCTGCTGGCACACAAGCTGTTAAGAACATAAGAAGAGCCATACTGAATCAGGCCAAAGCCCATCGAGTCCAGCATTCTGTGTCACACAGTGGTCCACCCATTGTACATGGGGATCTTGAGCAGAAAGAGAAGGCAATCTCCCACTTTCCCTTGACCCCCAACAATGGTACTCAAGGGAATCCTGCATGTCTCAACCAACATAGAGGTGGCACATGGACATCAGTTTCAATAACCACCAATACACTTGCATCCATGAATCTGTCTAATCCTGCCTTGAAGCTATCAAGGCTGGCAGCTGTTGTCCTAGCTCACCTCCAGTGTGCATGTGTGTGCTGGCCAGCAGATTTTTGGCTTGCAGAGGCTCTAGAAGGGTGTTTTTGGCTTCCAGAGAATCTCTGGTGGGATGGGAGAAGGTATTTTTACTCTCCCCCGGCTCCAGGGTAGCCTGGGGAGACCGAAACATGAGCCTACTGGGCCCACCAGAAGTTGAGAAACAGGCATTGCCCCAGGCATTGAATTATGGGTGTGGGCACTCACACATGTGCGATAGCATGCACACACACTCTTCCAGCATCCAAGGGAAAAAAGGTTCGCCATCACTGTCCTATATCATTCCAGATGAGTGGCTGTTGTCTCTTCTTAAAAAGCTTCCAGTGATGGAAGGTAGGAAATGTTTGGAGGTGGGGGGAACCAATTACAATTAATATACTGGAATTAATTTATATCTGTGTTTTCTTAGGGAGCTTAAAGTGATGTATGAAGAAACGTTGCTTCATTTTTCTTCACTCGGTTTCTTAACATAACAAGTTATTCAAAGTCACCTAGTGAACCCTCACGTCCAGAAATCCCCCAATCCCAAAATCTTCAACTTTACATTATCTACAATAGACCTCTCCCCTTTTCTAAGAGCTCTGTAAGGGGCGTGTATAAGTGCACCTTCCTGCCTAGCGTCCCTGTCCTAATTTTTATTTTTATTTATTTATTTTGCCCAATACACAATAATACACAAATGAAGGTAATAGAGGACACCTTCAAGGAAACAGAATTAGAGAAAGAATAGAAGGGAGAGTATAGGATAAAATAATCAGAGAGAATAGAAGAAAGATATAGGGATAGAAGAGAAGATATATGGGATATAGGATAGACAAAAGGACAGGGGTTGGAAGGCACTCTATTGCACTTATGCATGCCCCTTACTGACCTCTTAGGAATCTGGAGAGGTCAACCATGGACAGTCTAAGGGTAAAATGTTGGGGGTTAGATGATGATACTATGGAGTCCGGTAATGAGTTCCACGCTTCAACAACTCTATTACTAAAGTTGTATTTTTTACAATCAAGTTTGGAGCGGTTAATATTGAGCTTGAATCTGTTATGTGCTCTTGTGTTGTTGTGGTTGAAGCTGAAGTAATCATTGACAGGCAGGACATTGCAGCATATAATGTTGTGGGCAATACTTAGATCATGTTTAAGGTGTCTTAGTTCTAAGCTTTCTAGACCCAGGATTGTAAGTCTAGTTTCATACGGTATTCTGTTACGGGAGGAGGAATGCAGGGCTCTTCTGGTGAAGTATCTCTGGACATTTTCGAGGGTGTTAATGTCTGAGATGCAGTATGGGTTCCAAACAGATGAGCTGTATTCTAGGATGGGTCTGGCAATATTATGTTAAACATAGTACAATTCTATATTTGTATGACAAATAAATAAATAAGTAAATAAATATAAAAAACAAAAAAACCCCTTTTATTTAATTTATGAAACAGCCTAGAGCTTGAAGCACCCTTTAAATTGGCTCAAAACATAGTTCATGGCAGACTACAGAGTGGAGACATCGAAGCTCAGCTTCAGAACTCTTGTTTTCATTCATCGCACAGAGTTCGAATGTTTCCCCCGGCAACTTTTCCTTCGCGCTGCCCGCAAACAATCGTCCCGCTCTACTCTAGCCTAACACAATAGACTTCTCCGACGAGACTGTCCGAATCCCGGTCCGCATGCGCGGGATTTCAGCTACCATTCGGGAGGCAGGAGCCGACTTCGGAAGGATGGCGCATGCGTGATAAAAGAACGTCACGAAGGGGGATAGGTTGAGATCTATCCCCCCCCCCTCTTTTTGGAGATCGGCGCTAACGATGGCGGCGGAAGGAACAGCGGGGACGTTGTTAGAAGCGACCTCCTCGGCCCAGTTCCAGGATTTCCTGCAGCGTCCGGACAGGTGGGTGCCCGTTTCACCGTTATGAGACTCCGTTGGAGTTTTCTGGGGGCGGGAAGGGAAAGGAAGCCGCTGCCAAGTATTGGTTGCCGCCTGGCTGGTTCTGCTGGTGCTGGAGATTTAAATGCGAAATTCCCGAGTAGGCATGTCTCGAATTTCAACTTTCCTTGTGGACAGCTCTGCCGTGGGAGGGTTCATCTTTCCTTATCCCCGGCCACCCTTTGATTAAAGTTTTTGCTGGCTAAGGAATAGACAGATGGGGTCCCCAAAGTGGGCATTATGTCGTCATCATCATCATCATCATCACAGTCTATAGAGATTGCTTTTCTTTGAAGACATTTCGCTTCTCATCTAAGAAGCTTCATCAGCGCTTGAAGAAGCTTCTTGGATGAGAAGCCAAACCTCTCCAGAGAAAAACAGGAAAAGTTCACTTGCCTCTTGAAAAAAGCACATTTATGACAACTATGACCTGCATGTCTGAGAATCTCCATAGACCTCTGTCTATTATAGCACTATTAGTTAAACTAGCAATTTTAAAATTATTTTCATGATATAGTTTGTTGATCAACAGTCCATGCGAAAGTCCACGCAGGAGCTGATGTTGCTAAAGAGTTTGGGGACCCCTGATCAAGGGTTATTTTCAGGTTGTCTGGTTGGGGAAGGCTAGCATGGATTGGGAAAGCTTTCCTAAGAGCAAGACAGTAAGTTTAATTTATTTACAGAAGTTACCCTTTGTTTTCTGATATAAACGGTACTAGTGCATCTATCTTGATGCATGCATGCCAACAGATATACACACCCTTACTCAGTCTTATTCATATGACCACTTACCAGAATATTTCCTATGCTTTTTTTCATCTCCCTGCAAATAGTTCTTTTTTTGTCAAACCTAATTGCAGTTTGTCTCCTCAGTCTGCAAGTCTCATTTTAATCCTATTCAACATATTTTATGTAAACAATTACAACATAAAGGAAAATGTTTCTGTCACTATATGGTGATCATTTATCTGCCTATCACATCAATCAGCCATAAAACCAGGTACTCTTTAAGTATCATATTCATCCCCCCACTCTATGTATGTTAAAATGAATGGGCTCTTTGGAGGGAGAGAAGATGATGTTCAACAGAACAGCAACTGAGAATGATGAGACAGAAGTAAAAGGCTTTGTAAGTAAGCAATCTTGGGTGGGCTAGTGAACAAAGCACCAGTAGGTCATTCTATCTGGCAATACTGAGGCTGAATAGAAAAGAGATTTTTGACAAATAATATTAATATGTCAAGTCCCACAGATTTCAGTAATGTCTGGACTACACTTATTTAAAATACAGTGTGTTGACAGGTTGCTTCCTCTCTGCTCTTTAATTGTAGAGCCCTTCTGATAAAACTCTGGTTTTTTAGTATAATGTTTTCTAGATAGATTAAAATTAAAGCAAAAGATGCAGGTACACTAAGAAAGTGTGCATTCTGCAATCTCCAAAGGAGAAAATTATTCAGTAATTAAATATAGCATCTCATCCCTAAATTCTTTTTTGTTATTCATCATAAATAAATAGGTGAAACCTATGTTGGGGTGCATATAGACAGTCCTTAACTTATGATACAATTGGGGCCAGAATTTATGTTCTTAAACAAAGCAATGAGCTCTGCCTGTTTTTATTTAAAAAAAATTTGCCATGGTTTTTAAGCAAATCAGTGAAATTGCATGAATTATATGGACATTAAGCAAATATAGCTTCAGCCATTGATTTTGCTTGTCAGAAGCTGACTGGGAAGATTGTGAATGGCAATTACATAATCTGAGACACTGTAGACATAATAATTATATGCCAATTGATTTTGATGATGTGATTGGGGGGGTGTTGTGATGGTTGTAAATCTGTGCACCAGTTGTAAGTCACCATTTTTAGTGCCATTGTAACTTTGAACAGTCACTAAACAAATCTTAAGTCAACGACTACTGTAGTGCCTTATTTTTTTATTTTTTTATATTTTTATATTTTTTATATTTATGTGTGTACTATTTCCCTCCCCCTGCTGAAAATCAAATAATTTCAGCAGAAATTTGGTTTGTTAACTCCAGTTTCATTTTGGTTCTTATTGTTTTCATGACTGAATTGAACTAGAGAGGGAATGCATGAACTCTTATGTATTATTTCTATAGAACTAGTTTTTGTGCTGAGCAAGGTAGTATTAAAATAAAACCCTGATCTTGCTGAATGTAATTTGGCCCCAAGGAATCTTGCAACCTATGAATATGTATGAGCATAGAGGTGAGGGAAGGGCATTATCTCCTTCACATTTTAGAAAATTAGAATGACAGCACAAAGCTGTATTTAGGTGGGAAAGGAGTTTTGCTAGTGACTCAGCAGGACAAAGCTTTAGCCCAAGTTGCATTAATTGTTTTTCTTATATACTGGTACAGTACAGTTTTAAGAAATAGGTACAAATCCATTTTAGATTTAGATTATTCTAGGTGAAAGTATAAGTATTGTAAATAAAATAGTGCATTGAAATGAAATAAAAATATGTGTGGGAATTCTTTCTTCTATATCCTCCACTGAAGTATCTTTCCAAAACTGGAATGTGTGTGTATCCCAAATAGTGTAAAAGAAATAAAATAGAAAGTTAAAAAATATATGGTAAAGAATAAGAAAAATATATGAAGAAAATGACTTTACCATTATTCTTACACAATAAGAATAAATAATTTTAGTATCCTGTTCTCTTAAAAAATGATATTTCTCCAATATCCCATCTCAAATCACAAAACTTTGAAATCACCGTTCTGATGTCAGCAAAAATCAATTAAATTTTAACAGAGACAACATATATTTTAACCTTGATAAAAAATTATATTTCTCCTTTTTACTTTTAACAATGTTGAAATTTTTTTTTGCCTCTTAAAATAATGTTTTAGAAGTTGATTCTTTTTGCATTTTTTTCTTTGTCCCTTCTCACAAAATTCTTCAAGGCTTTAAGAAGTCTCTTTTGTGCAATATAGGAAAATTATTCAGACTGCTCTCTTGGTTATTATTTTATATCTCTTTTACATAGTCAGGCATAAATCAATTTGTTATGTATGTCCATTGTACCATCTTGTTCCATATCATGCAGCCTGTCATTTTTTAATCCATTTTCAGATCAGTCTCAGTCTTCTACAGCAGGTGTCCCCATCCTGAGTGCTACACCCCACTAGTGGTCCATAACGGGATTGCAACCAGGCCATGGAAATGCCAGCAAGTGCGCGCGTGTGCACATACATCCTCATTTGCATGAGTGGTGAACAATTGCAGGCTGCTTGCCTGGAACTATCCTCTCTCCCCCCACCACCGCTGGTCTGAAAAGCTAGAAATGTTGGCGAACTCTGTTCTATAGTAAAACTTGTTCCTCTTCTATAACGTCTTATAAATATAGCTTATCAATAGTAGCAGCCACTCTTAAAATTAACTTCTGAGTCCATTGTTTAGAAATACCCTTCAGTTTGTCCAATGTTAAAATATTTTGCTCCATTTTTATATTAGTAAGTCAAATTTAACTGTTTTCCCTTTAATTATAACATTTAGTTCTAGTTCCTTTCAGTTCATTCAATGTGCCATCCAATTCTTTTCTTTTTCTTTTTCCACAGGAAGGACTCTTATAATTAATTCCAAAATGTTATTTCAAATCCATCTGAACCCTTAAGTCTGTTTATATCTTCCCAGCAACAAAGTCCTAGTCATTATTTTGCTGTTTATTCCAAACATTTAAAAAAAAACCTTTAAACTTGCATTTAAAATTTCTTTTGCTAAGATTGAAGGAAACTCACCGGGTATTTCAAGCTCAATCCAAAAGTTCCTGTTAGTGAATAAGCAGTTAAAGCAATGAAAGTGATTTGAAAAAGAAGCATGTGAACCCAATGTTTGAAGGCACTGACTGTGGTTTGAGCAAGATGGCTATTTCCTTGCTTTCCAGAACTCTAAACCCGCTAGAGGCTACTGTCTTGTAGTTCCCTTGCAAAGTGCAACTGACTGGAACACTTGTGGGTGATCTCAGGTCCTCTCCTTATCTGGAGTGGAATTATGAAGAGTGATCATCTTGCTGGCTCTTCATTCTACCAAGGTCACCACTCTGCTTTTAGAAGAACTGTCTTCATTTTGTCCTTGGAAATTCAGAGAGTGAAAAAAAAGTTTCTTTTTCACAGCTTTCTATGCAGAATGCTTTTAACTACAACTCAGCAAGTAGGAGTTGTATACCAACAATTACTTGAGAAGATACTTTTGACTTTTGTAACCCTTGTGGTTATGCAGAGAATGGTTGGATTGGAAGTCTTTGATGTTTAGTTTCCCACTGAGGAGCAGCTGTCAGGGTCTATTCTTTGGCAGCAGTAAACAGGATGTGAAGGGAATGGCAATGAATGTGAGTTGAATTTGGATCAGCCTTGAGTAGAATCAGTAAGTATGCTGCTGGGAATATAGGGACTGGTAATATATTGTATCAAAATCCTGGTCCATTGCTACTGTCTATTTTGACTGACAAGTGGTTCTCTAGGCAAAAAGGTGGTTTTTTCCAGTGCCAAATTCTTACACTGTGCCTTTAGCTGCTTTTTTACATTGCTCTAGTCTGCAAAAAAAGCTGACTGTTATGTGTTTCTTTTTTTTATTATTGCAGGTCTTTAGTGGTGGTTCATTTTTGGGCCCCATGGGCTCCTCAGTGCGTTCAGATGAATAATGTCATGGCTGAACTAGCAAAAGAGCATACACAGGTTATGTTTCTGAAAGTAAGTCAATATATGTATGATTGCTGACTTTGAACAAAAAATGTGCAGCTATTCCAAATTAACTTAAAAATGTGAACTGGGGCAAGTGAGTTTTGTTCAACCTCACAATTATCTTACATTTTCATTGGGGGCATAGCAAATGCTTTCTTTAGTAAAAGTGAATATTTTCTATGCTCTTACTTTTAAACCGGGATAAACTGTTAAAATATGGATATAAAAGTGGGGATAATGCTTGGCCATCCAGAAAATGATGCAGTACAAACTTGTGTACAGTACAGTACTATTTGGTAATCAGGATTGTAGATTGTGTCAACAGTGACAGTAAAAGTGGCTAATGCCATGCTTTATTGTTAATAAATCCCATGTAGAGCCTTTTGAGATTGATAGCGTAGAGTAAGACCTTGATTTAACAAACCAATGGGAGAATGGTCACCTTGGAGATGAATGTCCGATAAAAGGCATATGGAGTATTACATTATGTAAGATGTGTAGAATATGTTTAAGTGTACATAATATGAACTGGTTTGCTTAGGATAAAATTTGTTGTCTGAAATTAGCAGTTTTTATTTGCTACATCCAAATTTGGATAAACCGAAACCTATAAAAGACTTTATTCTAGTAAGAGTATATTAATTATTTGATTTGTCATATTCTGCTGATTAAGCAGATTTCTCTCATTTTTCAGTGTAGTTTAAGTGACCAAAATGCCTGCCTATTTAAATTATTTATATTAATACAGAGTATCATGTACTGTCATCCTGGGTATGGGAATATTTACAATTTCTAGTAAGATGTTTCAAATAATCAAGGAAAAATAAATCTACTATACATGTAGTCATATATCTGTATAGTAATACCTCATGATACGAACTTAATTGGTGCAAGGAGGAGGTTCGTAAGACGAAAGGTTCGTAAGACGAAACATTGTTTCCCATAGGAAACAATGTAAAGTCAATTGATCCATGCAACCAAAAAACCCCCCGCAAAAAAACGGCTTTCGGCGACTGCTGGGAAGCCGCGCGGCTGTTTTAAAAGGTGACAGCCGGCCTGGGGGGCTTCCCAGCACCCCCCTGAACCCGGGTTAGGGGTTCGGGGGGTGCTGGGAAGCCCCCCAGGCCGGCTGTCACCTTTTAAAACAGCCGCGCGGCTTCCCAGCTGTCTCCCGAAGCCGAACGCGGAAGTTTGGTGTTCGGCTTCAGGAGACAGCTGGGAAGCCGCGCGGCTGTTTTAAAAGGTCGCAGCCGGCCTGGGGGGCTTCCCAGCACCCCCCGAACCCCGAACCCGGGTTCGGGGGGGGTGCTGGGAAGCCCCCCAGGCCGGCTGCGACCTTTTAAAACAGCCGCGCGGCTTCCCAGCTGTCTCCTGAAGCTGAACGCCAAAGCCTAACTTCCGCGTTCGGCGTTCGGAGACAGCTGGGAAGCCGCGCGGCTGTTTTTAAAAGGTCGCAGCCGGCCTGGGGGGCTTCCCAGCACCCCCCTGAACCCCGAGTAGTTTTGACCTATACAGTAGTATGTTTATATTATGCAAATAAATGTTTATTTGCCATTTCCAGAAAAATATTTGAATTCTTTCAAAATATGTTCAATTACAAATCTGGAAGTTAAATAGATAAGAATCTTTTTATAGTCAAATCAGATTTTGAGCTATTTATATTTTAATCCTAAAAGTTATCAGCTCTTAGCCTGTCACTAAAGTATGTTTATATCACACATAATAGACACAGTTCAATTATTAAAGCATTATAATTAATGCTTTATTATAATTCTATATTATAATTAAAGCATAAATTACTTTTAAACTTGCTTATTTTCTGTCTTCAAATTGCTTGGCATTCTCATTAATAGTTTCCAAGTATGCAAGATTAGACTGGGATTTATGTAGTTGTACATGGAAGCCTCATTCCAAATTGCATTTTTGCATTTTGATATTGGATTGTCAATTTCTCCTGTCAATTTAGTAATGCGCTAATATCTAACGGTCTTTCAGGAGTTAAAAACTAAAATGTACCAGACATCAATAGTTTATTGAAGAAATACTCCTTTTTTTTGCTTCATAATTTGCAGAAGGCTGGAAATGTCAGTCATGATGTACTGCCTCTTGAAATTAGTCAATAGAGCAAACAGCAAGAATTGCTATGGGCAGAAAATAAGCACTGTAATCATGACATAACTGGGGTCAGTGATTTATGGATTTCAATATAGTAGTAGCTGCATATGATTGAAAATTTACTAGGTCACTAGTGCACCACGAATTTTATTCACAGCCTCTAGGCATCTTTTGAAATGTGCAACAAAATAAAAACCTCTGAACCTGTTTTGACATGGCAGGCTCAGTGGATGACAAGCCTGCCCTGTGAGTTTCATTTAAATGCAAATGTGTCACAAACTTTTGTGCTGAAATCCTTTTTAAACATTTAACATGACTAAAAGAACAGTGTAGACAAGATCAGCCAGTGCAATCTAAACTATAAATAAGCTTTTGGAAACGAAATCATATTTCCTTCTTTTTTTAAAAAAAAGCTGGAAGCTGAAGCAGTGCCGGAAGTATCTGAAAAACATGAAATTTCTTCTGTTCCAACGTTCTTGTTTTTTAAGGTAAACTTATTTTATCTTTCTTGAATTAATACTTTGGAAGAGAATGCATTTTTTTCTGGATGAATGTGGGCATAATACTCAATTTGTATAAATTTTTTAAGGAATTTCATAATTAAGCTATATAGAGTTCCTGTTTTTTAAAATACTGCTTCAAAAGGTATTCCTATTTTTAAAAATATTGTCTCAGAAGCTTACAAGAAACAACATTTCAGTTAACCATATTAAAATCAATTTGATACCTAATCTCATTGTGTTGACTTAGTTATTAGATATTTTAGAAGCTGTGTTTTAATCATTTTGATTCTTATGCCCACTGATTGATTTACTAACATACTATGCTCTGTTTCATTACTTCTCCTTAAATGAATTTTACACCAGCTGCTGTATTTGAATTTTTCCTGTGACCTTTAATATAGCGATATGATTTTGTTATCTATCGTATGGAGATAGTTTTTGGAATTGTGTTGTTCTGGTTTTTGCAAATTGATCAAAGCAGCTATTGTCTGTTGACAGAATTCCCAGAAAATCGATCGATTGGATGGTGCTCACGCACCAGAACTGACCAAAAAAGTTCAGCGACATGCATCTAGTTTGGCTATTTCTTCCGCTTCTACTGATAATGAAAAAGAAGACCTTAATTCACGAATGAAGAAACTGATTAATGCTGCACCTTGTATGTTGTTTATGAAGGGAACGCCTAATGAAGCTCGCTGTGGTAAGAATTATTTTAAATGTTCGTGTGGTGGGACAATTTATTATATACAATTTTATGTTATAGGTTTCCTAAAAAAAAAAATCTGATCTCTGAATGCTTAGGATCAGCATTCTTTTTAGCAAATCTACTAGTTAAATCATTTAGCCTGGGCGCTAAATGATGGAGGACACAGTTGCCTTAGTGCAGCTTTCTTTCAAAGTTCCCTTTCTTTCAAAGCTTTAACTGCAGCTATGTTATATCTAGGTCTGGTTTTCTGGCTTCAGGAGATTTAGAAGTTATTGTTAGGTTAAGAATATTGTACAGGTAGTCCTCATCTTACGACCACAATTTATGGTCGTTATGTCATGAGCCCAAATGTTATGAGCCCAATATTTATGTTGCTAAGTGATAAATTTGTTAAGTGAGTTCTACCCCATATAACTTTTATTTGTTAAATTAGTAACATGGTTATTAAGTGAACCTGGCTTCCTCATTGACTTTGCTTTTCAGAAGGTTGCAAAACAGTATCACATGACCCTGGGGCATTGCAACTGTCATAAATCTGAGGCAGTTGTTGAGCATCCAAATGGGGATGCTGACAATGGTCATAAGTGTAAGAATAGTCATAAGATGCTTTTTAAAGTGTTGTTGCAACTTTGAATGGTCACTAAGCAAACTGTTGTAAGTCGAGGATTATCTGTAGATCATTTTGGATAGAAAGAGGAACAGGGAAAGAGATAATAGAGGTTAAGTTCTATATGAAGTATATGGAGAATAGGTATGTAGAAATTCTTGCTTACAGAGATACTACTCTTGTTGACTGAAAGTAGTCCAACATTGGCAGACAGGTGACAGGAGAGTATAATTATTCCATTCTCTTTCAAACCACACAAAAGAAACCTTAAAACATGAAAGCATGATAATATTTTAAATGTGGAAGATGGGCAAAGGGTTGGGAGTGATTTATTTCACATTTATAACATGGATCAAAGAACTATGCAGTGGGTTTTTGAGGAGAAGAAAGCTTCATCCATTTCAAGGTAATGCCTATATCCTTCAGGTCAGCACTATATCTGTTTTCTCTTTGGAAGGAGCTTGGGTGGGTGGGAACCCCTGAATGTGTGAGAATCATTCAGCTACATTTATTCTAAGAATATATAAAAGATTCTAAGTTTGCTCATGCTCATGAACTTCTATACAGCGCCTGTATCATTTTTGAGCAATATTAGTAACAAAAATGGATCTCTTGTAAATATATATAATGGATTCATCTTTAAGGACATTGATGAATGAACTAAATTTTGCACCTACTTCTTCTTCTTCTTCTTCTTCTTCTTCTTCTTATTATTATTATTATTATTATTATTATTATTATTATTATTATTATTCTCTTTTACATATTTTTATTCAAACTTTTTTTCATTATCTTTTACCTCAAAATATTTTTGTCTCTAATTAATTTGCTGTGTGTTGGCTTCTTGTAAGCACTGTACAATATAAATCATTTCTTTCACAGAAGTGCAGCTAATCCTCGATTTACAACAATCTATTTAACAACTGTTCGAAGTTGCAGTGGCACTGAAAACAAAAATTACGACTGTTCCTTGCACTTACAACCATCACAGCATTCCCACAATCACTTAATCCAAATTCAGGTGCTTGGCAATCAGCATGTATTTACAATAGTTGCAGGGTCCCGGGGTCTCGTGTTTGCTGTTCGCAACCTTCCCAGCTGGCTTCTCAAAAGCAAAGTCCACAGGGGACACTGGATTCATTTAATATTGTATGATTCACTTAGCAACCATAGCTGATTCACTTAACAGTTGGCAAGAAGGGTCATAAAATTAGATGCAATTCACTTAACGACCTTGCTTAGCAGTGGAAATTCTCATTCTCATTCATTGAGTTCAGTTATTGAGTTTAGTGTAATACTGATTGCAGAGGTGGGTTCCACTTACTTTCGCCATTGGTTCGCATCGTGAAATTTCACACGTGCTCGCTCTGGTTGCATACACACACACACATTCCCTTGTGCAATTCTGCTTCCACGCATGCTCAGTAGCTATAATCGGCCCAAAAGACAGCTGAGGAGCTGATCAGTTGTGCTTTGGGTGAAGGAATAAAGGTAACTTTAAACCCGGGGGCAGGCGGGATGGCCTTTTTTCAAGCAGCAGCAGAGGGAAAATCATCCTTTCTTTTTTTTAAAAAAATTGATTTAAAACAAAACACATAAAAACACACAAACATAAAAGAAAAACACACACATCCGGGATGATTTACATCCCAATTTTCATCAGAAGCACATGCAGAGCTGTATACATTTTTACATTAATTGAGAACATTTTTTGTCTATCTTTACTGTAAATACTACACATTTCATAAGAAAAGAAAAATTCAAAAAAGAAAAGAAGAAAAGATATAGAAAAATGTAATTCCAATTAAAATGATAACCATATTAATTATTGGTCTTTTGAACCTTGCATTTTATTTCACTTAATTAGTGAAATCTTCCAAACAGGAAAAAATTCAGAAAAAAATTCTCTCCCCCACCCCCGCGGAAAAAGAAGAAGATGTCAATTCCCACTGCTCATCAATGGAACTGAACCTGTGACGCCATCATGACGTCACCAGTGGGTTGCTATCGATTTGGGCGATCTGGTCCAAACCAGGAGGAACCCACTCCTGACTGATAAGTCATGCATGCCTACTCATTCCAGATCAGCAATATAACTGGAATATAAATGAATCTGAGGAAGAGATGAGTTTTAGCTGTACCGTACATTGATAACAACATATTTTCTCTATTTTGGCTCTTATTTCCTAAGGAAGATTACAAAAATAGTTATGAATGTATATTATAAAATTCTCTATATTGCCTTATAAGCACCATATAACTTTTCAGAACAAGATATCAACTACACAGAGTTACTGGTTCTAAAATTCCTAACAGATTGTGTCCAGACTAAATGACATAAAAAAGACAATGTTTTGCCATTGTGTCTGAGTATAATTGAATTATTGATACCAGCAATCCTTATTATGGCTCGTATTTCATCATTGCCTATGTAAAATCTATTTACAACAATGTTATATTTCATCTGTATCCTGCTTATAGGTGTTTTTGCTTGCTGACATCATTATAATTATTAGACAATGATATACATAGCTTTCCATCTCTTTAAGTGTACATTGTCATTATGCATTCTTGGTGTATGTTCTTAAATGTACACTTCAGACATGCTTTCATTAGCTTTTGCGTTGTTCAGATTGTATTGTCTTTTTCCCCAAAAAGTCAAATATTTTGTTATGGGAATAAAGTATAATGTTGGCACTTTATCCCTAAGCATAATAACATTTTCAGCCTGCTACTTTAACCCTTAAAAATGAAGTCCCATCAATCAATCTTTTTGTCTGTTTATAGTTGCCTACAGCTAAAATAAAGTGTTCATGCTCTTTTCTTTAGAAGCCTCTTACTGTAGAAATGAATTAATATATTGGTAGCAAAATAACCATCAGCAATCACCCTGTAGCTGTTTACTAATGAACTCCCAGATGAATGGGGAAAGAAGAGAGATCAGAATCCTTGTTTCACTCGAGGCAGTACAAGAACTTAATGCTTCAGTTCTACGAAGAAAAGCAACTTATACATCATATAAATAAATACTGTTTGCTCTTGGCTCATAATGCAGATTATAAAGACCTCAAGCTACAGTACAAAACAAAAGTAATGGGAAAATTTGCCAGATAGAAATGTTGTATAGGTTTCTTAGAATGTGCACTTATTTTAAAACTGTCATAATATATCTGGTGTCTTGGAACTTCTTGTAAATTGGGCAATACTTTTCAGATACCATGCAAAGCTGTGAATATATAGCAATACAGGTAGACACACAAGAAAGGTTTCTGTTTTATAAGAAGAAAATTTAAATATATTAGATGAGATTATATACACATCTACATATACAGTATATATTTTGTTTTCTAGGTAGTTTTATTAATCTTGTTTAAATGGAGTTAACAGTAAAATATGTTTGATACTGAAATATAAATATGAAATATCACAGTTGTACTATTGGGATTAAGGAGATAGATAAGTAATACTATTTCATTGGGCCCTTTTCCTATGTTCTTCATTTCGTGGCTGCTGCTCAGTTGTATACATTGAATTATTAAAATGTTTGCTAACTGACGTTAAGCAAAAATTCTCTGGTTGAGTCAACCATGAAATTTCCATAATGTAAATATATTTTCAACAAAGGCCACAGTTGGGGAGGAAGAAAAATATGTTATCAGAGGTTGATAATGATGGTGAAATAAAATTATGAGTATTATATATTTTGTGTAGGACCCACGTAGAATATAGAATAACAAGGCTGTAAGGGACCTTGGAGGTGTTCTAGTCTAATTCCCTGCTCGAGCAGGAGATCCCATTCTGGACAGATGATTGTCTAATCTCTTCTTCAAAATCTCCAGTGATAGAACACCCACAACTTCTGGAGGCAAGCTATTCCATTGATTAATTGTTTGGATTTCTCTTTACTGATCATCCACCTATTACTTCTTACCCTCCCTTCAGTTGCTTTGGAGAATAGGCTAATCCTCTCTTCTCTGTGACAGCTTCTCAAGTACTGGAAAAGTGCCATCATGTCACCTCCTAGTCCTTCTGCTTGTAAATCTAGACATTTCCCTTTATTTTACTATAATTTTGTAGGAGACTTCTGTTAGTTAAAGATTGATACAGATTCATTAAAAATTGTGGTTTTTTTCTTTTTGTCTCTTTCTCCCCCCCACCCCAACCTTCCAGGTTTCAGCAGACAAATCATAGAAATTCTTAACAAACATAACATTGTGTTTAGCAGCTTTGATATATTTTCTGATGAAGAAGTGCGCCAAGGTCTAAAAACATACTCAAATTGGCCTACTTATCCGCAGTTATATGTAAATGGAGAACTTATAGGTGGACTGGACATTGTTAAGGTCAGAGAATAAAATCATCTGTTTCTCTTTTAAGACATAAAATCTAATTTAAAAAGTATTTTACGGATACAACATTTTTGTATTTTAGGAGCTTGAGGCTTCAGGTGAATTGGATACAGTCTGCCCTAAAGCACACAAATTAGAAGACAGGTATGGTGCATTGTTTTCTGTTTATCATACAGAAGAAAATGGGTATATTCCATGATTGAATTTAATTACTGTTCATTTTGTAGTAGTGTTAAGGTTTTTTTTGGTGCTACAAAAGAAAACCCGTATAACAATGTGTGTGATAGGCGCATCTTCCTTTTTCCTTTTAGTGTTTTTCAGCTTGATTTTAAAAAAATATCTACATAAGTGTAAGAATACCCGTTGCTGTTCTATAAAATGATGGTTGCCAAGCCAGATATTGGTTAGCCACCAAGGATGGAAAAAATATTGTCTGTATTCATTGGAAAACCCCAGGTTGTTATTCTCTATACTATACTATTCTCTATGCCAGTGATGGTGAACCTTTTTTGGCTTGTGTGTCAAAAGGGGAGTGTGAGGGGGGAAGCGTGCACATGTCCACGTCCATAATTATATGCACCACATGCACGTATGACCCCTTCTCCTGCATGCAATGGCACACCCTTTTGCTTTCCTCAGGCTTCAGAGTCTTTCTAGGAGACTGGGGAGAGCAAAAATGGCCTTCCCCACCTCTCCCGGAGGGCCTCTGGAGGCAGAAAATGGTCCATTTGCCAACTTGTGTTTGGACTGGAAGACCCATTTTTTTGCTCTCCCCAAGCTCCAGAGCCTTTCTAGGAGTCTGGGGAGAGTGAAAAGGAATTCCTCGCACACCCCCGGAGGTCCTCTGGAAGCCAGAAATGACCAGATTCCCAATTTCCAAATGGGCTACGTGTATTCATAGGCACAGATTTGCTGAGATTTTACTGTTATTTCATTATTCTTGTATATTGCAATTCTCATTGTAAAAATGCCATCACAGAGTCTGTTAATTAAATCAGCCTTACTTCAGGATACTAATAAGGCAGAGTGTAGAAGAAAATCATGTCACATTATTTATAAAATATATTTGAATAATCACGATTATATTAGAAATTGAATAAAGTGGACAAAAGTAGTTTCAAGCTACTAAATCATCACCACTGTTCTTTGGATTATTTTGAAGTAATTCCTATTATGTTCAGTAGAGATTAAATACTGTGATTCTGTCTGGTCTTTTAAGGAAAAAAAAGTGAATGCTTGAGAATCCATTGCTAGCCATTTTTTAGAAATTTGTATCTTTGCTATTGATGTAGTTACATTTTGGGATTAGCCACTTCTATTGTATTAAACTTTGCCATTTTTGGAAATGATGTTACATTTTCTTTTGGTTAAAATTATTATAAGTGGTTACAAGTGGTGAGCCACAAGGATCTGTTCTCGGTCCTATTCTTTTTAATATGTTTGTGAGTGACATAGGGGAAGGTTTGCCTATTTGCCAATGTCTCTAAAGTGTGCAATAGGGTTGATATTCCTGGAGGCGTCTGTAATATGGTAAATGATTTAGCTTTACTAGATAAATAGTCAAAGCAATGGAAACTGCAGTTTAATGTTTCCAAATGTAAAATAATGCACTTGGGGAAAAGGAATCCTCAATCAATATTGTATTGGCAGTTCTGTGTTAGCAAAAACTTAAGAAGAGAAGGATTTAGGGGTAGAGATTTTTGACAGTCTCAAAATGGGTGAGCAGTGTGGTCGGGCAGTAGGAAAAGCAAGTAGGATGCTTGGCTGCATAGCTAGAGGTATAACAAACAGGAAGAGGGAGATTGTGATCCCGCTATATAGAGCGCTGGTGAGACCACATTTGGAATACTGTGTTCAATTCTGGAGACCTCACCTTCAAAAAGATATTGACAAAATTGAACGGGTCCAAACATGGGCTACAAGAATGGTGGAAGGTCTTAAGCATAAAACATATCAGGAAAGACTTAATGAACTCAATCTGTATAGTTTGGAGGACAGAAGGAAAAAGGGGGACACGATCGAAACATTTAAATATGTTAAAGGGTTAAATAAGGTTCAGGAGGAAAGTGTTTTTAATAGGAAAGTGAACACAAGAACAAGGGGACACAATCTGAAGTTAGTTGGGGGAAAGATCAAAAGCAACATGAGAAAATATTATTTTACTGAAAAAGTAGTAGATCCTTGGAACAAACTTCCAGCAGACGTGGTTGGTAAAGCCACAGTAACTGAATTTAAACATGCCTGGGATAAACATATATCCATCCTAAGTTAAAATACAGGAAATAGTATAAGGGCAGACTAGATGGATCATGAGGTCTTTTTCTGCAGTCAATCTTCTGTGTTTCTATGTTTCTATAAATTCATGAGAATAATTGAAAGTCACTACTACTGTTACATTATTCTTATTTGCAAAAACATACTAAATATTATTTTTAATGCATTTCTTATATAAACCAGCAGTTTTAAACAGCCAATGTTAGACATCCTTTAAATGTTTATATGAAAAGCATTGTTAGAAAATAATTTTAAAAACCATACCTTGTTATGAGAGAAAAATAAGTAAACATAAAATTGTTGAAAGAACAGCAACACGTTTCAGTGAAATTCTGTTTTTGATCTATATTCTCTTATGAGTTAATGCCAAGATGTTATTAATCTTTTCTTTTTTTTAGGCTCAAAGATTTGATAAACAAGGCCCCTGTGATGCTATTCATGAAAGGGAATAAACAGGTAAGATTTGTAAGAATGCTTTAGTTTGATGAACACTGCAGCTTATTACAATAATGCAATAGCTGTTCCCAACACTATGACTTCTATATACAATAGAACTACAATGTCAAAATTTCCATCCACATGGTTTGTATAAGAATTCTAAGAACTGCAACCCCAGATTATGAGGAAATATCATCCGGAAAATGTGGTTGAAAGATTGGAGCATGAAAGTACAGTATCTACATATTCCAAAACTAAAAAGGTATAACTCTGTGCTTTTTGCCAAAAAACTAACTAAATAAAAATCCAAACAGCCATTTGTCATGAGAAAGGAATTCCAGAAATATAATTTTTGAAGAGTTTGATAGTAACATTTGAGCCAAACACTACTTTATTGTTCCTGTTTAGTGACTATTTACAGTTGTGACAGGGATGAACTTTGCGATCAATCTTTGTATTTAGAATCTTTGCATGTGGGTATTTAAAGGAAAGCTGAAGACATAATAATTAAAGTTCCAGTTTCACTTACCAACCACTTCATGTAGTAGCAATAGCACTTAGACTTCTACCACTTTGTAATGCTTTTACAGCCCTTTTTAAGAGGTTTACGGACTCAGCATATTGCCCCCAATAATCTGGGTCCACATTTTATCCGCCTTGGAAAGATTGAAGGGTGAGTCAAACTTGAGGTGAGATTTGAATTGCAGAACTGCAGCTAGCAGTCTGCAGAAGTGGCCTGCAGTGCTGCACTCCAACCACTGCACCACCTTAGCTCTAATGATCTATTTGCCAATTCCAATTGTGATTACTAAACAAGGACTACATGCAACCATGCTTTCATGTATAGTTAATTAGAAAGACATATAGAAAGTTCACAATAGACTGTACTGCATGTCTGATAAATGTATAAATCTTATCGTTCTGAGGTGAAAATGGGAAAATTGCTCACATTTTTAGAATGCCTTATATTTTTTTCTTCCTTATCTATGAATTGTTCCAACTTACTTTCTCAATATTTTGGGAATTAAAATAATGTTTGAGTAGTAATCCACTGTCTTTTGAAGATTTCAAGTTGGAGAATATAAACATCCAAAGACTATCTTAATTTTTAAACATCAGTTTGCCACAACTTTAAAATTAATAATATATGTTAATGTAGTAGAAAACAATGATTTGTTCTTTTATTCTTATTTTAGACAGCAAAGTGTGGATTCAGCAAGCAGATTATAGAAATTCTAAATAATACTGGGTAGGTAACTAATGTATTATCTTAAATTTTGTTAAAATATGCCAGCATATTATTTTCTTGCATTATACATGATGCAAAGTAAAACAGTATAAAGATTAAACACGTATTTTGTTAAATATTCCAGCATATTATTTTGAATTTTTTCTTCTGTTTCTGACCAGGATAGAGTACTTGCAAATTTCCATGTTGTGCTTCTATGCTTCTACTTCTCCTTGCTTTGCCTCCGTACTCCCCTCCCCGGACCATTCACTTGGTTTGAGGGGGGGGGGCACTTTCATTTATGTGGCTGCATGATTCTGTTTGCTGATGGCTGCAGAGCTGCCCCCCAAAAAATGTCTTCTCCATTCCCCTCCTGCATCTGTTTCAAGATTGCAGCTTTATTGGCAATTCTGCCCATGCTAACATTGGGAGAAGCCTTAAATAAAATAGGGAAATAAAATAGGGGGGAAAGTCAGCACCAATGCTGACAATTTTTCTAAGCAGGTTACTCTTTGAGAGTAGGCTGCCTTTCAAAACTAGTTACTATTTATTTCAAGGTGAAATAATGAGTCTCAATGTCTTTTTTTTAATTTAGTGTTGATTATGAGACTTTTGACATACTGGAGAATGAAGAGGTATGTTGTTCAAATGCAACACTCTTATTACTGAGTTTAGAAATCTATAATGTGAAACTTTAATCAAGTCTATATTTTTTTAGGTGCGGCAAGGATTAAAGAAATATTCAAACTGGCCAACTTACCCACAGTTATATGTGAAAGGTGAACTCGTCGGAGGCCTAGATATTGTTAAGGTGAGAAAAGAATTGTTGAGAAGTTTGTAACCATTTCCTTTAAAAAAAATAGATCTTTGCGTTACCCATTTTGATACTTACTTGATGTTCAGATTTTTGATTTCTTTGTTGCTTTTTCCTCAATTGTTGTTTTAATGTCCAATTGTCCTAAAAATTTGGGTCCAGGATTAAAGTGAAATCAATGGAAATACAGTGGTACCTCGAGATACGAGTTTAATTCGTTCCGGACCTGGGCTCTTAAGTCGAGCAGCTCTTATCTCAAACGACTTTTCCCCATAGGAATTAATGTAAATAATTTTAATTGATTCCAGCCCTCAAAAAACTCACAAAGTTAGTCTAAATTATGCAGAAAGACATGTTTTTAATGAAGAAATGTACATGTACATATAAATGAATAATGAAGTTTCTTTCACTTAACTTGTAAACTTTCTTAAACTTTTAAATTTACATATGTTCAACTTCTCTGCCACCCAATCCTGTAGGACAGAGGTCCCCAACCCTTTTTGCACCAGGGACCGGCTTTAAGCGATCAAGAGAGGAATGGGTGAATGAATGGACGGAGGGTGGGAAGGAAGGAAGGAAAGAGGGATGGGACAGGAACAGAGGAAGGAAGCAAGGAAACTTATGAAAGGGGAGAGTAAGAGAGGAATGAGTGAAGGGAGGGAGGGAGGGAAGAAGGTGGGAAGGAGAAAGAAAAGAAGAAATAGAGGAAGGGAAGGTAAAAGAGAGAAAGAAAAAGAGCAAGAAAGAAAGCTGCAAGCCCCCCCCCGAGCCCCCCAGGCCAGCTGCAACCTTTTAAAACACGCGCGCCGCTTCGCAGCTGTCTCCTGAAGCCGAACGCGGAAGTTAGCGTTTGGCTTCAGGAGACAGCTCCTTGGCGCTTGTATCTCGAATTTGGGCTTGTAAGTAGAACAAAAATATCTCTCCCCTCCCAGCTCTTATCTCGAGTTGCTCTTAAGTAGAGCAGCTCTTATGTCGGGGTTCCACTGTACAGTAATCCCTCACCTATCGTGAGGGAGTTACGTTCCAGACCTTGCCGCGATAAGTGAAATCCGCGATGGGGAATTTATCCTCCTTCCCACCAGCTCCGGATGCCTGGAGGCGAGCAACGGCCGGCTAACCTTTCCCCCCCACTACTACTTACTCTGTTCTTTGCAGCAGTTCGGCCAAATGTTGTGTTTTTTGCCTTGCCCCGGCTGTAAAGTCCCTGGTGAGCTGCCCCGGCTGTTTCTTTTTTTCTCTCTCTCTCTTCCGCCCTCGAGCACTTCCTCTTCCGCCCTCGAGCCCAGTCTGGAAATCCCCGCCGCGTCGCGTTCCTTTCTTTTTTTTGCTTTCGGCACTGGCGAGGGGATTGAACGAGGGGACGGGCCTCCGCCGGAGCTCAGTCCCCGCCCCGCTCATCATTTGGGAGTCCCGCTGGGGGATTCTAGCGCTTGTTTGTGTGGTAAAATCATTCAAATGAAGCTGACTTCAAAACCCGCGATGAAGTGAAGCCGCGGCAGGTGAAGCGCGGTATAGCGAGGGACTACTGTATTACATTTTACCAAGGCCTATATTATTGAAATGAGGGGTGCTTTGTGTTCTCTGAGTGTGATTGCTTTCTTGCAGATGTTTTGTTACACTGTTTGATAATGAAATATCTGCAAGAAAACAAGCAAGCTTAGAGCAAGGAGCCCTCAATCATTAATTTGCCGAAGTTTATTCTGGTGTTTTTGACACTTGAAATATAATGTCTTAAAGGTTTTGTTTTATAACCTATCATCAGCCTGATACATTGTTGTAAAAAAAAACAAACCTTAAATCTTCATTGAATGGTTATACTAATAATAATGAAAAGTTGTTTCTTGACATCAACCAGTTATTTGTTCTAAGAGCTGTCTCTTCTTCTTACTCCCATGGGTGCATTTAAAGATATTATTTGGTTTTTAGCTTTAGTCTCCAATATTATTATTTTTTCTGAAAACAATATGTTTTGCAAAAAAAGTGTCAAGAAGGTAAAGTTTTATTTTATACTTTTAAAAAAATGGCCCTGAAGGAAAAAAATTGATCTGTATTTCTTGCTCCATCTTCTTATATTTGTGTGTGTGCACACGATGAACAAGCATTGACTTCTAAACCTAAATACTCCAGGGTCTATTCTTGTCTTCAGTGTTTTATAGCCAATATCAAAGTCATTGTATCTCCTGGGAAGGAAGAATCAATAAGTCTCATTAGTTTTAAAAAAAAATAGGTTTATATTATTTAGCTCATGTAGTTATCTTTTTTAAAAAAACTAATGTTCAGCAGTATACTACATTCAAAGATCACACACTGTATGGTTTTAAAGAATGTAAGATATTTTCACTTTTGTTACAATGTAGGTTCTATTAAATTTCCTTACAAGACACACATTATATTTTGAAGCCCTAGGAATAGATGAATCAAATGATACAGTTCACATTTTAATCATTTTGAAAATCTACTGGGAAGTATTTTTCATTGACAGTAACATTTTTCTACATAGTTCTATTTAGCAGTGTTCAATAAAAATTCTATTTCTGCAGGCAGAATCCTCTGATTTCTTTTTGGGTTGATTTTAAAAATCATCTTCAATAATTGAGTTTATTAAAACTATAATTAGAGCTTGAAAAGTTCCAAAAACCGTTCTCCATTATTACATTTCTTTTTTCTTCCATTTAACATATTTCTTTAGTTTCATTAACATAGACATTTCTCAGGATGTTGCAAACTAATTGTAGACCTTGGCCTATAATTATTTTTTTTTTAAGTCTGTAATTTTTATTTTGAAGTCAGTGTCTTTTTTTGAAGCCAGTGTCTTTTGCTCTGAATTATTCTTGCAGACAACCAAAGTTATAATAACATATGATTAACAATACAAAAAAAAACATGCTTACAACATTTTCCCTTTCCCATTCGTGTGATGCTCTCTTTGCTCACATTTCTAGGGAAACATGAATAAAACAAATGTAGAATATATTCCAGACATAAAGAAAATTCCAGGTTTATTTGAGGGCTTATAGCAAGTAGTGGTAATAATTTCTAACACTTAAGTTCGAGAGAACTGTTGTTGTTATGAATTACAGTAATGGGTTCAGATCATGAATGTGCAGCCTTTTGACTTGCATGGGCTGGATTGAGTGAAGAAGAATTGTCTTGTTCTGCATATAAACATATAATAGAGATAATATGTATAAATAATACAATAATGTTTATGATCTTGTGCGGCTGCATTCTAATTGTCCAGAGCCATATGAAACCCATGGGCCAGGGGTTGGAGACACCTGGTTTAAATGATGAAATCTTATTTGGTCTAAGGTAGAATTCATATCTGAGGCTAGAAAGACTCCATGAAACTGTGCCAGATAAGATTTTATGGTTGCAGTATAGCAAGTTTATATGACAGATTTCTTGAACACATTGGATGAATAAAAACTTATAGGCACTGGACTTTATGCATCCAACTTCCTTTTGATAGAGCTTTTATAATCATATCAGTCCCTGACAGTTTTTCCCCTTTCTGTTTCCAGGAACTAAATGAATCTGGTGAGTTGCCATCTATCCTGAAAGTAGAAAATTGATGCAAATGGAATACATTGATCAAGACAACTGAAATACAAACGTAATTATTGACATTTGCACTGGAACTGGTTACGACAGGAAGAAAAACCCAGAATGCAGGTTTCTAACTTCCTTTTCATATCAGATCATACTAGAGAAGTATGTACAACATAGACCTTCATACAACTGTAAACTTGTAAACATTTTCAGCCTGAATTAAAATTAAAAGTTCAAACATGGTATCTGAGTACTTTAATTTTTCATTCCATTCAAACAGTTATTTAGCTCAGTGTTTTTCAACCAGTGTGCCGTGGCACACTAGTGTGCCGCGAAGCTCAGAGAGAGAAAGAAAACAAGAGAAAGAAAGAGAAAGGAAGAGCAAGAAAGAGAGAAAGAAAACAAGAGAGAGAGAAAGAAAGCAAGAAAGAAAGCAAGAGAGAAAGAGAACAAGAGAGAAAGAAAGCAAGAGAGAGAGCAAGAGAAAGAAAGAAAGAGAAAGAGAGAGAGAAAGACATAGAGGGAAGTAGGAAGGGAGAGAGAAAGAGCAAAAAAGAGGAAAGAAGGAAGAGAGAAAGAAAGAGGGATGGAGAGAGAGAAAAAAAGGGAGAGAAAGAGGGAGAGAGAAATAGAGCGAAAGGGAGGAAGAGAGAGAGAGAGAATTTTTTTGTCCAACCTTTTTTTAGCCGCCTCCCACCCCAATGTGCCCCATGGTTTTGTAAATGTAAAAAATGTGCCGCGGCTCAAAAAAGGTTGAAAATCACTGATTTAGCTGACCTAGCCCTTGTTTAACTGATAGATCTGCTCCTCATCTTATAGCCATTGAATTTTCTAATGTGCTCTAATGCAGCGTTTCCCAACCGGTGTGCCGTGGCACACTAGTGTGCCGCGAGACACAGCCAGGTGTGCCGCGACAGCGACAGCTGGGCGGGGAGCTGCCGGTGCCTCCGACCTCCCGGCTCCTGCCCGATGCCGCGGTTTCTGGCGCTCTCCTGCTGCGCCCCAAAGAAGGAAGGCAGGAAGAAAGAGAGCTTCATTCTTCCTGCCTTTTTCCCGCCTTCAATGGCGTCGGCGGCAAGTGTCCTTTGGGGCCCGGTGGGAGGGCACTGGCAGCGGAAACAGGCTGCCGGCTGCAGCGGCCCCGGGCACCGTTCCCTGTAGGCTGCGCACGCCAACGCACCCCAAAATGCCCCCCCGCGCACCCTTTTCCAGGGGCGCACAGGGAGCCGCGGCCACCCGCCCGCCTGCCCGATTTCCCTCCGCGCGGCTGGGGACGCGGATCCACCGCCCTCGCCAGCCCGATCTCCCTCCACCCGAGTGGGGAGGTGGATTCGCTGCCCCTGCCAGCCCAATTTCCCTCCAGTGGCTGGGGACGCGGATCCACCGCCCTCGCCAGCCCGATCTCCCTCCACCCGAGTGGGGAGGTGGATTCGCCGCCCCTGCCAGCCCAATTTCCCTCCAGTGGCTGGGGACGCGGATCCACCGCCCTCGCCAGCCCGATCTCCCTCCACCTGAGTGGGGAGGTGGATTCGCCGCCCCCGCCAGCCCGATCTCCCTCCACCCGAGTGGGGAGGTGGATTCGCCGCCCCCGCCAGCCCGATTTCCCTCCGTGTGGGGGGGGGGGCGACGAACCGACGACCGGGGGCTGTCCGTCCGTGTTGGGTGGTGCAGGGCAGGCACAGGCAGCCCCAGGGGAGAACAAGGGAGGGAGAGAAAGGAAAGAGAGAGAAAGGGAGGGAGAGAAAATTGAATGAAGGAGGGAGAGAAAGAAAGAGTAAGAAGTAGAAAGGATAGAGAAAAAGGAAGAGAAAGGGAGGGGGAGAAAGGAAAGAGGGAGGAAGGGGGGAGAGAAAGAAGATATGAAGGAAGGAGAAAAAGAAAGAGAGATAGAAAGGAAAGAGGGAGAGAAAGGAATGAGAGAGAAAGGGAGGGAGAGAAAGGGAATGAAAGAGGCAGAAGGGGTGAGAGATAGAAAGGATAGACAGAAAGGGAGAGAAAGGAAAGAGAAAGGGAGGGAGAGGAAGGAAAGAGATGAGAGAGGAAGGAGGAGACAGAAAGAGAAGAAGGAAGGAAGAGAGAAAGAAAGGGATGGAGAGAGAAAGGAAGGAAGAGAGAGAAAGAGGGAGAGAGAAATAGAGCGAAAGGGAGGAAGAGAGATTTTTTTTATCCAAACTTTTTTTAGCGCCCCCCCCCCCCAATGTTCCCCAGGATTTTGAAAATATGAAAAATGTGCCGCGGCTCAAAAAGTTTGGGAAACACTGCTCTAATGTATGTAATAAACTAAAGACATCATTATGGGGGTCCAGTCAGGCTCAAGAATCAGGACTCCATCATATCAGAATTAATGAGCCACATCTTTTAAACCATATTTTAAGTAATATGGCTAAAATAAAATATAGAATTTTTGGATAAAATTCTAGCTAAGATTCTTATAATTTTGAGTGAGTTGAACTAAATTTGTAATTTGGCCAAGAGCATTTGTCAGCATGTATTTTTCTGCCCTTTGAGTAACGAACTAGCAATTCATTTTCATACTTTAGAATTGCATACTCATTACCTTCATGAGAATTGAACATGTCATTATGGTTATTAGCCACAGTCATTCCTATTTTTAAGAAGGGAGACCCTAGTCTGTTTGAAAATTACAGACTAATGTAACTGTGTTGAGTCATCTTTAAAGTCATGGAATCAATTATAAACCAATCCATCACCCTCCACTTAGAAACAAACAACCTGCTTTCTAATAACCACTATGGTTTCAGGAATATTTCTAAAACTAAAATCTTACGGCATTTCTTACGGCATCTCTAGATCCCTGCACAAGTGCATAGCCATGTTCAGGTCAAACAGGCAATAAATAGTCAAAATAGGGAGAGCCCTATCAAATCCAGCACTAGCGAACAGTGGTGTATTCCAAGGCAGCATTTTAGGACCCACACTCTTTCTTCTTTACATCAATGACCTTTGAAATCATATTAAAAGCAGCTGCATACTCTTCGCTGATGACATAAAGTTATTTAATACCACTGCCAATGCTGCTGACCATGACTGTGTCAGAATGGTTGCTCAATTGACAACTCCAAATTTCAACTAATAAATGCTTTGATCTAGACATTGGCAATAAAAATCAGAACACCAAATACAAGTTGGGTAGAAGCAATCTCGCCGACGACCCTCACTCTGTCAAGGACCTAGGAGTACTCATCTCAAATGATTTAAGTCCCAAGGCGCACTGTAACAGCACTTCCAAAAAGGCATTAAGAATTGTTCACCTAATTTTGTGAAACTTCTTCTCCAGTAACATTTTATTGCTAACTAGGGCATATAAAATGTTTGCCAGACCAGTTCTTGAATACAGCTCATCCTCCTGGAATGCACACTGTATATTGTACATTAACATGATTGAGCGGGTTCAGAAGTATTTCACAAGAAGAGTACTTCACTCCTCTACTCACAATAGAATTCCCTATGCAAGTGATGGCGAACCTTTTTTCCCTTGGATGCACACATACTATTGCACCTGCATGAGTGTCCATAGCCACAATTCAATGCCTGCAGAGGGTGAAAATTGACACCCTCACCTCCCCCGGAGGCCTTCTGGAAGCCAGGAACAGCCCATTTCCCAACTTCTGGTGGGCCTGGTAGGCCTGGTTTTCATCCTCCCCAGGCTCCAGAGGCTTCCCTGGAGCTTGGGGAGGGCAAAAATCCCTTCCCCCATCCCCTCGGAGGCCTCTGGAAGCCAAAAATGCCCTCCCAGAGCCTCTGTACGAGGCAAAAATCAGCTGGCCGATGCGCACATGTGTGCTAGAGCTGAGCTGGGGCAACAGCTCGCGTGCTGGCAGATATGGCTCCACGTGCCACCCATGGCACCCATACCACAGGTTTGCCATCACTGCCCTATGCCATCAGGCTTGAAATTTTGGGCTTGTTCAATCGAACTGCGCCGCCTGAGGTTCGATCTAAGCATAATTCACAAAATTGTCTGCTATAATGTTTTGCCTGTCAACAACTTCATCTTCAAACACAATAATGCATGGGAAAACAGTTGATAAAAACTCAAGGTAAACTGCTTTAAACTCGATGGCAGAAAATACGACTTCAGTAACAGAGTGGTCAATCCCTGAAATGCTCTTCTGACACCATTTGTTACAGCCTCAAACCATCGCAGCTTCAATCTCAAACTCTACCATGGACCTCACCCCATGCTTAAGAGGTCCATAAAGGGTGTGTGTATAAGAATAGAATAGTATAGAATAGAATAGAATTTTTATTGGCCAAGTGTGATTGGACACACAAGGAATTTGTCTTGGTGCATATGCTCTCAGCGTACATAAAATAAAATATACATTTGTCAAGAATCATGTGGTATAACACTTAATGATTGTCATAGGGGTCAAATAAGCAATGAAGAAGCAATATTAATAAAAATCTTAGGATATAAGCGCAACAGTGTGCCTACCATCCCTGTCTTACTGTCCCCATTTATCTGTATTTACTTCCTTTGTTCATGTTTATGTTCATACCTGTAGTTGTTATCTTGGATATGGCATATCCATATAATCTGTATTTTTCCAGAATATATGAAATTTGTATATTTATTTTTCCACTTTCCAGTTTTCAACAGTATTTTGGTTGCTGTGTTCCATGTACTAAATGCATTATGTATCTTTTCTCTGCAAGAAAAAAGAAAAAAAATGCCATATTAAAGGGAAGCAAATATTAATTCCCCACACCTCACCCCCAGGTAGCAATAATATCTCTTGAAATCCTTTTTAAGAGCTGATGACATGGACTCCTTATCCTCGGATTTTTTTTAACTTTGACCTTTGCGTAGAGGTCTTTAGCCTTAGGAAAAGCAAAGCTAATGTTTCATTCTGCCTTGTTCTATCAAATCAGAACTTAAATCTTAAATGCCAATTTAATACTATTATATTGTGATAAGACTCCGGCATTTCTGAAAAATTATTCTATATGCTTTATGTATCCCACCCATTCCACTCTAGTTTGATGTTTGAAACACTATGGCCTGCTAGTTTCTCTTCTAACTTTTTCAAAATCTATTTTTCCTTAGTCTCCCCTGTTTAATTGAAGAGCAAACCTGGCTGATTCCTTAACGAGGAGTGTCCACAGTGCCTGGTTAATCATATGTTTTGTTGAATCATTTCATCTAATTTAATTTTACTTAGATTGTAAAATAACTAAGTTGAGTTTAATAATAATAGAATATGTCATATCAAGAGATTCTGAAAGTTCATTTATTAAAAAGCGGCTAGGAAATAGGGCAGAACTGAATTTAGATTAAATGACAAGGAAACTCCAGTTCTGCAAATTAAAGCCGCTGTCTTGATGGTTACTTGGTTTCTTTGAACTCCTCTGAACTTTAATTAGAATTTAATATGTGGAAAAAATTGGGAGGGCGAAATCCTCCCTGAGCTCTGTTATGACTTGCATGAAATTATTTGCCTAAATAGTAAATAAATGCAAACATGTTAAATAAATGGAAGTCTCACCTGTTTTGCACCATCAGTTCTTGTCAACCTCTAAAGTATAAAATGTTACTAATATCAAAAGAATTGTGTCTTGCATTGCAAAACAATTATGAGGATGGTGGAAGATATGGATTATTTCGACCATAACTGAAGGGACATGTCACTTCACTTATGATCAAAATAATCCATATCCTAACAGACAAAATACAACCACCACCCAGAAGCCAAACCATGGCAGCATCTCCAACTGCTGCACTCCCCTCCGAGACACACAAAGCACACTTACACATGCCATAAACATAGCCAGAGCACAAAGTCGGAGCCAAACCAAAACCCAGGATGTTACACCACAGACATACATTACAAAACAGCTGACTAGTCTGCAGGCATCAACTGCAACAACTACTCGGGATGTCATCCCTAATCTGCAAACATCAACTGCATCAGTTACCCAAGGTGATACCCCACCAACTAATCAGGATGTTACAAACAGCCAACAAATCTGCTTGCTGTAGCTCAGCCAGCACTCCACACACTTTGTTTACTCTAGCACAAAGCTGAAAGCACCAGCCTGAAGATGACGAGTGGGACCTCGTCAAAACATTGCCAAGATTCTATCAACCTTACATGGGAAAATACCTAAATACGCCAAAACCTACATACTAATACTCTTCTAGGATTCAAACCTGGGAAATCCTAGAAGGGTATGGCTACCTAATGATAACAAAAAAGCTCAAAATAGATCTCCCTTTATTTCCTTATCAGTTCTTTGCAAGTTTGGAAAATATGGTGTGGTGTACAGATGGCCTGCTACCGGAATGGTCAGATGTTACGCTCCAGTAGTAATTTTCGGGATGCCCATGCAGCTGCCTGTCCCTCATGAATGCACATGCGCCCTTCTGGAGATTTTATTGCGCTTGCGCAGCAGATAAAATCTCATGTGAAGACACACGAGCGAGACTTCTGCGATTTTTGCTGATTTTTTGCTTCTGTGCATGCATACGCAAAGACTTGGGAGGGCGTATTGGTAGCGTCAAAGACAGCAGTCCTTCACTGGTTTGGTGTCTGGATGGCCCCTGGAGTGGGGTTGAAAGGCAAAAGGAAGCAGTATGCTTCCTCCCATATTTGGCCATGCCAGGTGACTCAACAGAAACTTACACACTCCAAAAAATAAAGGGAACACTCATTTGCACAACTATTCAATTTGCACAACAGCATGTGAAATTGATTGTCAATCGGTGTTGCTTCCTAAATGGACAGTTTGATTTCACAGAAGTTTGATTTATTTGAAGTTATATTCTGCTTTTTAAGTGTTCCCTTTATTTTTTTGAGCAGTGTATACACACACACACACACACACACACACACACAGGTCTTTATTTCTGTGTAGTTGGTGGGGTAACATCTTGAGTAATTGATGCAATTGATGATGTTATCCCACCAACTAACCTTGAAGTTTCAACACAGCTTGCAGCAGCTGAGCCAGCACTCCACACCCACCCACCAGTATTTATAGAGGGAAGGCAGCTCAGATCACAATTTGTTCACCCTAGCACAAAGCTGAAAGCACCAACCTGAAGATGACGAGTGGAACCTCGTCGAAACATCACCAGGAATTTCTGAAACTTACATGGGAAGAAACCCAAATATGCAATACTGTAACCTTCATACCTGTACCCATGAAAATCTACAAAAACATATATAGAGAGACATACATACATACATACATACATACATACATACATACATACATACATACATACATACACACACACATATAGACAGACAGACAGACAGACAGACAGACAGACAGACAGACAGACACTGGCTTTTTACATTGGAAGACAACTGAGTTTAGATTTTATCCTCATATATAGTGCCTTAGCATTATTTCTTGATAATTATAAATAAGTAGATTGTTTCTAGTTAATATTATTTCTATTATTTTTACACCTTTAATTCTGCATATTTAATTCTGCTAATTTGTAGCCATTTACAACAGAAATGAGTGTCTGGTGTCTCTACAGAAGTTACATAACTACAAATCCCAACAGCCCTTGCTGCATTAAGTGAAATGAACAACTCTAAGAGTTGTAATTCCAGGAGCATCTAGACGCCCTCTCTGAATGACAAGTATTTTTAAAATACTGTACTGTATTGTATAACCAGTATGAAGTTATGCTATTTTTCCACAAGAGGGTGCAGCATACCTTCTTTACAAAAATATGATGAAATATATGGCTGCCTTAATAATTTTTACCACAGGATGTCAGCCTAAGACAATTCATGCATTAAGCTATTTTTGTGTGGGAAGGCTGAGAATTTTTTTTCTTTAAGATTTCAGATCTTCACTTGCTCTGACAGTGGTGGTGGCTCATCTTGAAGGGAAAAAAATGAATGCAGAGTTAGATGCTTATTTAGATTGACTGCACATTAGTTGTTTACTCCCGGATAGAAACCTGTCTTGATCCAGATAAAAACCTTTCTTGCATCGGAAGATTTCTTATCTCTTCCCTAACTTCCTTTTATTTATTATTATTAATTAGGTTTCTTTGCATCCCTTTTCCTCGGATTCAGGGTGGCTCACAACAAAAATTATTTTTTGGAAAGCTCTAATTTGCACTATTTTCCCCCTCCTTTGTTTTTTCTTTGATTGCATGATTACATTCATAATATTAAAGTTGAATCATTATAAAATGATTATCAGTAGTCATCTTAATACCTCAAAAGGTATGAATGAATTGCCAACATTAATAAGCGGCCTAGGAAGCTGTTGGGATGTCTCTGCCATTTTCACTTGAATGTTTTTTCCACCATCCCTTTCTTTTTTAAAAAAATCCTCAGCATGAATTTTTCTGCAAAATGTAGAGTCACACAACCACTTCTTAAGTAGCCAAGCAGAAGGACTGAATACATGAATGAGTGAAACTGGTTTCATGTTTTAAATTTGCATTGGTTCTTCGTATCTTTGCTACTACATCTCCTACAACGTGGCTCTTTCGTTATTCTTGGTCTGCTCCCCCCCCCCATGCCTTTCTTTATCTGGTTTCAGGTTTTCAGAGGGATAATTGTGCTAATCCACTTTAAGAAACAAAAGATTTCAACTCTTTTTGCTTTGATGATTGTTTTTGGCACAGTAGCAGAGCGCAGTTGCTGGCTATTGCTTCTGCCTTTGCCATGTGGGATTGCAGTGAAGATTAAATAGTGCTGCGTAAGTACTTTGTGGAAGCACATTGAAAAATGTGCTTGTGGCCAAGGATCTTCAAAAGATCTCAGCCATGCTGAAGAACTTATAGCAAAGAGCCATACATCCTCACTGAAAACAGAGAGAGAGAGAGAGAGAGAGAGAGAGAGAGAGAGAGAGAGAGAGAGAGAGAGAGAGAGAGAAGTGAAAAATGGTTGAAGCCAATTAAGCTGCCTTTTGTCTTTCCATGGATGGTGCAAGTTAAAGTTCTATAGCAAAGGTCCAGCGGAATGAGTTGAAAAGAGCAGACCTAATTTATTGCTTGCGAAGTGGTTATATGATGTATGTGATTCTCTAAGCAGCAGCCAATAAATAAAACCAGAGTCTAAAATTGCTTCATTGCACTACACTGTCCATCACTATTTTGTTAAAGATAGAAACAGAATTCTGGCAATGCAAAATGGAACTCTTCATTGATTGGTTGATTTGTCGAATTTAGATGTGATGGATCTCACAGACTGTCCAATTAAATCATAAAAACCATATAAAATAAAATTAAAAGAGCCAGATAAAAACAAGAATCAAATATGTTAAAAGATAAAGAGAAGGTTTTCAAGTCACCCATGCTGCTCAGTGAGGCCAATGGCAGAACCAGAACTTTAAACTCCTATGAAAGGCCAGGAGGGGAAGTATTATATAGAGTGAAAGCCATGGTAAAGAAGGCCATTATCTTGGACCTCTTGCTCCCTTTCAACAATGATTGGGATCAGGCTTAGAGGAAGGAAGTGAACCACCCCAAAAATATGCCCCCCAATTAAGCTGGTCCAAAAGGATACTATGATCAATGGTACTGAAAGCTACTAACCAGAATAGAATAGAATAGAATAGAATAGAATAGAATAGAATAGAATACTTTATTGGCAAAGTGTGATTGGACACACAAGGAATTTGTCTTGGTGCATATGCCCTCAGTGTACAAAAAATATAGATTTGTCAAGAATAATGTGGCACAACACTTAATGATTGTCATAGGGGTCAAATAAGCAATAAAGTAACAATCAATATTAATAAAAATCTTAGGATACAAACAACAAGTTACAGTCATACAGTCCTAAGTGGGGGGAAAGGGTGATAGGAATGATGAGAAAAAACTAATAGAAATAGAAGTGCCGACTTAGTAAAACATTTGACAGTGTTGAGGGAATTATTTGTTTAGTAGAGTGATGGTGTTCGGGAATTTTTTTTTCTTGTGTCTAATTGTCTTGGTGTGCAGTGCCCTGTAGCAACGGTTTGAGGGTAGGAGTTGAAACAGTTTATGTCCGGGATGTGAGGAGTCAGTAAATATTTTTACCACCCTCTTTTTGACTCGTGCAGTATACAGGTCCTCAAAGGAAGGCAGGTTGGCAGCAAATGTTTTTTCTGCAGTTCTGATTATCCTCTGAAGTATCTGTTAATCTTGTTGGGTTGCAGAGCCAAACTAGACAGTTATAGAGGTGCAGATGACTGACTCAGTGATTCCTCTGTAGAACTGTATCAGCAGCTCCTTGGGTAGTTTGAGCTTCCTGAGTTGGCACAGAAAGAACATTCTTTGTTGTGCTTTTTGATGATGTTTTTGATGTTAGGTGACCATTTTAGGTTTTGAGATAGGATAGAACCTAGAAATTTGAAGGTCTCTACTGTTGATACTGTGTTGTCTAGTATTGTGAGAGGTGGAAGGGTGGAAGGATTTTTCCAAAAGTCTACCACCATTTCTACGGTTTTGAGTGTGTTCAGTTCTAGATTGTTCATATGTAATTGTGTGATCAAAATATCTTAAATTGTGGGCATAAGGTTATATCAGGTAGCTTCATAATTACAATTGTAGCAAAGACGTCAATAGTGCTGGGCAGAATGAGATATGTCACAGATCTTCAAGTCATAAGTTAGAGGACTAAATTGAATGGAAGTCTTGTACATGTACAAGCATGCTTCAAGGAACTCAAAAAGTCTGAGTACACTTAAAACTGTTTAAACATGAATGATGCTTACATTAACTCTCATTTGTAAAACAAGGATAAAAGTGAGTTTGACATGAGAAACGTTTATGGACAATCTATTTTTCTTTGTTGTTGATGTTGTTTTTAGAGAATTACGCTTCTCACCATGGATGGAAAAACACAGTTTGTACAGTCATGCAAATAGCTTGAGAAAATTAAGATGCACAAATGAATTATCAGAAAGCCAGTTTGGTGTAATGATTAAGGTAAAGGCAAGAAACTATTTCTGCCTTAAGCAGAAAACCTATTGGGTGATCTTGGACTGGCCAATCTCTCTCAGCCCTAAAAAGCAGACAATGGCAAACCACTTCAAAAAAAAAATGTAGGGATTATCCAGGAGTCAAAAACTGACTGAAAGGCATAAAATAAATAAAAGCAAAAATTAAATATTACATCAAATAGTCTTTATTCATGAAAAGGCAACTCATAGCACCAAGAAGTATCACCCTCTTGTAACTTCACAAGTTTCACAAGATTTAGCAGTATTTTCTGGGAGCAATGTAAAAGTGTACTGAGTTCTAGCTGTCAGAACAGATCCTGTAAGAAATGGTTAGCTGCAAACATTTTGAAAATTAATCAATTCTCATTCATTATTAAAAGCTAAGAGGTCACTATTAAGTATACTGCACTAAGTACTAAACTGTATAAACATCTCTCAGAATTTATAATATGCTAAAGAAAGAGAGATAAATGCCCCAGAAAAGGTACGATCTGGATAATATCTGAACTTTGTGATAAGGGGCGTGCATAAGTGCACTAGAGTGCCTTCCGACCCCTGCCCTATTGTCTCTCCTATATCCCATATATCTTCTCTTCTATCCCTATATCTTTCTTCTATTCTCTCATTGATTATTTTACCCTATACTCTCTCTTCTATTCTTTCTCTAATTCTATTTCTTCGAAGTTGTCTTCTATTACCTTCATTGTGTATTATTGTGTATTGGACAAAATAAATAAATAAAATAAATAAATAAATTTCCTTTGTGGGGTTGGTCAACTCAACCTTTCATATGTGCTTTCTCTTTAAATCCCCCCCTGTCCCTTCCAACAATTCAGGACTTTGAACAAACCTTTATCTCTACTGAGCAGATCCATTGTTCTCTGATTGATTGCAGATTACAGTTTGGTACTTATTTAGAGATCTTAATAGAAGTATTCTCTTCTTTTATGAGTCACGGTAGAGCAGTAGTTAAAATGCTGTACGACTGGCTACTTCTGCTGCCTGCCGGCTGCCTGCAATTTTGGTAGTCCCATCATCTTAAGGTTGACTCAGTCTTCCATCCTTTTGAGGTCAGTTAAATGAGGACCCAGATTGTTGAGGGCAATATGCTGACTCTGTAAACCACTTAGAGAGGGCTGTCAAGCACTGAAGCGGTATACAAGTCTAAGTGCTATTGCTATTACTTTCAGCAGAATAATTTTTTCCCTTAGATATGCAAGAAGCAAAATGCTGCAAGGAAGAGAGAAAACAGGCAGAACTTGAGATCCAATGGAAGACTAACTGGTATTATACGGAAAGGGCCACCACTTAATAATTACACAGTTATGAAAAATGGTTGAAAAATCCAGAATCAAATCCTGACTTCTCTAATTGGTATTATTTTCCAGAGAACCTAGGAGTTCCTACCCATTGAACCGTGGGCTTGACTACCTCATGTTAGCTATGCTGTTGGTGCCATAAATTCACTGTGTTAATTAGCATGACTATTAATGGGAAAAACTTGGAGATAGTGTCCTGCAAGTGACTCTTTTTGTGTTGCAAATTATTGGCATGAATAAGATGCAAAGGGTATTCACTGCAAAGTGTTGTTTAAAACAGATCGGTACTAAATTTAATAATTTATATCAATGCTTGCTAAAGAATAATTTGGTGGGGAGAATCAAGAACTGACTACACAGAGTTCCTTTTGTACTGAGAACTTTTGTTTTCTTGAAATGGATATTTTTAGCTTGGAGGAAATGTATGATCAATGTTTCCCTCTTTAGAAGCTACTGTGAGGCTGCAGCAAAGTGGATAGCCGTTGTTTCTTAATTTTACAGGTTTTGAAGTCCTCTCAAGTCATTCCTGCCAAGAGGCCTATGCTATGGAGTTGGTAATTTACCCACTATCACTCCAGTAGATGAAAGGCGAAGGGGGGCTGCCTCAAAACACTGCAGTTAGAAATGTTGCTAGGCAGGATTTTCAATCCTTTCCATTTCACTGCATTTATTCCCATGCCCAATAATCAGGATTCTTTTGCTACTTTGCATGCAGAGTTCTCAATGAATAGTCTTGATTCTTCATTGCAAGCCAGGGTATGCTTTCCTTTATATATATATTTATTTTATGAGTCAAAGTTTGCTGACTCCTCTCTTTTGTGAATGCTGATGTGCTGTTTGCCCACATATGCATCAGCACTCACATTCAATATGAGAGGCAATGATTTGTGCCCTATTCAGCATTAGAGGTTTGCTTCCAACCAGCATATTTTAATTTTTGAGTTCCTATTCTTTTGTATGAAGTGAAAACAACAATATGAACAAAAAAAAATCTAAGTCATTTATCCAAAGAGATTGATTAGATTTGGCAACTCCACTGACATTGTGCCAAGTGTTCTGTTGGTTCTAATTTAAGATTAACTGGTGGCAATAAACTGTGTTAATGGGATGGGCATGGTTATTCATCTCTAATATATGATCAGCATTTAATTGCTTTCGATGCAAGCATTACTATTCACTGGAAGGTATTGCCTCTCAGCTGTCATATGACATTGGATGGCAAAAATATCCAGTTGCTTTTCTGACATTAAAAATGGATGGCATTTATAGCAATTATTCTAAAGTTGCTCACTCAGCTTACAATGAATTCAGAATAAATATGAGCAAGGCTTAGTGGAGTGTTCTATCCTTTAGTCTCAGTTGTCATAGTGAATACACACACATACACACACATTTGGGAAAGGATAGCTGGCATTAGGAATTACTGGCCATATCCTATACCAAATTAATAAGTAACAGAAAATGAACACCATAAAGCACCAGTGTACAGTATAGGCACAGTATGATTAAAAAAATAAATAAACAGGAGGCTTTGATAATTTCATTGTGGTCACCATCTTATTATTTATATTATACCCAGTGGATAGTCCTGATTGAAAGCTATCTTATATTTAAATGAATTTTTATTTTAAAGTATCCAACTATATATTAATAGAAATAATTTCTGCAGTACGACTCTTTGTTTTGTTCTTCATAAAAATAATATGGTGAACATAAGAATATAAGAATATAAGAAGAGCCATGCTGAATCAGGCCAAAGTCTATCGAGTCCAGCATTCTGTATCACACAGTGGCCCACCAATTGTACATGGGGATCCTGAGCAGAAAGAGAAGGCAAAACCCTCCTTTCCCTTGACCTCCAACATATAGTACCAAATGGAATCCTGCCTTCCTCAACTAACATAGAGATGGCACATGTACATTCATTTCAATAACCACCCATACACTTGACATCCATGAATCTGTCTAATCCTGTCTTGAAGCTATCCAGGCTGACAGCTGTCATGACCTCTTCTGGAAGTGATTTCCATAAACCAATGACCCTCTGGGTGAAGAAATATTTTCCTTTATTTTTCCTCACTTTCTTACCTTTGAGCTTTACGGAGTGTCCCCTTGTTCTGGTATTATCTGGTGGATAATCACCCACCCCCCTGGTTATGTTTTCGACCCCTACTGTATGATGGATTGGGTTGAATGTGTATGATTGTGTAGTTGGAGATTTTATTATAATATTGGCTATGCTATAAATGTTTTATATTGGTTTTAATTTTTATTATTGGATTTGTTATGCATTATATTATTATCATGTTGTGAGCCGCCCTGAGTCTTTGGAGAGGGGCAGCATGCAAATCTAATAAATACTACTACTACTACTACTACTACTACTAATAATAATAATAATAATAATAATAATAATAATAATAATAATTGTGTGATCGAGAAAAGAATTGTTCTCTATCCACCTTTTCTATCCCATGCATGATTTTATACACTTTGATCAAGTCATCTCTGAGTCCTTGGATAGGGGTGGGAATCAAATCAAATCAAATCAAATCAAATCAAATTTATTTTATTTATTTATTATTTAGATTTGTATGCCGCCCCTCTCCGCAGACTTGGGGCGGCTCACACCAAAATGAAACAATTCACAACAAATCTAAATTATATTTTAAAAATATTTAAAAACCCCATTTACTAAACAAACATACATACAAACACACCATTCATAAATTGTATATGCCTGGGGGAGATGTCTCAGTTCCCCCATGCCTGACGACAAAGGTGGGTTTTAAGGAGCTTACGAAAGGAAAGGAGAGTAGGGGCAGTTCTAATCTCCGGGGGGAGTTGGTTCCAGAGGGCCGGGGCTGCCACAGAGAAGGCTCTTCCCCTGGGGCCCGCCAACCAACATTGTTTAGTTGACGGGACCCGGAGAAGGCCCAATCTGTGAGACCTAATTGGTCGCTGGGATTCGTGCGGCAGCAGGCGGTCTCGGAGATATTCTGGTCCAATGCCATGAAGGGCTTTAAAGGTCATAACCAACACTTTGAATTGTGACCGGAAATTGATCGGCAACCAATGCAGACTGCGGAGTGTTGGTGAAACATGGGCATACCTAGGTAAGCCCATGACTGCTCTCGCAGCTGCATTCTGCACGATCTGGAGTTTCCGAACACTTTTCAAAGGTAGTCCCATGTAGAGAGCATTACAGTAGTCGAACCTCGAGGTGATGAGGGCATGAGTGACTGTGAGCAGTGAGTCCCGGTCCAGATAGGGCCGCAACTGGTGCACCAGGCGAACCTAGGCAAACGCCCCAAATCAAATCAAATCAACGCCGTCTTTCAAGGCCGAAGAGACCAAGGCTGTACAACCCGGTTTCATAAGGGAAGTGGTCCATATGCTTGATCATTCCTGTTTTTGCACCTTTTCCAGTTCCATTATATTTCTTCTTGAGGTGCGGTGACCAGAACTGTACACAGTACTCCAAGTGTGGTTTCACCATCGATTTGTACAAAGGCAATACAACACTTGCCAACCTATTTTCTATTCCCTTCCTAATCATGCCAAGCATGGAATTTGCTTTTTTTTACTGCTGCTGTGCACTGGATTGACATCTTCATTGAGCTGTCCACCAAAACCCCAAGATCCCTTTTTTGGGTTGTCTCAGAAAGCTTGGTCCCCATCAGTTGGTAGGTATAATTGGGGTTATTTGCCCTGATATGCATAACTTTGCACTTGTTTAGGTTAAAATGCATTTGCAACTTTGTTGCCCACTCACTCAATTTTGAGAGATCTTTCTGGAGCTCATGGCAATCAGTTTCACTTTTCACTACCCAGAACAATTTAGTGTCATCAGCAAACTTTGCTACCTCACTATTTACTTCTACATCCAGATCATTAATAAATAAATTAAAAAGTAAAGGTCCCAAAACTGAACCTTGGGGTACACCACTTCTCACTTCTTTCCATCCAGAGAATTGTACATTTATTGCCACTCTTTGCTCCCTACAATTTAGCTAGTTACCAATCCAGGACAAGACCTGTCCTCTAATTCCATGGCTGAAGAGCTTTTTAAGGAGCCTTTGATGAAGGACTTTGTCAAAAGCCTTTTGAAAGTCAAGATATATAATATCAACTGGGTCCCCTTTATCTATGTGTTTATTTACAATCTCAAAGAATTCTAACAAGTTAGTAAGACACAATTTGCCTTTGCAGAAACCATGTTGATTTTATCTTTAATAATGGTAAAGGATGTTATAACTCTTATTTCACGCAGAAGAATTTTTGAGAACGGGAGAATGTATCGGTTTCAATTTCTCATGCTTTCTCACTTTTCCATGAATTAATTCAGTTATTCCATTGGTGTTCTGGTTTGAGATGTGCTTTAGGAACCTATAATGCATTTTGAGTATCTTTAAGTGTGAATGTGCATTTTTGTTCTCTGATATGCATTTTGTTTTTATTTATAGAAAATAGAAATATGTTTCTATTTTCTCCATCTTTTTATGTCTCTTTTTAAAATTTGAATTGGAGATTTTTAAAGAATTTGAATTAGATTGGAAACTTTAGAAAAGTGTAACTAACAAAGAAATATCACAGAATTATGTTTGGTGTGCGGATTGATTCTATTCCAAAATCCAAAATTAGAAAAGGCTACATTTGGATGCGAAGTAATTTCTCTTCTATCCTTATCTTAAATTTGTAGATCCAATATTTCTTAAGGAGACCAGGATGAAAAGATTGTGCTAAATAATTAATGCTGTCTAATTTTAAGCTGCCAACATTGGTATTCAAAGAATTCTTTCCATGACTATCAGCCCTCTGGCACAGTTTTTCTCAACCTTGGCAACTTTAATATGTGCGGACTTCAACTCATGCTCTGGTGGGGAATTCTGGGGATTGATGCAACACACATCTTAAAATTGCCAAGGTTGAGAAACACTGATCTAGATCTTTGTAGTAAATTAAAGAAATTTATTTCTTTTAAATGACAGAGATGGGAATGAGCAAGGAATCTACTGGTATCATCATAATCTGCCTTGACATGAGTAGTTGCAGTAGCAAAGAGTTGTTATTCTAAGATGCCTCTAGCTCAGTGATGGCGAACCATTTTTGGCTCAGGTGCCAAAAGGGTGCATGTGTGCATGATTGTGTGTGCGTGGGAGGCCTCACCCACTATGGAATGCCCTTCCCTATGCATGCACAGAACCCCACCACTGTCCCGCACATATGCAAAACCCCATGCTGCCCCATGCATGCACATAATCCCCATGCTCCCACCCCCACACATGCACACAGGCCTCATTGAAGCCTCTGGTAGGCCCGTTGGGCTGTTTTTCTGGCAAAGAAACATGTACAAAATAAAATACCATCAATCTTGAATTACATTACAATGAATCATTTTTTAAATTTCGGTATTCATAATCCATCCAATGCTGCCTCCTTTACATTTGGCATCTGGACAAAAATAATTACTCAAATTTCTCATATAACATTAAAAAGCTATTAGCTAATACACTTTTTAGGCTGTTTCTATTCTAATCACAGCTAATTAATTAGGCCATAGTGCTTCAGTCTTCTCCATATATCCTTAAAATCAATTTTCATGTATATTTCTTAACCCTACTTTTATAATAAATGCGCTTTAATAGAAAAAAAACAAGAAGAAAGAGCAAAAATTTCCAATCACATCCCCTAATTCTTAATTTTTATCTAACCTTAACAGGGATTAAGATTATATCAATTCAAGGGGAAAAAAATCTAAATAATGTGCTACATAACAAATTAACAAATGCAATTTTTCACTCTCCCCAGGGTTCAGGAAAGCCTCCCGAAACCTGGGGATGGCAAAAAATCGGGCCAAGAGGTTAATCAGAAGTTCAGAAATGAAACAGAAGTGGAGCTTCCCTACTACTTACCTTCAGAAAGTTGCAACCAGGCCCTGTACACTTTGGCCCATTTATTTTGCAGCTGTGAAGGCTTTCCTGAAGGCTTCATAGCCGATAACAGAGCTCATGATCAATGTGGAGCTCTGTTTTTAGTTGCAGAGCCCTTCAGAAAAGCTTTGTGGGCTGCAGAAGAAATGGCCCGAGGTCTGGAAGGCCTGGCTGCATCTGTCCAAAGCTGACGAAGTTCCTGAAGACCTCTGACAGTGAAAAGGAGGTTAGGGGTGAGCACACAAGTGAACTTCCAGCAGTGAAGGGCTACTAAAATGTTTACTACCACACTGTGGGCGTGGCTTATGCAGGAGGCCCTGCATTTTCTTTCAACATCTTTCAGTGCAAATTGGGTGCTCTGGGTTGGAGCTCCATTTTCGCTACTCCACTGCATTCCCCACTCCCCAGGCAGTAGCCCACCCCTGACTTCCAGTTGGGCCATTTTCGCTGTTCCCCAGACTTCAGGAGGTTTTCCTGAAACCTGAGGAGAACAAAAATGGCTGAAAAGAAGGCTAAAAATTAGCTGGCCAGAGTATGTATGTGGACTGGAGCTGACACAGGGCAATGCCTAACGGGCTCTCAAATATGGCTCCACATGCCACCTGTGGCACGTGTGCCCATAGGTTCTCCATCACTGCTCTAGCTACTGCGTGAGTAGAAATAGCTCACCATGAAAGATGAAGATAGATTAACTTGAGCTCTTGTTGACTTCCCATTTGTCATTGCCTTCTTTCAGGGTGTTTTTCAATTTTTAAATCTAAACTATCGCCTTGGCTTTTTGTATGTGTTTCTCACATCCATGACTAATATGGCCTACATTTGGTCAGATCCTAGGGCTAGAAGCTATTGAAAGGTCTGCCTGTTTTGAAAGGGCTTCGGATGGTAAGCTTCTGTTCTTTTTCTTTCTTTGGTTTGTGTTTACAAGTTCACAAGTGAAATGATGAAGGGCTCAGCTACTTGGCAAATTCACTGATAAAAATGTGAAGGGCAGAGTTACTCCTTCTCCCCATTCCACAGGTAACATTTAAGAAGCTGGAGTTCAAGAATGGATTGAAATCTAGATAACAAGTTTGTTTATTTGTATTTATATAGGATTCTTAAGCCAGCTTCATTTTTATCTAGTTTGTGCACGGGAATATAGCAACCTGAGATTATTATGTAGAAAAAAGCCTGTACCTACCATTTTTAAATAAAATATCCCAGTAAAAATGATTTCTTTTCAGAGACTCTTTTTTTTCTATAAAGAAAAAAAATCAGAAGTGACAGTTGTGCTCAAATGACTGCAAAGACTTTAACCAAAGACCACTGCATGGCAGAGCCTGAACTCTGCGCTGTTGGCACATAGAGTTAAATATATGGATGGAATGAGGGCATGGCTTCTTATGTGTGTCACAAGAACACCTCACATAAATCTTTGATCACCTGCCCTGCAGTGTTTCACCTTAAAAATTCCTCTGGACAAAGTAGCCCTAAAACAGCAAAAGCAATAACAGAAAAGAAAAAATAAAAAGACAGACTTTCTCCCTTTACTTCAAGTAAAGGGATATTTTTAATTGTTTCTGAACTGAATTAGTTACTATTATTTACTAATAATTAGCTACTGGAAGTGTCACAGTGACCAGAGGTGAAGACACTCGCCTCTCACTTGGAAGGACAGCAAGTAGGATGCTTGGCTGCATAGCTAGAGGTATAACAAGCAGGAAGAGGGAGATTATGATCCCGCTATATAGAATGCTGGTGAGACCACATTTGGAATACTGTGTTCAGTTCTAGAGACCTCACCTACAAAAAGATATTGACAAAATTGAACGGGTCCAAAGACGGGCTACAAGAATGGTAGAAGGTCTTAAGCATAAAACGTATCAGGAAAGACTTAATGAACTCAATCTGTATAGTCTGGAGGACAGAAGGAAAAGGGGGGACATGATTGAAACATTTAAATATATTAAAGGGTTAAATAAGGTCCAGGAGGGAAGTGTTTTTAATAGGAAAGTGAACACAAGAACAAGGGGACACAATCTGAAGTTAGTTGGGGGAAAGATCAAAAGCAACATGAGAAAATATTATTTTACTGAAAGAGTAGTAGATCCTTGGAACAAACTTCCAGCAGACGTGGTAGATAAATCCACAGTAACTGAATTTAAACATGGCTGGGATAAACATATATCCATCCTAAGATAAAATACAGAAAATAGTATAAGGGCAGACTAGATGGACCATGAGGTCTTTTTCTGCCGTCAGACTTCTATGTTTCTATGTTTCTAAGGTTGAGAATTCAATCCTAGGCAGCGGCACATGTAGAGAAAATATCTGCTGCAAACTCCATATAGGCATTTGGAAGGGTATCTGGCTGGTAAATGCTCAGCTCCTTTCAGTTGCCATGGCTTCTCCCCAAATAAAAGGTTACAAAAAGAAAGAAAACTAATAATAGTTACCATCTGAATGAATCCTAACATCACTTTTCCCTTTTTGAAACCTAAAATGTCACCTTCACTTTTTAGGAATCCTTTGTATTTTTTTTAAAAAAAATCTCTTATATAAAATATAGAAAAATGAAAGAATATTAAGATTTTATAAATACATTTCTAGCTTGTCCAGTCTATTAGGTTTTCCTAACAGTATTTTGAAGCATAGGGGGAATGCTTCAGTGAATGTTTAAGTTGACATTACTTCAATATGCTGATCAGAATCTGTCAAAAGCTGTAATAATATTCTAACCAGCTGATGCAGCAATCAGTCAAGGATTGTTAACAAGGCCAATGGGCTAATCTCTTGGGCTGTTTAAGCATTCAGAAAACCGACTAGTATAAAGTGCTGAAGCAATGAATCCCTTTCAGACTTACAGTTCAGTTTCTGTGGGAGGTGGAGGAGACCATCCGATCATTTACCATTCCAAAATGATCCTATAGAAGAAATTCTTTCAAAGCTGGAGAGAATTCAAAGCCGGTGTTTTATTTTTCTATATGTATCTTTATCATTATTTTCAATAGGCTATAGTATATAATGAAGAGCCAGCTTTTGAATATATGTTACGGACATGGATATATTCAACCCATCTGATTATATTTTTGCAGGTTAAGAAATCAAGGCAAATATATTTCCAGATATGATCCTCCCTAGGTATGCCATGTTTCATCAACACTCTGCGGCTTACATTGGTTGCTGATTAGTTTCCGGTCACAATTCAAAGTGTTGGTAATGACCAATAAAGCCCTACATGGCATCGGACCAGAATACCTATGGGACGGTCTTCTGCCGCACGAATCCCAGTGGTCAATTAAGTCCCACAGAGTTGGCCTTCTCCGGATCCCGTCGACAAAACAATGTTGTCTGGTGGGACCTAGAGGAAGAGCCTTCTCTGTGGCGGCTCCAGCCCTCTGGAATCAACTCCCCTCAGAGATTTGAATTGCCCCCACCCTCCTTGCCTTCCACAAGATGTGGAAGACCGACTTATACCATCAGGCATGGGGGGAATAACTTTCTCCCCCACCTTCTGTCTTAGCATCTGAGAGTGGTGTGGTTGTGTAGAATTGATTGTTTTTTAGTAGAAATTGGTTTTAATTTAGTTTTCTTTTTAATATTGGATTTATATTACATTGTATTATTTTTTTTGTTGTGAGCTGCTCCGAGTCCTCGGAGAGGGGCAGCATACAAATCTAATAAATTATTATTATTATTATAACACAATGCATGATTGTGAAATACTGTAGGTTAAGCTACAAAGTAGTGATGGCTTCAAAGACAGAATAATTTCCATGACTATTAGTGTACTTGAGCCAATATCTGTTTGGTTCTGATCCACCATTTTAACTATGTTGGATGCTCAAATTATCTCTTCATCTGGGCTATAAAAATAGTTCAGTTGGGGGCATTTCATAAATCTTCATTTTTATTTTTTCCTCTCTTAATAATTTATTTAAAATTAAAATCCAAAACAAAAAGAATAAAAATGAATAGAGACAGAACCAAAATAAACAATAACATTGAAAAATGTGTTTAAAATTTCACAATTTTAATGGAGGAACAACAAGAAAAAAACGGATCGAAAAAATGGTTAAGAATGAAGGAATTGGAGGATGTAAGAAAAATAAAATCAATGAAATGACTCTTTGATCTGCTTAAAAACTATATAAAGCTCTATATTGCACTCATATTAACAGCAAACATTTCTACAGGATTTCAAGCAGGCGTTTTCAACCTTACCTAAGAAAACATGAAGCATTTAATTTGCAAACCCATGTTTTTGTAGTGAATTTATTGTCCCTCTGAGGGATGGTATGACATGTAGACCATGGAAAGTTTCCTGTGACTAAATGAAGTTTGTGAGTTAAGGCAAGAAATATTCACCACCACTGACATCCACTGATTGTTAGCATTTCTCCAGGATTTGAGGTTTCTAAGGACTTGCTTAACAATTTCAGGGATTAACGTGAAAGGTTTTTCTTTTTATCACTATCTTCCTGAGTAATGTTTTGTTATGAACAGATAAGACTGCTACAACTAATCATGGTATATGTTCTGAATGTGATTTTTCACTGAGTTAACAGTCCTTTCCCAACCAATAGCTAAAGAAGACAAATGATGCTATATAATAATATCTTTTTCAGGATCACCATTTTTGGGGAAAAATAAGAAGAATAAGGAACATTATATATGTTCACCACCTTGAGTTATTTATAAAGTAATAAAGACAAGATACAAATATAATAAATAAATACAGTGGTACCTCTACTTAAGAACTTAATTCCGTGACCAGGGTCTTAAGTAGAAACATTATTAAGAAGAAGAAGCAATTTTTCCCATAGGAATCAATGTAAAAACAAATAATGTGTGCAAACCCATTATGAAAGAAGTAAAAGCTCGGAATTTGGATGGGAGGAGGAGGAGGAAGAAGAGGAGGAGGACAGTCACTGCCAAAGGAAGAAGGTGAGGTGAGGTGAATCAAAAAAGAGGGATTCTGAGGCAGTGAAAAGGAGAATACGCCTCCAATACACCAGGTGCAAGGCTGCCTCCCATACACTGGCTGCTGCTGCTGCTACCTGCTGCCTCTTGCTTCCCATGCTGTAGGACTCACCTCTCCTCTCACTCACGCGCTTTGTAGCCGGTACCTTTCCTTCGCTGTGGTGACCCCTCGGCTGCCCAGAGTGAAGGGAGAGTTTCTTTCCTTTGGGCGCTGGCAGAGGTTTATTCCCTGTCCAAGTGCCCAGAGAAAGAAAAATGCTTCATTTGCTCTGGACTGCCAAAGCCTCCTTCATTTGCTCTGGACTGCCAAAGCTACCAAAAGGCTCCTGTGGCAGTCCAGAAAAGCCCGAGATGGCTGGGATTAAAGGGGGAATGGCAGGAAACCAGCTGGGTCTTCATGCTGCTCTCAAATTTCCTGGGAAATTTTTCCGGACTTGGGTTCTTAAGTAGAAAATAGTTCTTAAGTAGAGGCAAAAAATATTGAACACATGGTTCTTATCTAGAAAAGTTCTTAAATAGAGGTACCACTGTACACTTTCCTTAACCTGCTTAACCTCAGGGAAAGACATCACCCTAGCACAGGCAAATACCTAGGCCAATTATGAGTATGTTGCTGATCTACTGCGATCTATAATGCACACATGATGAGAGGTACCACTTGCCTTTTGAATGAGGTGCAATCTTTTGAATGAGCTACAATCTTCCTTACTTTTCACACTTCAATCAAATCCTAAAGGAAAAATCATGAATGAATTCTTTCCATTGAACATTTTCAGCAGTGGCTCTACTATAAATGTAAAGCAAACAACGTTTGGATAACTTGTCCATGCAAATTCTCTGCACCAAAATCAGACTGATAATTTTAAAACTTGTGCTCGGCTTTATTTATTTATTTTTGTTCCTGTGCTTTTTGTTAGCTTTATTTATTTAAGAAATCAAATTTTAAAACGAAAAAGAAGCAGTACTGAAAGTCAATGCAATGAGCATGTAAGTTATATTTATAAGCTTTTATGCAGCATAATTTTATTGCCATGTTAATGATTTTACTGATTTTCATTGCTTTGGGCATACTTGTAGAAAGCGAGTTGTAAAAATTTATAAACTAACCCTTTTTTTTGTTCAAAATAAAAAGTATTAAAAATAAAGCTCCCTTCAGCTCTAATTGGATTATATTCATTTGCATTCTTTTAGAGCAGTGATGGCAAACCTTTTTTTACCTTGGGTGCCAAAAGAGCCTGCACACATGCTATTGTGCATCTGCAAATGCCCACACCCATAATTCAATGCCTGGGGAGGGCAAAAACAGCTTCTCCCACCTTCCAGTACGCCCTCTGGAATCTGGAAAAAGCCTGTTTCCCAACTTTGGCCCAGTAGGCTCATGTTTTGCCCTCTCCAGGTTCCAAAGGCTTCCCTGGAGCCGGGAGAGGGTAAAAATGCCCTACCCCATATCTCAGAGGCAGTCTCTGGAAGCCAGAAACGCCCTTCCAGAGCCTCTGTGTGAGCCAAAAATCAGTTGGCCAGCACACACATGCACGTTGGAGTTGAGCTACAGCAATGGCTTGTGTGCCAGCAGATATGGCTCTGTGTGCCACCTGTGGCACCCGTACCATAGGTTCACCACCACTGTTTTAGAGAATCATTGAAGCCACTTGAAGGGTTGGCTGTGTCTTCAGAGTCACCTGAGTAGTGCGAATAAGCTTGGAGCCTTCTTGGAACTGCCCAAGGTGTTGATCTGTGCTTTCTGTCCCTTCCCTGTTGAAAAGGTGCAGGCTGAAAAATATAGAAAATTCAATTACCTCTGGGACAACCATGATCCCGATCACTGAGAATCCCCATACACCTATTGAAAACAAACATTTTGATTTTACCCTGATTGAAGAAAATATATTTGCCTTGGAAGCCGAATAACACGTGGACACAAATCTGGATTTAAAAATGGATCACTTTATTGTTATGAATTAATCAAATTCTTAAAAGACCTGCAGAAGTAAGGAACAAAAGAGGGTGGAATCCCTGTCAAAACATTTCTAAGCAGCTATGGGCGAAGCTTCCTGCTGAGCAAGGGAAGGTTCCCCTTGGCCTTTCCCTTGCTCTCTGCAACACCACTTGGTATTTGGGAAGGCTCACCCAAGTTTCCCATTAAGAGGTCCAGACATAGGTGAACCCCAATGGCACACCCCCTCCAGAACTCAGGCCCGACATGTCCAGAGCTTCTGGCGAGGGACAGCCAATCGCCTTCCAAAAGACGCCTAAAAGGAGAACATGCAATTGCTGCTAACACCCCTTTCTGCCCCTGACCTGCCCCCCTAAGTTTTCAAAGGGGGGTTTAACTCAATGATTGCTGTAAACAAATTGTCAACTAAAACACTCCTTACTGTCCACTCTGTATGAGCTTGCGCAGTTCGCATGAGATCACCCCCTTCCTGTCTTGTGACTCATGATGGAGCCCGTGCCATCAGCTCCATTGGCAACTTCAGCAGCAGGTAACCCTGCTGCCTTCAAATTTCCAATATCAACTATTGAGTAGCTTACCAGAAAAAAAGCTAAAGTTTTTTAAGCATGGCAGCATCTGAGATAGAGCTAGGGAACGATTTTCTTTTTTAACATTTTGTTTGATGGAGTGAACCAGATAATGGTTAACTTCAGAGAAACAACAAGAAGTGTTTTCCTGAATCACAGCCTATCTTTCATCCCATGACTTTCCTTGAACTTCCTTCGGCTCTGCAGAAGGTTTATGGCTTTATTTTGTTCTAGTGATACAGCTTAATGGAGGTGAGTGCTATGACACCATACCTGAATTTGCAAGAGTGAATTGCCCGGACTAGAGAGGAATGCCCCAGACAGAAACTGTCTGAATATCTAGTGTGAACTTGAAACCTTTGGCACAGCAGAGATTTCAGCTTAGTAAATGAGGTCTTCTTTTCAAAGCCTCTGGCAGCAACTCCCTTTCCTATCCTTTTGCAAAAAGGTTTCTTCTGCCATATCTAGGTTATGCTAAAGTAACTAAAACCTGGTGGTATCTTTGAAAACAATGATGCAAAGCTAATGCTAGCCCACAGGATATTTTCAAAAGCTTTTAAATGAAGGGAATGAAGACAGTCATTAAAGGGATTTCAATAAACCTTCAGTCAGGACAATCAAATTTAGAATTCTCTTTATTTTATAGTTTTGCTTCTTTCCCTTAACATGAAAACCTAATACCTAGAAGAGCTATTTCTCCTTCCATTTGTGAAAATACAAATAAAGAAATGTATTGTTTCAGGCTAATAATCAACATTGGAAATAAGGAAGATATCCCAAATTCAAAATTCTGTTCTCTGTTCCAGTGGTGATCTATACAGATCATCTTTGATTTATGACCACAATTGAGCCCAGAGTTTATGTTGCTAAGTGAGAAATTTGTTATTTGAATTTTGCCCCATTTTACAATTTTTCTTGCCACAGTTGTTAAGTGAATCACTGCAGTTGTTAAATTAGCAACACGGTGGTTAACTGAATATGGTTTCCCCTTTAACTTTGCTTGCCAGAAGGTCATAAAAGATGATCACATGACTTGGGACATCACAATTATCATAAATATGAACCAGTTGTCAAGCACCTGAATGTAAAAGATATGACCATAGGTGTTCTGCCGGCGTGTTTCAACTGCCCGTAATTACAGGGTAATTAGTCCAGGAAGACACACACCACACGATAAAAGGAAAACCCAAAAGTTTTTATAAACAGAAAAACAGAAACAGCTCCCTTTTTAAATGTCAAAGGGATTTTCTGGTACACACAAGACACAGGTGAAATGCAATCCAATTGCTCACCCAATAACTGGGAAAGTGAGTCCAATTCTAAAGTCCAGAGAGTCCACACACACAATCCTGAACAGCAAAAAAACAGGATCTTGATGAAACAATGAATCAGATAAACTGCCATGAGGCTAACACACCAGGCTGCACTTTTATCTGTAGCACTAATTACAGCAGCCCCACCCAACCACAGGTGGCCTCATTTTCTCTTGTAATAATCCTTCAGTTGTTGTCTCCTATGCATCACTCTGTGCATGCGTGGATGTGTCATTAATTCTTGTTCAGAATCCAGGGATGATACAGATGATTGATCTCCTCCTGGGCTGTCTGCCAAACTCCCTTCTTCCCTGTTACTCACTCTTCCTTGATCAGAGGAGACAGTTTCTACTGGAAGCAAAACAGGCCTGCGGCATGTGGATGTCTCCCCCACCTCCACCTCCACATTGCTTGGGGCAGGAGCTGGGCCAGAGCTAACCACAACAATAGGGATGAGGCAATGGTTATAAATGTGAAAAATGGCCGTAAGTCACCTTTTTCAGGGCTGTTGTAACTTTGAATGGTCACTAACGGAACTGTTGTATATCGAGGCATACCTGTACTCCTTGGCCTCAGGCTTATTAGAGAAAAACTGTCACATAAGCCTTAGATTTCCAGAAATGCCAAAACATTATAAAATTTGTTTCAATGGGAAAAACATTTCAACAGCAAATCTTGAGGAATTGCAATTTAGACTCCTACCAATAGCAGCAGGAAATTGTTCTATATCAATTGCTGAGCCAGACTGAAGATGCCACTAGGAATAAAACCTTCCATAATAGATGTAGAACAATTATTTGAAATTTTAATCAATAAGAATTATGATCCCGGATGTCTGCAGAAAATTGTAGCAATTTCTGTTTCAGTTCATCATGAGAATAATTCAGATCTTACATAGCCACTTAGGTATAAGAGCATGTCATTTGTTTAAGCATCACAATGACAAAAGGTGATTTACCATTGAACAAATGAGAGATAAGTGGGTGGAGGACACTTGTAAGATTCTTATATATCTCTTGATGCATGATCAATGTTTGTTGATTGCTGTATATAGGAATTTTTAATGTCTATAATTTGGATAGACAGATACATAGATAGATATTACAAACCAAAAGTTGTCAAACAACATTGATACTTTATTTTCAGAAGTCATGTTGAAAAGATAGATGCTGAATAAGATTGATAAAAATTAACTCAATATTTTATTTAGAGGGCACAGAAATGGACTGCTACAGGTGAACTCTGGGTTCGTCCACCAGCAGATATTGTTAGGTTGACTACTCATAATTTTTATCCTTTTGTAATATTTTTGAGGATGGCAAAAGTAGGCAATGTAGCATTTTCATGAAGTGGTTTGTCACTGTTTTTCTCTTAGGGTTGACAAAGACTGACTCGCTCAAAGTCACTCAACTAGCTTGTGACTAAGGCAGGTCTAGAGTTTAGTCTCTCAGTGTCTAGCCCAGTGGTTTTGTCAAAAGGTAAGTCAAAAACTGTAAGTACAAAACTTAGGAAATTCTCAAAAGTATAATCTCCAAAAGATCAGAAGATCACAAAGTAAGTTATGTGTTAAAACCTAAGCAAAGATTCAGTGCCTGACTTTGTAGTTGGCATGTGGGAATAATCTTGGAAGGCATGAAGAAGAACCACAACCAAACAATACTTTGATAAATAGAATTTGAGTCTGAAAGACGAGGGTTGGTGAAAATACCCCCTCCCTAGTTTCAGGGAGAATCAACTTGAGGGAAAGGAGAAGTACTTCAAGATTCAGTTAATATAATATTACAATAAAGATAGAGCTAATATCCTTTTTTGTTGTACTTCTTATTTGAACTACTTGAAAGGCTAACAGAAGCGCAATATCCCAATATCCTACTTTGGGAGTAGTGACTTGGTCACTACAAATTCCTTGGCCATCAACTGTCTTCTGGAGAAATCTGTGTGAAAATGAGATTGTCTATTCCAACAAGAGGCAAAAAGGATGTTGGGAGTCTAGAAAAAGTGCAGAGAAGAGCAACAAAAATGATTAGGGGGAGGCTAAAACATATGAAGATTGGTTGCAGGAACTGGGCATGATTAGTTTAATGAAAAGAAGGATGAGGGGAGACATGATAACAGTGTTCCAATATCTCAGGGGCTGCCACCAAGAAGAGGGAGTCAATTTATTCTCCAAAGCACCTGAGGGTAGAACAAGAAGCAATGGGTGGAAATTAAACAAGGAGAGAACTTAGAAGTAACTTAGATCCTGACAGTTAGAACAATTAATGAAACAGCTTGCCCCCAGAAGTTGTGAGTGTTCCAACACTGAACGTTTTAAAGATGTTGGATAACCATTTTCCTGAAGTACTGTAGGGCTTCCTGCCTAAGCAGGGGGTTGGACTAGAAGACCTCCAAGGTCCCTTCCAACTCTGTTATTATTATTATACCATTTGTTTTTTATGACAATTAAACATGTCCACAAGTAAAAAGATAATGGAATGAATTTCTGGCCATATATCATAGAAGTATATGATATAACTTTGTTCCTTCCCTTACTGGGAAATAAACCAATGTCATTCTCATTCTTATGTAGTATTAAACACGACAAATGCTATTAAAAAAAAAAGAAAATATAAAAGTCCTGAAAAATTTACAAAAGCGAATGCAGTGTTCTAGCCAACCCACAATAAATTGCTGATCTGATACAAATGAATGTTCAATCCACGAGATGATGCAATTTAATATATAAATCATCAGAATAATATAAATAAAATTAATATCAATCTGAAAAATGGGTAAAGTTGGAAATTATATAGAATACATAATTTGCATAGAGGAATGGTTAGATTTGACACCATTGACTAAAAAGAAAGCAACTTTCTAATGTAAATTCTGACTAGAACATACCTGTATTTTTCAGATGCACCATTTCCTGCCATAAAAGAGGTTGATAATTTGGGTGTGTCTTATGCTCTGAATATAGCTTTTACTAAGCTTTTTCTCAGTCCTAATGAGGTGCTAACTGTTTTAAGGGGGATAAAAAGCAAGGACATACTCTCAAAATCAGCAAACTAATGTAGCTGACCAGTCTAAGGACTAACCAGATGAATAGATAGTAGGCAGATTATTTTTTCCCTATTTTTCCTCCCCCCAAACTAAGGTGTGTCTTATACTCCAGAGGGTCTTATTCTCCGAAAAAATATGGTATATGTCTTTCTATTATAAGAGTTTTTCTCCTTAAGTAAAGACCACTTGTTACTTTTATCTGGAATTCTCTTTATGCTGGACATTAAAACTTTAAACTGATGTTTAAGGGGAAAAAAGCTTTGGTCCAGCAACTGCATCAGTTCTCTTCTCCAGTGTTATCCCCAAATATAGAACGGCTATAAGACTTTCTTTCTATCCTATAGGGTGAGAATGTTCAATATGTATCAGTGTTTGTGACAGAGAATCTGTTGCTCATGAAGATGTGAATTTGATGTTTGACAAGTAGCCCAAAATCTAGTGAATGCCTGGTGTGAAAGAGAATTTTTGAATTTTTTTTTGCCAAAGGCAGAAATTATTTAGAACAATCTAAATTAAATTAAATTTATTACTGGCCACATTTTAATCAGAGAAAGATGATTGTTGAAAAAATTATTTTATTTATTTATTTGTATCTCGCCTCTAGCATGTTTATAAATAACTCAAGGTGGCAAAGACATCCAACACATCTTTTTCCTCCAATTTTTCCACACAATAACACCCTATAAAGTGAGAATGACTTGTTTAAGCTTATCCAGCTGGCTTTCATGGTTAAGGCAGAACTAGAATTCATGGTCTCCTGCTTTTTAGCCTGATGCATTAAGTACTTAACAAAAACCGTCTGCTTAGTTTGAAATCCTAAAAGAGAATTGGGAAAGTTGTCTTTTTGTGCTAGTTCCTCCAGATATCCCATTTGTCAGTGCTATAGGTATTACATATTATTTTGCCTTATTAAAACACTAAAAATATCAGTTACTATTCAAAATGTTTCCTAATACTCAGTTTTATGTGCATTTTCTTGAATAGAATTCTTTATTGGACAAGTGTGATTGCAGACACAAAGAATTTGTCTTTGGTGCATATGCTTTTGGTGTACATAAAAGAAAAAGATACATTTGTTAAGAATCATAATGTACAACACTTAATGATTGTCATAGGTGTCAAATAAGCAATGAGGAAACAATCAATATCAATAAAAATCTTAAGGATACAAGCAACAAGTTACAGTCATACAGTCATAAGTGGGAAGAAATGGGTGATAGGAATGATCGAAAAAAATTAGTAGTAATAGTAGTGCAGATAGTTTGACAGTATTGAGGGAATTATTTATTTAGTAATGGCATTTGGGGAAAAACTGTTCTTGTGTCCAGTTGTCTTGGAGTGCAGTGCTCTGTGGCGACGTTTTGAGGGTAGTAGTTGAAACAGTTTATGTCCAGGATGCAAGGGGTCAGTAAATATTTTCACTGCCCTCTTTTTGGCTCATGCAGTATACCGGTCCTCAATGGAAGGCAGGTTGGCAACAATTGTTTTTTCTGCAGTTCTGATTATCCTCTGAAGTCTGTGTCGGTCTTGTTGGGTTGCAGAACCAAACCAGACAGTTATAGAGGTGCAAATGACCGACTCAAATGAACAGCCGGCTGATTAAACGGCTGGCTGGAGATTGCAACGGGGCCGGCGGGGAACGCAGGGAAATGTGAGATATTACACGATCTTCCCATCGCCCCTGGCAACCTGCTGAGGATTCTGCTGCACACTCTTCTTACTACACTTTTTTGCTCTAATTTTCTATCCTTCCTCCAATTGTATCTCTTCCCCTTCTTCTCCAATCCTCCTCCCCTTCTTCTTTTCTCCTTCTCCACTTAAGCGTACTATATAAGTAAATTATAATTGCTAGAATGTACATTTTATATATTCCCTTTACTTTTCTGTACCCTGTTTTTAATGTATATATTCAATAAACATATTATTTTTTTAAAAAAGGCTTCCTCTTGTTGCCTCAGCTTCTGGTTGCCTAGGCATGCGCAGTGAGCCAGCGAGCCAGGGGCATGCACAGTGAGCCCTATAAATAGGGCTGCGCAGGGGAGGCGCCTACTTTTTGCCCTGGCTGTCATCCCAGGAGCGAACACTCACCCACCCTCCTCTATTTTGCAGTGTGCTTCTAGGGGTCGCCTTTCAGGGGCCAAGTAGGAATTTTTTATGGTTTCAACCTTTGTTGCAGCATTTTTTTCCCTACGTCACACTGGAGAGGGAGGATGGACAGGTTAGGGGGTAGGGCACACATTAATTTTAATCTAGTTACAATTGGCTCATCCTTTTGGTCACTGGTGCTGCAGGTAAGGGGTGGAAATGGGCAGCAGCAGCAACTGCGCATTCTCCTTTAGGGCATCTTTTGGGAGGTGATGGGCGGCCATTCGCCAGGAACTCCAGGCAGCAACGTGCCTGAGCAATTGGAGGGGGGATGCCCTTGGGATTCACCTAAACCTATTCTCAGATAGGGATGGTGAGCCCCTCCTACACGCTTGGCGGGTGTGGCCTAGAACATGGTGATGGGTTTGACCTTTCACCTATGAGCTACGCCCATAGTTGCCCAGGAAGGTTTAACATCAGGAATTTCCACCCCGTTTTATGATTGGCCTCTGCAGGTCCTGATGATTAGTTAATAATCAGTTATTTTAATATGTTAAACAATAAAGTGACCCATTTCTTCCAGCTCTTTGTGTCCGTGTTCTCATTCTGCCTCCGTTGCAATCAGCATTTCTCTACAATTAATCGATTGGGTGGGTTGTCCCCTCCCAAAAGATTGTTTAATATCTCTTTCCAGATTGTGGACTTTTCCTTCTTGTTTTGTTAATATATGAAATGATGGAAGAAGGCTTGAATCCATTTACTGTATGATTATATTACAGTGGAACCTGCTCCAAGATTGGTAATAGTTTCCTTTATATTCAACTGAAATTAGGCGGTCTTATTCCTTTGCTATGGCTGCTTACTAAATTAAACTTTGACTTACAGAAACTGCTCTGGGCATCCTACAAAGAATATTATCAGAATACTTTGAAGAAGTTGAATTGATTATCTACCCCCACATTTCTCCACTATATTCTATCTATCATTAATTTTAGTCTTTCAAAGGGCAACATACTTTTGCATACTGTTGTTTAGAATAATACTGCTTTTGGAATGACCGGGTAAAAGAGGCAAAAATAAACTATTCCAGATGGATTTTGTGCATTATTAAACAATTATGGATATGTACAGTTGAATATCAACAGTCACATATTTGCTGTAAGCTTCCCAGCAACTATTCAACCAGAGCTTGTGGTGACTTAAAGGTGAGAAACTAATGAGAGCATATGTTGGAGTGGTTAAATATTTGTGGCACCATATCCTCCATATCCTGCTTTCAAGGTTATAATCACATGCCCTGTAGCTCTGTGCTTATTTATTTATTTCCTTAATGGCAACATTTTTTACACAGCTTTCATAAATAAAACACATTTGGCAGTTCACAAATAAATGTTAAAACCAGAAGAGTTTATTCATACTTGACAGGTGTAAGGATGTTGAAGAGTTTTATGCAAAATAATCTAATTCTCTGGGGATCCTCCCTTCCCTCCTCTCGTTCTCTCAAACTTTCCAGCCAGTCTCATCCCCCATAGTGGGTGGAACTATTCCCCAATTTTTTTTTTTTTAAAAATCCCCATATTTGCTTCCTGTGAGACAAATAGGAAATTTGACCAGAAAATTGGTAGTCTCTCTCCCACCTTCTCTCTTCTGACAGCTGGTATAGCTTTCCTTTCATTAACCTCTCTTGAATAATATATAGTTTATTCCTTGGTAGAAAGGAAAGCAAAAAAGACAGATTTACTACTATTGCTTGCAGTCCATAGTCTCTGTCTCCAAATTGTCTAGTAGTGGTGAACAGAATGATAACTAAAAAATCAATCCTTTGTTTCCACATTAGCAATTTAGGTCAGAAATGCCATTCTTTGTTCACTAATTATTTATGGAGATGTCAAGGAGCCAGCCCACTGCATTTTCATATAGTGTGTACAATCTCTCTCCACTTGTCCATTAGTTCATCAGTTGTAGTGATTTTTTTCCTGCTTGCAAAGGAATACAAGGCAGCTGTAGCTTGATCAATGTATCAAAGCCTTCCAGAACTATTCTGACTTGAATGAAAAGTTTTCTGTCTGCAAATTCAGCAGATTTTGTCTCTTTCTGTTCTACCTAATTATGTTGTTGGAAATATATCCCTCCCACCACCTTGGGAAAAATATCATTTCAAATGTTGCTTTATGTCACTTATTTGTTAAACTAGGGGTGTCAAACTTGCTTTGTCATGTTGTCATCATGTGATGTATCATGACTTTCCCCCCTTTGCTAAAATAGGCGTGGATAGGCCGTGTGTTTGACACCCTTGTGTTAAACTGAGAATTTACTTTTTGCTGAAGGTCACGTAGAAGCTTTAATTATTATCTCTTTCTTCCTTTCTGCCACCTCTGTATTTTTATGCATACTGCTTCTCAATATACAATATAAAAGAGGAGGTGAAATCAGATGACTGCAGGAAACTAGTATTTCAAGAGCTCTATAGCAGAGAAGCAACTGGTTGTATCTTAAAATAGCATATTTGGGAATCTGTATTTTTTCTTGGAATATTTAGCAATGGTTGTGTTGTCAAAAATGAATTTTCAGAGTGAGATATCTGCATGTATAATGCAATGCAGGTAGTGAAATGTATCAGCTAAACTGCATATTTTTGATACATGATAAATTTGTCAGAATTATATTTACTTTTTTTTCTCTAGAAGTTCAGAGTAGCATAAACTTTTCCTCTCCAAAACAATAACCCTAAAGGTGTCCAGCCTGAAGTCATACAATGAGTTTCCATGGCTAAGAATGGATTTGAACTTGGGAGTATCCCCTAACTTAATTCAAAGTTAAAATACACCTTGCTGGCTCTTCAGCTAGAAGTTTCTGAGAGACCGTTTTCTCATGAAAAATTCTGCATCCTGAAGGCAACTGCAGAACTTACAGTGTTTCACAGTATCTTCTTAGTTGAACGGATGAATCCTTGAGTTTCCTCTGGTTGAGCTACAGAGTAAAAGGGAATGCTATTTCAAACTGAGGATGGGGTATTTTTCCATATTTTTTTCTTCACTTGGCCTGGTCTGATCTAGAATCTTTTAAAAGATTTCACAGGGAATTATTGCTTAATCCAATCTTAACCCTTCTAGTTAGTTATTAACCACATTCACAAATCCTGTCAAAAGCTTGATTTTCCTAGGTTATATAAAAGACATTGGAACTTCAGCCTCCCAGACAATTGTTTGCAGTTTACAATCCTTATGAAAAATCCCTCATTCCTTCTTCTTGCTTTTCATTAACAGTATAGAATGTAGTTGTTGGAAAAGATACTTGCTGCAAAAATCTCTTGATACTGATTTTGGCAAAAGCTTTTTTGCAGGAAGAATGATACTTTGAGAATGAGGCGACTTTACTTTCATATCATCAATTCAGAATGTTTTTCAAAGCAGCCAACCAACTGCCCACAGCATGGGCTAAAAGTATGAAGGAATGAGGATGCTAGAAATATATGTGTCTATATGCACATTTTCATATATATTTCGGCCTTGTTCTGGCCTCATCATCCGACATAAAAAAACCATATATATACATACATACATACATACATACATACATACATACATACATACGCAACATATATCAAATTGTCAGGAGTCAGTTTGATTGTACAAGTAGTTGGTCTCAAAATTAATGGTGGAATTCAATTTTTTTTACTACCTGTTCTTTGGGCATGGCTTGGTGGGCATGGTGAAGCTTGGCGGGTATGGCTTGGTGGGCGTGGCAGTGGAAAGATCCAGCAAAATCTCTATTCCCACTGCACTCCAGGGAAAGGATACTGAAAAATCCATATTCCTTCCTTACTACTAGGGGAAGGATACTGCAAAATCTCCATTCCCACCCCACTCTGGGACCAGCCAGAGGTGGTATTTGCCGATTCTACGAACTACTCAAAATTTTCACTACTGGTTCTACAGAACCTGCTCAAAATGCTTTGGAAAGATTGTAGGATAGAAACAGGGTTGTGCCTGGAAGTACCCTGAATCAACCACATTTTGAAGAGAAGCTATTCCATTTTATATATTTGAAGTATTGCACTTCTAGTCTAACTATATCTTATTTTAATATGTTACTAAAATAAAGGAGCAGTATTGTTTTTATTGTACCTATAGATTATGTGCTGGATGTGTTTCCCAGAAACAACGCAAAGGACCAAAACAAACACTTCCAGAAATATTAAGTCAATGGTGCTTAATTGGTCTGAAAGCAAGAACCACTGGCTTAAAAAAATATGGATTTTATTCAATTCAGAGCTTTCTCTTCTCAATCAGAGTTTATTGAAATTTCTAGGTACATGCAAGATTATTGTTATTTCATTACTGTATAGGCCTCTTCAGCACATGATGAGAGAAGGGCTATTTCTGGCTCTCAAGTAAAAGGTTGTGAGAATCTAAAGAGGAATCATTTTAGGATCCAAGGGCCCTATGTAGCCTTTGATCCAGTGCAAAGGATTCAACATTTGACTGGGACAACGGTCAGAAAAAATGAAATTGAATTAAATGAAATTACACTTAAATTCATTAAATACAGTTAATGTAATTGCTTTCGTGAAGGTAATAATTTCCTGCTTAGACCACATTAAATTTTTTAATTTGGATAAAGTGCTTTAGAGGGATAGAGGAGAGAGTTGCAAGTTGTGAAGCCTGATTACACAAACCTTTGGTGCTTTATTTAGTAAACTTCTTTCTATTTCCCATGGTTTTATTAATTTAGCAAAATGTGGCTTTGGATTACTTTTTGCTGAATTTTTAAAATTAAGGGAGACTAGGATAGCACTATCCTATTGGGTTATCCCAATCACACATATTATATATATATATATATATATATATATATATATATATATATATATATATATATATATATGTTAAATGTTTTTAGACATAAGAAAAACATATATATATATATATATATGTGTGTGTGTGTGTGTGTGTGTTTGCGTGTGTGTGTGTGTCACATGGTTTGTTTGTTTTTTGCTGAATTTGAAAATTAAGGGAGACTAGGATAGATCTATTTTGGCCTTATTTTGGCCTCATCAGCTAGCCATACCCACTGGGACTTGAACTTGCAGCCTTTGCCTTGTAAGGCAGAGAATTATCCTCTAGGCTACAGTATCCAGTCCCTTCAGCTCTGCACCAGGGAAAGGTTACATATTTTTGTGTCGAATCACCCTGGTGTATTGAAGGAACATCACAGCTCCTTTTTTTGCCACTCGGCCCAACCCAGGGCCATTTCCAAGGTAATTAATTTTATTGATAGCCGACAATTCTATCTGTATATGTCACATGGTTTGTTTGTTTTTGCTGAATTTGAAAATTAAGGAAGACTAGGATAGATCTATTTCAGCCTTATTTTGGCCTCATCAGCTAGCCATACCCACTGGGACTTGAACCTGCAACCTTTGCCTTGTAAGGCAGAGAATTATCCTCTAGGCTACAGTATCCAATCCCTTCAGCTCTGCACCAGGGAAGGGTTACATATTTTTGTGTCGAATCACCCTGGTGTATTGAAGGAACATCACAGCTCCTTATTTGCCTCTCGGCCCAACCCAGGGCCATTTCCAAGGCAGTTAATTTTATTGATAGCTGACAATTCTATCTATATGTGTCACATGTTATTTTTTTTGCTGAATTTGAATATATATATATATATATATATATATATATATATATATATCTGTTGGAAAAATATATATAGTGCAATACTTGGGAAATTAAAAGGCTCACAGTGATGCGTGAGAATGCTAAGTGTCAGTTATTTAATTCTCAGACTCTTTAATGGTGTATTTTATGCTGATGACATCATCTTAGAGTTGTTTGTGTATTGCACAGCCTTTAAAAATTTCATTTGACCAATGCATCCATTCAGAGTTGAACAGTGTTCAAAACAAGAGTAATTAATCTAAAGAAGATGAGTTTGTAGCCAGGGTTGTTATTGATTTGCACTGGTCATTACTTTTCTTTTTGACATCTTATATGTTCCAACCTTGACCTAGCATTATTTAAGCAGAGATGTAAAAGTAGAGATACAGTACATCCTATTTTTACTCAGGAAATTTCTATGGATTTGAATATGAAGCTTCAGATTAGGAACATTAATTTCAGTAACAGAAAATTGTTATATGCTACACCATCACATGTCTATCACTGCATACATGGATGTAGTAGACTCAGGTTATGGAGCCTCTCTAGGAATCTCCTAGGAGGAAACAGGGCTGGAAAAGGTGGGGAGAAGCGTCTGTGGTGCCTCTCTAGGAATCTCCTGGGAGGAAACAGGGTCTCCACCAATGTTCCCTCTATTTTTTTTTCAGTGTGGGCAGAAAAGTATAATGGCTGAGCGGCACATTTCCATGCCTGGGCGTGTATCGGTTGGAAACAAAAGGGGGTCATGTGACCTCAGGACACATAGCAACGGTCATAAATATGAAACGGCAGACAAGTTTTGATCCTGTGATCATCGGGCTACTGCGAAGGTCCTAAGTATGAAAAAGGGGCATAAGTCACTTTTTTCAGGGCCATTGTGACTTTGAACGGTCAGTAAATGAACCACTGTAAGTCGAGGACAACCTGCCTTCCCCCCTGGATGTTTTCTGTGGAGCTTCAAAATAGACTCCTGATCTGTTTCTAAAAGATTGCACTGGTCAGACAGATAATCCTCGACTTCTGTTCTGACCGCAATGGAGGCCAACGTTTCTATCTCCTGAGTAAGACGGTTATTAAGTGAGTTCTGCCTCACTTTACCACTTTTCTTGCCACAGTCGTTAAATGAATTCCTGCAGCTGCTTGTCAGAAGATCCCAAAATATGTTCACATAAACCTGGGACATTGGCACCATCATAACTACGTTGTCAAATGTCCAAAGTTTGATCCAATAACCCCTTTGTTTTTTCTAACAAAGTCCTTCTTTCCTAGAAGGAAGAATAAAATGGAAAAGGGAATTAAAAGGGGATACAAAAAAGAAAAAAGAAAAGGGTTCAGTTCAAAGTTCTGCTCAGATTAAAGAAATTGGAGTTTGAGAAGGGTTGATTAAGCTTGGAGTGTTGTTTTGCTTGCTCTATTTTTAACTAATTATTATTTTTTATTTAGATACAGTATATGAATTTAGGAATTGCTGATCTGTTTTAATAAAGTTAGAAGTATTGATTATAATAAGATATGTAGTAGGTGATACTGATTTGGATTAATGCATAAATGGAATTGAATTTAGAATTGTTGGGGAGATTAATGATGTTAATAATTTTTAATTGATTGAAAATAGAGAATATTTAGATTTTTTTCCTTTTATCAAATTGACTGAAATTTAAGATTAATAATTAAGTAAGAAATGTAGATAAGTATTAATTGGCTAAATGTTAGATGGGCTGAAATAATTTTTAAATTTTGGATTAGGTAAACCTATTATTTGGAGGGGAGAAGTCTGAAATTCATATATGTTTATGTTTTGTTTTAAATTTTCTTTTGTTAACATCTGATTGGCTATACAAAGTTTTATTGGTTTATAGAAAAATGTATAAAGAAAGAAGGAAGAACTTGGCATAATGGTTAATAAGTTAGAAATATAATTGGTGGTGTACTTTTTGAAGGAACATTAAGGAGAGATTTTAATTAAAAGAAAAATATGTAACCAGATGACAAAATTAGAAAAAAAACTTTTGCAACTTTCTTGATGATTAATATTAGCTACTAACAAAATACCACATTTTATTCATGGAAAATTAGATAGTACACTATTATTTGAATGTATGTTGGGGGGGGGAAAATCCCCCCCCCAAAAGTCCTTCCTTCCTCCATCCCTCCCTTCATTTCATTCTTCCTTCCTTCCTTCCTTCCTTCCTTCCTTCCTTCCTTCCTTCCTTCCTTCCTTGTTCCCTCTATTTCTCCTTCCTCCTCCATCACTCCCTTCCTTTCTTTCTCTTTTCCTTTCTCTCTTTTTCTCTCTCTTTCTCTTTCTCTTCTTCCCTCCCTCCCCTTTCTCTCTCCCTCTCTTTCTCTCCCCTCTCTTTTTTTCTCTATATATTTTCTCTCTCTCTTCCTTCCTTCCTCTCTCTTGCCCGGGTTCCCGCCTGGCTGCGCTCACTCTCTCACTCCCTTTCAGTTTAACATTAACCACACTTTACAGAGAGAAAATCTCTGTGGTAGTGTGGTTAATATTAAATCAAAAGGGCAGAGCTGCCCTCCTGGTCATCACCAAGAGTGAGCGCAGCCGGGCACCCCAGCAGAAGAAAGTAGGCTGCTTTTGCCTACCTCACTCTCAGCTGGCTGGCTCGCTCCTTCTGACTCAGCAAAGTCAGCCGGAAGTGCCTGATGGGTGCTACCATCTTGTTTGGGATGGCAACCGCGTGGGGCCAAACTTCCTCTTTGGCAGATCTTAGCGATCGTAGCCAGGAAGAGGGGAGTGAGCGAGCGAGCGAGTGATCTAGGACGGCGTGGCTTTGCGCCACTTCAAAAGTTAGTGTGCGGGGGTTCCTGATGTCTGTGCATGCCCGCGCAGCTTAGAGGCAACATTGGTCTCCATCCTCCCTGTGGTTTCCCTAATTACACACATTGTTTGATTTTACATTGATTCCAATGGGAAAAAATGCTTTTTCTTACAAACTTTTCTACTTTAGAACCTGGTCATGGAACAAATTAAGATAATAAGTAGAGGTACCACTGTAGTTTCAAAATCTCTTAAACTGTTTAATGATACAGTATAGGATCATACGACCTAAGATCTACACCATAGTAGCATGTTAGCTTAAGAAATTCAAGCTGGGCCATGTGACATGTATTTCTATGTTCCCTAACCAAGGTTTAGGGTTAGAATGCAGTACTGCAGCCTACTTCTGACTGTTGGCTGCCTGCAATTTGGCAGTTCATATCTCACCATGCTCAAGGTTGAGTCATCCTTCCATTCTTCCAAGGTCAGTAAAATGAGAACTCAGCAGGGGTGAAATGTTCCAGGCTCAGGTGGGTCGATCGATCGTCATAGAGTTGGTAGCAATCACAGCATCAGGCTTCCCCAACCTGCCCGGACAACAGCATTTGGGTTCTGTTTGTTGGGGGCAATATGTTAAATCTGTAATTTTTTTAGAGAAAGCGATAAAGCACTGTAAAACAGTATATAAGTCTAAGTGATATTGCTATTTATGTAAGAACTATAAACTTCATAAGCTGTATTCCTTTTGGTTAATGGGCTTGGAAAACTAGCCATTTAGTAGATGTGTTTGTCTTTTTGTCATCATTATTATTATATTATTACATTAATCCAGAACAGGATAATACTCTAAGACAGATTTGACCAGGGTCTGCAAAGAAAAGAACTTCCATAGTGCATAATGCAACATCTCTACAGTTGGGCAGTTATTCAAAATGTTGCTGATTGTTCCATTCTAAATCTCCTTATTTTCCTTCTGGGTCATGTGCTCCAGAATAGAGCTGGGCTATTTTTGCTTTATTCATCTTAATGATAATTCTACGGTGGCAACAAATGTAAAACAAAAGTGTGAGTGTGTATAACGTACACACACACACACACACACACACATGTATACATATATATATATTACACATACATAACACATTTTGTCCTAAAAATGCAAGTTTCAGATGTGGTTATAGAAGAAGTAACAATAGACATCATGATCTCTGGGCCTTTTAAAAAATGTATTATCCTAAGCTTTGGTTAGCCCCTATTGACATTGTCAGAGTGTAAAATCCCCATTGGGGAAATATTTGCTTTTTATGTGTTGCCTATCAATTTAGTCAATTTTGTCATTGCACATGTAATGGGCCCACAGCTTTTTAAATTTCTAATCAAATCGTACATAAATATTTATAATGAGGAAGTATACCTATAACTCCATGATTTACCTCATAACATTGTAGCATCCCTATATTATTGCTTTCTCCCAGTCTTAAACTGAAGCAATCTTCAACACCTAATTCCTATTTATAACTTTTGCAGAAGAAAGATATTGATAGCAAAATAATAACCCAGATGATCACAAAAGGAGCTGTGTAAGAACATCACTATTCAGATGAGCACAAACATACTTCAAACATACTTCAGCATACTGTAACAGCAGAAAGACAAAATGGACAGCAAAAAGAGTGTAAAGTGCTCAGGGACTATAGAATTCAAGCAACGTCTGTGTTTAACCCACCACAATACAAATGTAAAAAGCAATGTTGTAAAAATACTAAAACTTTACTGACAATAAACTCCAATTGTTAAGTATAGTCTTTAACTATACTTAACAAATCCCAGTTTCATGTTTGTTATAGGCAGTTATTTTGTTTAATGCGGTATCATTTGCTATTCAGCAGTTGCTAAATGCAAAAACTTCCTGAGACCTTGAACCATCATAAAATGAGCTCCCTTGAAAACACAAGAAAATCATCTATCATAGGGCTACCTGCATTTCAATCAATTGAAAACATATGCTTTCAGATGAAATAGGAATAATGTGGACATATTTTACCCCCCCAATTTTATTTAGAAGTTTCAACTATTTTCCAAGGTGAGGTGATGATAGCCCTCCAAAACACACACACACACACATACACACACACACACACACATGTGAGAGAGGGGGGAGGGAGAGAGAGATTGAGATTACAGAACCATCAGAAAAGAATTATTATTATACAAAGAAGAAAGGAAATCGATGATACGAGATTAAAATTAATCAATGAATAAATACGTATTCCAATAAAGAAACATTCCATATTATAACCAGAAATAGAAATATATGATTAACCCCATCCGTAGCATATAATTTACTTCAGATGTCAATGTAATTTTCTCATTTTTATCATCTACTTTCAAAAATTGGTAGCAATGGCATATTGTGGGCGCTTTTTGTAAAATAAGGAGAGTATATAACATTATGTTGTTTGCTCACCCCAGGCTCACAAGAACCGAAGTTCATCATAATTGTCAAACAGCATATTTAGGACTATAGTTGAACCACACAATATGATTCTCCATTATAATATTTCTTCTGGAATAATTCTGAATTTAACAAATTATACCGAATAGAGAATGAGCATTGTAATGCTGATTAAGCAAAATCTTTCAAATTCCTTAAAGGGCATGAAATGCTATTAAAAGATTATTAATTTAAGTCATTGAGTTCTCATGCTAATTTATTAGCTTTCTGTTACCTTGAAAAAGCAACATGTATTTATGGGCGACTGGAAATTTTGAGGTGTTGATTTGCAATAAATCAAGTCAGTTTCTTAGAAGAATCAGAATGAAAACATATCTAATATTTCATTGCTATATTTAACCTAGAAATAAGGAGACAATTTCTGACAGTGAGAACAATCAACCAATGGAACAGCTTGCTTTCGGAAGTTGTAGGAGCTTCATCACTGGAGTCTTTCAAGAAGAGATTGAACTGTCATTTGTCAGAAATGGTGTAGGGTCTCCTGCTTGGATGGGGGGTTGGACTAGATGACCTACAAGGTCCCTTCCAACTCTGTGAATCTGTTAATCTGGAGTTTGTCTGAGGTAACCATATTTTTCAGTATTAAATGACTGTAATCAAATACTTAATAATATTATAATTAATTTGTACCATCATAATAATACAAAACCTAAAACAAGATGGATTGATGACATCAGCAAGTATTGCTGACTCAACTGGCAAAAGAAAGTTCAGGACCGCATTGGTTGGAAACATGCAGAAGAGACATTTATCCTGCAGTGGATAGACAATGGCTAAAATGAAGCAGTGGAAGTGATGTGCCTGTGCCTGGAGGCTGTTGGGGCCTGGATGGGTGTCAACAAGCTCAAACTCAACCCAGACAAGACGGAGTGGCTGTGGGTCTTGCCTCCCAAGGACAATTCCATCTGTCCGTCCATCACCCTGGGGGAGGGAACTATTGATCCCCTCAGAGTGGGTTCTCAACTTGGGCGTCCTCCTCGATCGACAGCTAACATTGGAACATCATCTTTCGGCTGTGGCAAGGAGACCGTTTGCCCAGGTTCGCCTGGTGCACCAGTTGCGGCCCTATTTGGACAAGGAGTCATTGCTCACAGTCGCTCATGCCCTCATCACCTCGAGGTTCGATTACTGCAATGCTCTCTACATGGGGTTACCTTTGAAAAGTGTTCGGAAACTTCAGATCGTGCAGAACGCGGCTGCGAGAGCCATCGTGGGGCTTCCCAGATTCGCCTACGTTTCTACAACACTCTGTGGCCTGCATTGGCTGCCGATCAGTTTCCAGTCACAATTGAAAGTGTTGGTTATGACCTTTAAAGCTCTACATGGCATTGGACCAGAGTACCTCCGGAACCGCCTGCTACCGCACAAATCCCTGCGATCGATAAGGTCCCACAAAGTTGGCCTTCTCCAGGTCCCGTTGACTAAACAATGTCGTTTGGTGGGCCCCAGAGGAAGAGCCTTCTCTGTGGCGGCCCCGGCCCTCTGGAATCAATTCCCACTGGAGATTAGAACTGCTCCCACCCTCCTTGTCTTTCGCAAACTACTCAAGACCCACCTTTATCGCCAGGCATGGGGGAATTGAGACACCTTTCCCCAGGCTTTTATATTTTATGTTTGGTATGTATGTGTTGTTTGGTTTTTAAATATGATAGGATTTTATATGCTTTCTTTTTTAATATTAGATTTGTTTCGCTATAACATTGTTTTTATTATTGCTGTGAGCCGCCCCAAGTCTTTGGAGAGGGGTGGCACACAAATCTAATAAATCATTATCATTATCATTGTGAAAAGTCAAGACTCAAATGCCTGTAAATGTGCTCATTAACTGGCTTGTTAAGACAATCCAGTTATGTGAACACAGAAACCATGTGTTAATAGCCTGTTATGCATTTAAGGACATGACTACAATTTAGTGGATCTCAAAACTACATGGACTTTTAATTGTCAATACTTTTTTTTGCTGCTAATCATTTTCAAGGAAGGAACTGTTTTGGGGGTCTTTAGAAGTTAAAGAAAACCCTGGATGAGTTAATCATTGTGCTAGAATAAAGTAGGGTTTGTTTTTACTTTTTAATTATTGATTGATCAATAATCATTTATTATTACTGTTTTTTGTATTTTTAATTGATATTTTCTTACTTTCTATAATTCAGATGATTTTTATGCCTCTCATCGATCGAGATAGGGGGGAAATAATTTTTATTGTGCCTCTTTGTCTGCAGCTTCTGCCCCAGATTCCAAAACAGGATTGTTGGAGGCAATAAGAAGATTTAAGATGTAATAAGAAAGAGGAAGAAATAAATATTATTATTTTTTAAAGTAAAAGGACATTACCTGCATATCTATCTTTTTTAGCATTTTAATTTAGTTTCTAATGAATTTGTTTAAATTATTTAAACAATGAACAAGGATATAAAATTGTAACAAATGAGTAAAATAAATACCCATACATCTTTGGATACATTGGTTGGACACTTACTGAAGTGGCTACATTTGGGCTGGCGGAACATATTTCCTCCCATGCTTATCTCAAGAAAGCCCATGAAGACTTCATAAAGAGAGTCAGCTAAATGGTGACAGTCTATTTATTTATTTATTTATTTATTTATTTAATTCGTTTTTAATGCCGCCCTTCTCCTTAGACTCAGGGCAGCTTACAACATGTTAGCAATAGCACTTTTTAACAGAGCCAGCATATTGCCCCCACAATTTGGCTCCTCAATTTACCCACCTCAGAACGATGGAAGGCTGAGTCAACCTTGAGCCGGTGATGAGTTTTGAACTGCTAACCTGCAGATCTACAGTCAGCTTCAGTGGCCTGCAGTACTGCACTCTTATCGGCTGTGCCACTTCCTATGGAATAGGATCTCTCCAAAGAGCCTAAAATTCCATTTGGGACTGTTGTTTCATTCATGGAAGAAAAATTAGCTTAATTTGTAGAAATGGGAATCTGTAGTCCCATAGATATCATATCAACTCATACCAGTTAAACCATGTTCTCCACTGGTCAGGAATGATGGGAACTGTTATCTCGTAGAACCATAGAACCCTCAATATTTTGTTCACCAACCCATGCAATCCCCCTCAACCACCACTTTACCTCCCAATGACTCTCATCTGATGTGATCCACACCTGACCCTTCACAAGACCCATCACAAGACCCTCCCCTAACGTGATCCACTCCTCACCCTTTATAAGACCCTTACCTGATGTGTCCCATCACACGTGATCCCACAAGACCCATCCCAAGACCCTCACTTGATCGATCACAAGACCCATCACAAGACCCTGACCTGATGTGACCTCCACCACAAGACCTACTGATCACACAAAGCCCTTATGAGCAGAAGAACACTGACACTGGCATCCCCTAAATTGAAGATGTTACCTAGCTTGATAAGAAAACCTTCAGAAACCAACCCACAGGATCAGAGAATGAACCTCCACCCTCATTGTTCACCAGTTCTTTCTTTTATAGTCTTTGGCAGCAGTGGGTTGCTCCTGGTTTAGATCAGTTCTTAGAACTGGTAATGGTGGTGCTGAGAGGCTCCACATACTGCCTTGGACGTGCACAAACTGACAGTAAACTAATTCAGAACCCACAACTGGTCTTCAGTGTGGCAGTAGAGAAAGCGGCCACTCATTCCTAGTGTTCAAATCTATATTTAGTCTTAACCCAATATATTGTATGAAAACAAGCTCCAGGTGGATGCCCTATAGTTGTCTGAAGCAAATAAATAAATAAGTTGGATATCTTCTTTTTTTTGCCACTAGAATATTGTTTCAACTCCAGTGCTCTCACAAATAAAACTTGTTTTGCTGGCGACTCTGCTGAGTACCAGTGAATGAAACAAAGATAAATCAAGTAGCTGGCTATAAAACAAGAGTGAAAAACAATTTTAAAGCAGCACATTGTCCTTTGATGTCTCCAATAAAGGGTTCATTTCCTTCCTGAAACATGACAGTCTCAAAACAGTTTTGGCTGATGCAATATAGATGGCAATATGAAGTTTTTAGTTGCACTAAAAATGCAAGGAAAATTGGTATGACTTGTATTCATGTCTGTCTAGGGAATAAACAGTGGTGTCTAGGGGAGGGAGGAACCAATGATACTGGCTAGTTAAAAATGGGCAAATAAAATCTGTTGTTCTTTACAAAGGGATGAATTGATTAAAAATTAACATTATGCCATGGTAGATATCATAGAGAAAATATTCATGGCCACCAGGAGTTTAAATCAACTTGATGGTATATAATTGATCAATCATGATATATACAAAACATGATAAAAGCACCCCAGATTTATCCATCTCTGAGTGAAATAATAGATAAGTTAAGGAGTTATCCTATAATAGCTGAGATGATATGTTAGGGCAATATGATTTTCCAATAGTTGGAGGTTTATCCTAGGAATAGGAGTTATGAATTCAATGTCTGTCTTGTACATAGAAAAAACTTCTGTGGTAGTTTTCTCTCCCATTGTTGGGTCTTAAAAAATAGTATTCTTTTCATAGCTATAGTTTCCCCATTTCTTTCAATGCTTATCGAGGGGAATATAAACTGTGAGATTATTTCTTTTCATTTCAAACATAAGATTGTAGACTTGGAAGAGCTGATTGAATTCACTGGGTCCAATATCATATTTATTTGTTTGTTAATTTGTTTGTTTATTATGTTACATGAATATCAAAGAAATTATTCTGGGTGGACGAACTAGATGAAAAGTAGATAAAAATAAATACATGTACAAAAATTAAACTACATAGCAGCTGAGAACATTCACAAGTAGCCATTAGTATGGGAGCTGGAGATAGGTTCCTTCACATACCCAGAACCTCAGGCTGAAGCACAGAACCAGATTTTTGAGGCTTTATGAAAGGCCAGTAGAGTTGGATACCTTCTGATCTCAGGAGGAATGATATTCCAGAGGGAAGGAAACATAGCAGAAAAGGCTCTCTTTCTGGGCCCTACTAGTTGATATTCTGTAGCTGATGGGATCCAGAGCAGACCCCTCCTGCCACATCAGATGGGATGGGAAGAAATAACTGGTTAGAGATAATTCCTTAAGGAAGCTGGCCCCAACTTATAAAAGGCTTTAAAAATAAGTACCCACACCTTGGTGAGAATTCATAAAAAAAGAATCTCTGGTAAATGTATCTGTTACTAAAACAAATCTTGCACACCCACTGCATAGATAATAGGGTCAACCATCAATTACTTTTTTATTCTAATCCTGGACTTTCATATGGCAATGCATTTATAGGTAGGACTGCTCTTGCAGATAAAACAAGGCTCATAAATAATCTATTTATCAACTGCTAACTCTTAATAAAGTTTCTAAAGATTATTCTCAAAGGCCAAATAGAAACCTGAAAAATTTATGAAGTTGGCTGAAGCTTCTCACAGATAGGATATAACTAACCCAGTCTTTTCTGGTATATTCACCTATCAAACTACAAAGATTAGAATGGTTGATTGGAGCCTATGCACCAGCACAAATATAAAGTGATGGTTTATGTCCTGATGTGAAAACATTTCAAGGCAATTTGCATAACTATTGCATTAAATCACACATCTTCTTGCAAAAGGCAAGGATCCATGTTTATCAGAACATGAGCCATTGGATAATGGGCAAGATAGAAACTTAAGTGCTACCTCAAGCTCTTCTTGTAAAAGAAAAAAAAGGATTTGGGGCAGTGAATGAAAATATCCATTATTATCTTCCCCTTCCCATCCTTGCCAAAGTAGTCAACAACAAACTGCAGAGTTGAGCAAAAGATTGGCTAAGGGATTTTGAGCTGACATAAGCAAATGCTTGAGCCATGTGCTATAAGTGTAAGAAGAGATGGAATGAAATATAGTGAAAGTAAAAATGTTGTTGGTGAAAAGACTGGATAACAACTCATGCAACATAAGCACCTCCCAGTTAAACTGGCTAAAATAAACTTAAAGTAACAACAGTGATTTAGAGAATTAGTAAACTGTATTATTATACATATATACAGGGATGGGCAGCAGGCAGGATGGGGTGGAACACAGTTCCACCAGCTGAAATTTATTTATTTATTTATTGGATTTGTATGCCGCTCCTCTCCGAGGACTCAGGGCGGCTCACAACATAAATGAAGCGGTGTGCCCAGCTCCAACTGACCATCCCACCCTCCCATCCTCCTCCTCCTCGGAAAGCGGCAGGGAGACCAGCACCGTCAGGAGTTGCAGGGGGCCCATTTCTTCCCCCCACTTTTCTCAACAGCTAATTGGCACCTGTTTACCTAGCAACCCAGCCTGAGGCAGGGGTTGACCCAGGAAGGAGAGCGTGGGGAATGCGAAGCAAATTGTCACCCCAAAGAGTGACACTGGTGAGATTATGTCGAGGACTTAACAGTTCACTTGAATGATAATGATCATTCAAGCTACTATCACCTGGTCACATGGTTGGCAAGCCACTCCTACACAGCTACATGACCATCAAGCCACACCCACAAAATAAGCCACACCCACACTGTGAAAAGTAAGTAAAAAATTTGGCTGCATTATTATACATTTTAAATCCATCCTAAGATAAAATATAGGAAATAGTATAAGGGCAGATTAGATGGACCATGAGGTCTTTTTCTGCTGTCAATCTTCTATGTTTCCATATATTTATACAGTATTTAGTATCAGACATGAGTGTGTTTGTATACATGTTTCCTAATTTGCAAAAGTAAATAACATTTCATCCTTCAAGGTGACTTTTATTTTTGACAAAATCAACAAAATCACATCCCTAGAAAAACTTCTGTTCTAAACTCATTCTCTCTTCAGCAGGAGGGGTGATTTAGATGATAAAAGAGCATGTGTCCAAAATGAATTTTTATTGTCACTATGGCCCAATCTGGCTTTAAGTGATGGGTGAGGAGTCTTTGGAAGAGACCGTGTTGCTCATTTCGGTCAGATACAAGAAGTTGAAAATAGAGCATGTCAATTGGCTGCTTTTCTAGTTTTCTGTTTCTTTTTGTAAAACTTGCAGAAACTTATCAGCTAATCACTCTCACTTGGGAGATAGAGTCCTGTGCTGACTTTTGTTTTAAGTAAAAATAAATGCATGGATAAAAGAAAGGAATTAAAGCAGTAATAATCAGTCCTTTTCCTTGGCTCAGTGTTCTTAAATGCTATACATTTAAATACATAAACACACACAGACATACACATAGATATATGTATATATACTGCATGTTGTATGCAGTAAAGAGCAGGCATTTGTGGCCCTACTGGAATGCTCTGATGGGGGGCGAGCGCAAGCACGTCCACCCTTCAATTTCCTGCACATGCACAGAATCGTGGCCTGAAGCAGTCCTGCCTGGGAGCCACCAGTGGGAAGAAATCCTCAAGGAAGGAGAGCAGCTTGCTGGGGAGATGATATTGCTCTCGCTTCGCCTGCTTGCCAGGTAGGAGAGCAGCTCGTCGGGGAGACGACGTCACTCCCACTTCGCTTGCTTGCCAGTTTCCCTGATGAACTGCTCTCCTTCTGGAGGAATTCTTCCCACTGGTGGCTCCTGGGGGGATTGACCGGGGGGGGGGGGCTTCTGCCACTGCTGTTGCAGCCAAACAACAGCAGCTGCAGAGGTGCCCTGGTCAATCCTGCCTGGGAGCCACCAGCAGGAAGAATTCCTCCAGAAGGAGAGCAGCTCCTTGGGGAGACGATGTCGCTGCCACTTTGGCCACTTGCCAGGAAAAAGAGCAGCTTGTCGGGGAGATGACGTCGCTGCCGCTTCGCCCACTTGTAAAGCAGCAGCAGCAGCAGGAGAAATACCTGGTCAGTTCTGCCTGGGCGCCACCAGCAGAAAGAAATCCTCCAGGAAGGAGAGCAGCTCACCGGGGAGATTCTGGCAAGCAGGCAAAATGGGAGTGCTATCGTCTCCCTAACAAGCTGCTGTCCTTCCTGGGTGGGGTGATAAGATTCAGCTGCTGCACATGCGCAGAAGCTGAATCTTGCATACACACGTGTACCGCCGGTAGTGACAAAGCTGTGTGTGAAGCTTCATTTCAATTGGTGGAATGGCATTCCATGGTGTTCCCCTAGCTGCCCAACCCTTGTTGTAGGTGGATGTATGAGTACATGTTTACATGTGTTTGGGCATACTAATATAGTGCTTAAGGCATCAAGCTACAAACTGGAAGGCTGAGTTCTATTCCCAATTAGACACAAAGCCATTGGGTTACCTTGGGCCAGTCACTCTCTCTCAGCTCTAAGAAAGAGGTAATGGCAACCCACTTCTGAAAAATGCTACCAAGAAATCTAGAAGCACTATGTGCAGGAAATTCCCAGGAATTAAGATTAACTTGAGGGTGGAACCCACTCCCCAACAACAACCCTTTGCATCAGTAGTAGATTCTAAAACCCTTTACCACTGGTTCATGCATGCACTTGTGCACACAATGCTTCTACACATGCACAGATGCTTCTGCGCATGTGCAGAAGCGTCCTGGGTGAATGGGTGGAGCATCCTGACGCCGGCGCTACTAGTTTGCAGAACTGGGAGCAACTCACCTCTGCTTTTCATACTCCATACCAGTGGTGGGTTGCTTCCGGTTCAGCCCAGTTCCAAGATATGGTAGTGCCAGTGGCAAGAGGCTCCGCCCACCCATCCAGGACGCTTCTGCACATGTACAGAAGTGTTGTGTGTACATGTGGGCGTGCATGTGAACCAGTGGTAAAGGGTTTTAAAACCCATTACAGCTCCATATCTTCCAAAAATATGTGAAGCATTAGGGGTTTTTTTCTTTGTTGGGAAGAAAAGTCTGCAATGGGATTTGGGGAGAAGCAAATATGTCAAGAGTCAGAAGCTATTTTGACCATGATTATAAAAGAAGAATGTGAAGTCAAGAAGTAAAGGAAGATTCCTCAAAACCTCTGTCAAGAAATCTTATCTGTTCAAGACAATAGCCACTTCCCTGTCGATCATAGGGTTTAAAGAAAAGGGGGATTGTTTGTCACTTAATAGCTCTATATTAAACACCCTCTGACAGGATGTGAGCCAAATACTTGTTACCCCAGACAGTTTAATGGAGTGTTGTGGAGCAAATGTCACCTGTGACAAAATATTGTTGGAAGAGCAAAACTGAAGACAATCTCAATTTGTTTGGTTTAGATATGTTGCACAATACGGCAGGGAGTTCTCTCAATAGACCATACATCACCTCTTCAGGATAACAGTTTTCAGAACAAATGAAATTCATAGCAAAGATATCCTGCAGCAGGCAACATAAAAAAAACAAAATATAAGAATTTGCTGTAGAATTATTTTGATCTTTGAAGTCAGTATTTTAAGATAACAATCTTGCTTTGTGTTTCTTTCAACCATCAGAATTCAAAGATGTAACTGGATGTATATATACTGAAGAGATAATTAGAACTGTGCTTCTTGGACAGATAGCAACCTCCTTTAATTTGCCATGAATGGAAGCAGCTTTTCCTGTGATTTATATTAGATTATATTAGGGATTTTCAATGAAAAAATGCTCACAATCTTGGTTAATTTGCCAGCCTGGATTGGTGATATTTATTTCTGACCAAATACATAGGCAGGTTGTAAAAAAAAAAAAAAGTATTCCAACATTCAGTTTTAAACTAAGGGTTGAAAAAATATGGAGAATAATTTTTAATGATTTTTTCTGTTTTTTTGCTTCATTCCCACCTACCCCTCTTACTACGCTGCCTCCTATCCAAAGTTTATTTTGGTTAAAAATTCCTAATTTCCATTGAATTGATGGAATTAAATTCCATTGAATTTAAAAAATATAGACACATGTCCTATTATGTTCTGTATGCTATTTTGCTCTGCAGCATCCCTTTTTCCTCAGACTGTGACATGGGCAGCAAATAAATTAAATGCATAAATAAATTAAAAACACAACTCAGAAATTAAATATCTGAAAAATATCTTCAAAGTGTACCTACCATCTTTAAGTCTCAGATAAGGTATTGGGATTTGAACAGGCAGTATTGTTAAGAAAAGATATTCCTTCCAGTTTTGAAACTTTTTTTTTTTGAGTGAAATAGCAATGGCCATATGCGTGTAAGTCATAGGTGAAGAGATGTTGTGAGTTCCAACTCTTACTTTGACATCTAGTAGAAAGGGTGGACAGAAGGAAAACTCAAGAGTAAGACTTAGACTTAATTGGTCACTCCCATAGCCTATTTAAGTGATGAAAAGGACCGATCAATTTGCAGGAAACATTATCGTTCATTCCTGTTGTGTCTTTTGACTTCAAAACGCCTGTTCAGTTCATGTTTGGAAGACGTCCAATTTCTTGCAAATTGTTCCTGGGCATTCTGCCATCAATAGTAAGATTGTTGTTATCAGACAACCTCTTTGTTGGACTTTTGACTCTTGTTACTTGGATTATTGCTGGCTGTTAAGAAGGTTAATTAACAGCTGTTGATCCAAAAAGATTGCTTTATTATTTCATTGACTTTAGAACGACAAACATTTAGTAGTTTGTAAATATTTAAATAAGGTTTGTTTGGGCGCTGGTTGTGCTGTGTTCCTTGATCCGGCAGTTGGGTCAGAAGATCACCCCTGCATTACAACACTGGTATGGTAATGTGACCAAAATTTGAATGCTTGACAACTGGTTCATATTTATGCTGTTGCAGTGCCCCAGGGTCATGTGATCACCATTTGCAGCCATCTGACAAGCAAAGTCAATGGCGAAACCAAATTCACTTAACAACCATGTTAACTAATTTAACTACTAGCGTGGACATTCACTTAACAAATGTGGCAAGAACAGTAGTAAAATGGAACAAAACACACTTAACAAACTCCTCTCTTAGCCATATAAATTCTGGGCTCAGTTGTGGTCGTAAATTGAAGATTGCCTGTAAACAGCTAGGATCCTTCTATTAGATTGCCTGATTTAGCTATATTTTTCAGTTTTTATAAGAACTTTGGATTACACCTTTTAGACTAAATACATAAGCCTGCATAATTGAATAAATCCACTATATTGGCCAAGCCGGGGTGTCAAACAAGTGGCCCACGGCCTGGATCCCATCCATGATAGGCCCAGAGTTGTCTTGCAGGGGCATCCTGAGATGGTGAGGGACCAGTCTGTGCTGCCCTGCCTCTGCTCCACCTTGGGCCCACCCACCCAGTCAGCTGTGATGTTCAGGCCACGCCCATCATAGCCAAGGACACCCCTGATGCGACTACCCCTGAGATAAGCACATTGTGATATAACATATCACCATATTATATAACATACATGCCATACATGGGTTTGATCTGGTACTGAGTGAACAAGAAAAGGATCATTGAGATCATTACAGATATTTGAAATTTGCTAATATCATGGTAAACCATGTTGTGACTACTATTTAAATCATGTATACAGCTTTACTCTGAACCTGAAAAAAAGATGGAAATCTTGGAAAAGATACAATGAAAGGGATCAACAGGATAGCATGTCTCTTTTCTTCTGCAAATAAGATTATAACATTTGGGATTATTTAGCTGATAAGGAGGAAAAGTAATGAAAGATATTACAAAGGGGTACAGAAATGCAGAGTTATACAAGGTATACAAAAACTTATGTTTACTAAATTGGCTGCAGAAACTTGTATATCAAAGGTTGGCAAAAAGATAACGGTAATCATATGCCAGATTACCTGGTTAGTTTATTTTTCGGAAAAAACTGTGAGTAGATGACATGCAATGGAGAAAAACATTAATTTTATTAATTTAATTTTTTAAAATCATTTTAGGAAATAAAAATGGTGGGTGGTTGTGGCCATACTTGTGCATACCCAAACATATAAAGATCCTAGGGCTTTTCAAAGAGTTCAGTAATAAATGTCATTACATTGCTACATTACAGGTAGGTGCGTTGTTATTGGATAGACCTGTTAAATCAGCCATTTTGTGAATGGGCAAATTTCCCCATGGCAGTACTTACACCCCTCCTCCCAGTTACATACTATAATTGTTCCAAACTTTCTCAACAGCTGATATATATATGCAAAGACATATGGGAACAAAAATGGAAAAGGACTTCATACACAGGAGAGCAAAGCCTACTCCCCCATTAGCACTGATGGGGTTACCTTGTTTGGTAATGAAATGTCTACAAGAAAACAGCCAAGGACCCCACATGAAGTTCTTTAGTTAAATCAATATTGTATTTTGCTCTGTTTCCTCCAATGTTATGATTTCCAGGTATATTGATTTTATAATCCCCAGAGTTCAAGGAAGCATGCTATTTTGGTCAAACAAATTTGAAGTGCTTTAAACTGGGAGTGTGTGTTTGTGTGTGTGTGTGTGTGTGTGTGAGAGAGAGAGAGAGAGAGAGAGAGAGAGAGTGTGTGTCCAGTTCAGTATTTTTACTTACCCTATAGCTGTTTTATTGGAGTCCCATTAATAGAGATTACTTAAAATAGACACCTTCAGAATGCAATCACATAGCTTTTAATGAGCTGTGGTTATCCAAGTCTGCTGCTTTTAACCTGCTTTGCAACTATGTTAAGAGCAGACATATTTTATATAAGCAAAAGTGTGTTCTACGTCCCTCTTTAGCATATGGTTTATTGTCACAGCGACTGGTTAGGTCCCACAAAGTTGGCCTTCTCCAAGTTCTGTCAACTAGACAATGTCGCTTGCTGGCCAAGAGGAAGAGCCTTCTCTGTGGGGGGCCCAGTCCTCTGGAATCAGCTCTCCCCAGAGATTCACACTGCCCTCCTTACTTTTCGCAAGAGTCTTAAGAATCACTTATGTGATTCTTGGGGCAATTAGATCTTGGCCTTCTGGATGATGAATATTATGTATGGCTGATGTCTGAATGTCTACAACTGATTTTTAAAATATTGGGGATTTTAGGTTAGTTATTTAGTTTAATTAATTGGATTTTCCATTGTATTTTATTGTTTTTATTACATGTTGTAAGCCTGAGTCTTTGGAGAGGGGCAGCATATAAATTAAACAAACAAACAAACAAACAAACAAACAGCATATATAATTTATTGCTACTTTAATATTGATAATAATAAATATAATAGAAGTTGCCTTGTATATATTAATACTTGGAGAAAACATTGATGTTACTTTCAGCTGCAACGCCCAGGATTCACTCTGATGCACTTTAAGTGTTTGTGTATCTTTTAAAAATGCTACATAAATGAAAAGTCAGTACTTCCTATTAATTATTTACACTGCCATGCTCAATTGCTTGTGCATGGCGCTTTTTGCTTTGCCTGCAAAAATCACTTTGCACTGATAGCCGACACAGAGGAATAATTTTGGAGCACATAGCAAACATGACCTTTTGTGTTTCGAATACTACAAGCACTGATTGCCCAGGAGAAAAATGGACTCTGTCTTCTTTGCTATTCACAAGGTGATTATTAGAGCTGCAGATCATAACATTAGTTAAATGTCAGGGGAGGCTCCCCTACTTATCAATACAATACTTCACTACAGCCTTTACAATAGATTCCAGAATGGTAGGAAAAATTCTGCATGGCTTGTACAATGCTTTCATTGCCAACATGCTGCCTTTCAATGCAAATATCTGGGCTTTGGAATGCTGAGCAAAGAAATTGTCCAAAGGATCAGGCTGCAGCCCGCAAAGCAAGGAAGGAAAGCCACATGGATTTCACAATGGTATCTTGAATGCCTGAGGTTAAATAGAATCCTGAAAACTGTAACAATAAAGTCAGGTGAGATGATTAAGTGAGAATCTCTTTGAAATGCTTTCTTCCCATGACTCTTATATTCGGGGTGTGATTTTCTTACCTAAACTGTATTTCTCTTTTGCTTCCTTTCCACAGTTCTTTCAAGATTCTTCCAAAGGGAAATCAACCCCATTTGAAGTTTTGTTTTGTTGTTTTTAGAGTCTTTGAGTTGTTGGTTCGTGCCTGCGGTACACATGACAAGATTTCACAAGTGGTTTGCCCTTGCCTCTTTGCTCAGGCTGAGAAAGAGGTCTGGACTTTAATCACCCAAACTAGCTTTGTGCTTAAAGCAGGACTAGAACTCATAGTCCCCTGATGCCTTAACCATTCCACCAAACTGTGTTTTAGTTATGGGTATGTTCAGTCAGAAACTTGATATTTCAGTCAAGCATTTTAGACCAGCATTGGGAAGTTGATAGAAGAAGCTTCCCCTATTAATTCAGCATAAGTGTGTTCTGTTCCCCTCTTTAGCATATGGTTTACTGTCTAAGTGACGGGTTAGGTCCTATAGTGTTGGCCTTCTCCAAATCCCGTCAATGTCGCTTGGTGGGGCCAAGGGGAAGAGCCTTCTCTGTGAGGGGGGAGTGGCCCTCTGTAATCAGCTCCTCCTGGAGATTCATACTGCTCCCATGCTCCTTGCCTTCCATTTATGCCTCCAGGCCTGAGGCCATTAGATTCTTGCCCCCTGGCCAATGAATGTGTTGAAATAATGTTGAATGAATGGAATGATTGTTTTTTATGCTTTTTGGGGTTTTAGATTTTAATTAATTAATTAGATTTAAGGTAATTGTACACTGTTTATTATATGTTGTGAGCCGCCCTGAATCCTTGGAGAGGGGTGGCATAGAAATCCATTTTTTATATATATATAAAATAATATATGTAGATTGTTCTGAGTTCAGGTTTTGCCTCGTGTAATATTTTGAGTGTCTATGCAACGTTTCGGTGAAATCACATTCACCATCATCAGGCTGAAGTTGTAAGCTTCGTGCTGCTGTAGATATATCTATATATCTATATCTACAGCAGCACGAAGCTAACAACTTCAGCCTGATGATGGTGAATGTGATTTCACTGAAATGTCGCATAGACACTCAAAATATTACACGGGACAAAACCTGAACTCAGAACAATCTACATACATATACCCGTGAAAATCTATGAAAACAAAAATAATATATATTTATATAATATTATATAATACTGTATGATTCTATGCATTTAGACAAATGGCAATCTACACACACACACACCATCATAACAAATGCAATGCAATGATAATCATGAGATCTGCCAGAAGAGGCATGCTGCATGTCCTGTTTGTCAGGGAACTATATTTGGTGGATCCAACGTGACAGGACATTTCTAGCATGGCATCCACTTATGAAACATTATAGCTCTCCCTTTGAGGTGAGATCAGCTATATCTTTACTTATTTTCCAGAAGTTTGGCTCAGACTGGCTCTGTCTTTTGGCATGAGGGATGGGGATGGGTGTCTGCAGGAGACCAATGAGCTCTTGAAGTGCCTCCCTTGCAAATATAATCTCTGGCATGCCTTATGCTTTTAAAAAAATTTAAAATAATGATAGGGTGGGGTTTTTTGACATGTTTATTTTACATCTTTCTTGTTTGCTGCCTAGAGTTCCTTCATGTGAGATGGTTGTCCATATAAATTTTATAAACAAACAAACCTGCATATAAAAAATGCATTGATTGATGTGTTGTTGATAAATTTAATTTTGAGGACATTGGTACCTTGATTCACCCACCTAAAAATTTAGGAAATCAAGGGAGGAAACTCAGTTGGAATGAAAAACAGTGATAAAACAGAAGTCAGCTATCAAGATCTCTGGGCAATGTGAGGAATCGAACCAGAATCTTTATAAAGTGCCAGTGGGATAACTTAACGTTGCTAGTTTCCACTACTGATAGTAGTATCTGTAATATCCCGTCTAACTGAATGAGAGCAGTCATGGGCTTCCCAAGGTATGCCCATGTTACACCAACACTCCGCAGTCTGCATTGGTTGCCGATCAATTTCTGGTCACAATTCAAAGTGTTGGTTATGACCTATAAAGCCCTTCATGGCATCAGACCAGAATATCTCCAAGACCGCCTTCTGCTGCACGAATCCCAGCGACCGATTAGGTCCCACAGAGTGGGCCTTCTCCGGGTCCCGTCAACTAAACAATATCGGTTGGTGGGCCCCAGGGGAAGAGCTTTCTCTGTGGTGGCCCCAACTCTCTGGAACCAGCTCCCCCCAGAGATTAGAACTGCCCCTACCCTCCTTGCCTATCGTAAACTCCTCAAAACCCACCTTTGTCGTCAGGCATGGGAGAATTGAGATATCTCCCCCGGGCCTATACAATTCATGTATGGTATGGTATGTTTGTATGTATGTCTGCTTAATAATGGTTTTTTAAAAATATTTTAAATTGTAAATTATTAGATTTGTTATGAACTGTTTTATTGTGTTGTGAGCTGCCCCGAGTCTAAGGGGAGGGGCAGCATACAAACAAACAAACAAATAAATAAACTGCTATGTCCTGTCTAGGTGAACTGTAGCTGTGAAGCACTGAAACAAGAATCCTAAGAAACAACAGGGTGTTTTGTAAATAAAGACTAGTCTGGAACAAGTCAGAAAGAATTGTAAAAGAAGCTCAAGATCAGAACCGTGAAGAATACATATAAATGCATCCCGTTTCTTAACTTGTTAGCAACAGTTCTTTGCCTTTTTTTAGTTGCTTGATATGGCAATAAAGTAACTTGTTACCAGCCCAACTCAGAGAAAAAGGCCAGGAGTTAAGGGGAAAATATTTGACACAATCCTATCGTGAAGCATGACTGATTGATCCAAAACAAGGCAAAGAAGTAAGTTTGGGTGTATCAATTTCTCTTATCATGTTCAAGCTTCCAATTATTTTGACAGAAAGCAGTAGAGTGTATTGGACCATTAACAACTAGGAAAATGGATTATTGCTTGGTGTAGAAAGAAAGTTCACTTGTAGTTCTGTGTCTTACAAGATGAATATGCCTTGAGCAATGAGTTAGATTAGATAAATTCTCAAATGTCTTCCAATTATAAAATTCTATGAATCAGCAGGTCTCATTTCTATGAATCAGTTGCTTATGAACAAATGTGAATAATGCCTACAGCCAGACCTCTGTTGTTGTTTTTAAATACATTATGAATATAATGTTTTGTGCTTAGTCCACACAATTTTCATCCTGAGGTAGTTTCATCATCGATTCTTCAGTTTTTATCCTTTACTACTTTATTGTTACACATTGACCAGTTTTTTCATCTGGGCTTGGTAGATAAAAAAAAAATAGGGTTCATAACATATTTCTTTACAAATATTTAAAGTACAAAGTACAAATATACAAGGGTATATTTGGATGAATGATCAGTTTAATAATTCAGTAGAATCACAAATTCTACCAAATTTTCTGGGGGAGCTACATTATAGATAATTTTCACTAGTTTTTATTATTTAAATTACAATTACCTGCTGCGGTCAGGTTTAGTTTGAAGTTGACAAGGGATTTTGTAGCGGGATTAAAAAGTCAGTGACAACCATGTATTATACTTTATATTTGGTTTTTTTACATATGATCACCATCTTGCCGTTATTGACTCCCCCAAAATACTTGTGGAATTCAAAATACAGTTTTTGTTGTTGTTAATGGTTGTTGTCTTAGGTTACCCATGCTAATTCTTCTTGTTATAATTGCATAATATCCAAAGTTGACCCAAATAGTTTGAGATTAGGCATTGAACATTCCAAATATCCACTCCATTGAAATGGCAAAATATACCAACAAGGGATAAACTAACAATATAGGGAAATAATCAGAACATTTCAACCTCTCTCTGCTCAATGATAAGTTCAGTTCTGCAGATGGGGATCATAATATGAGAAGGATACGGTGTTCTGCCCATTTGAATGCCAAAGTAAAATCACAGCAGAATAGAAAGCAGTCTTAGTCTACTGGATAAAATAAACATTTTTTAATATTCATTGTATGGATTTTTTTTGTTAACCTTTTAATTACAGTGCCTATTTCTATAGACCCCAAGACAGCTTACAAAGCAAGCAAGTAGGCAAACAAACAGAAATATGTATAATAAAAACAGGATCATTTGACCTGGTAGGCCACACATTATTAGGCAGCAAATATTCAGCAAAAGGAGCTGTGCCCTCCATTTGAGCATGGAAAAATAACATCTGAACATCTTTCTGTTTACAAACAGAGACAACTCTGTTTGTGCATTCATGTATATTCATGAAGCACATGCAAATGGCAGCCCCAACCATGAAATTGAAACCTCACATCCAGAGGTGGGATTCTCATAAATTCCCTACCAGTTCACCCAACATGTGCACGCTCGCTTTGGTCAAGTGTGTGCCTTCTTGTGTATGCACATGACCTTCTGTTCATGCACCTTGCTCACACAGGTGGATTGCATGCTTTATGGCTTTAAAATATGACTAAATAGGAAAGTATAGTGGCGGGCCTATCCACAGGTCCAGACCGGTCTGAACCTTTGAATCCTACCTTTGTCCCACATACAGTGAAGGGCTACCAAAAGTTTTACTACCACACTGTGGGCATGGCTTATGCAGGACTCCCTGCATTTCCTTTCAACATCTTCCAGTGCAAATTGGGTGCTCTGGGGTGGAGCTCCATTTTTGCTACCCCACTGCACCCTCCCCCATCCGGGCAGTAACCCACCCCTGCCCACATCCATTTAATGTCCAACAGCATAAAAAACAAAAACAATGCACCTTAAATTTCATGATTGTGGCTTCTATCTTGGTTGTGTTTTCTTTTAATCTCCCAGTGCTCATCACTAGTTTTTAGTATTTTATATCCTTTTCTAGAGGTCTGCAGTCTTACTTACGAGATAATTTCCTTTAAACAAAGAATTAAACATTCCTTTTCTCAAATGCGTACCTAAAACAGAAAATTAGAGTAATTGGTCCTTTCCCCACTTTTTTCGTCGTAAACAGCCACTTAGGATTAAAATGGATATTTCCAAAGCAAATTTGCATTGTTTTATCTCTCCCAGAGCCTCCAGCCTTTTTCTGGGAAGGAAAGCCATCAAACTACGTCTATTAAAGAGTCTGCATTTATAAATTTGAGCATTTTTCCCTCCTAGTCTCACAATGCTATCTCTTTTACTCAGAATATAATTTACAATAGCTTTACAATAAAAAACATTCTGTGGCATTGAGCATTTCATTTTCCATTACTTAAGAAGCCTTAGGGTTAAAATGGTATGACAAAACTAAACAAAATAGTACTTTTACTTTCTACACTAGTATTTCCTAACGTTAGCTGCATGTATGAACTTCAGTGTTTCCTAACTTTAGCTACATGTACTAACTTCAGTGTTTCCCAATCAGCTTGGAATAGAACAATGGAAAAAAACAGCTGTGTGATTTTTTTTTAGAAGGGGGCAAAATAAACTCCTTGAGAATTGAATGCTTTTGACTCAGTTCTGTCCTTACCATTCTCAACTAATTTGGTGGTCACCAATTCATAATTTTACTGCTTTCCTTGAAAGGGGATTGCATTTGAAGAATATAATGAATATAAATTATAAAATAAGAATCTGTAAGTACATGTTCTTACATATATTAGAAGTTCTGACTCTTAGATGAAAGAACACCTTAAAAGAGGGAAAATTACATTATAACATAAAAAGGAGCACTTCTCCAGAATAAAATATTTTCCCAAGGATAATCTCCCCCCAAAAGAAAAGAAAATTCCCGTAAGAATAGGCAGGAAAAGTCTCCTGTCTTCTCTTCATTCTCCACTATCCTCTTTGGAAAATGTCTCCCTTAAAATAATATAATGTTGCCCAGGGGTGGGCAGCAGGTAGAACGGGGTGGAATGCAGTTCCACCAGTGGAAATGAAGATGTGTGTACAGCTCCAGTTGATCGGTGGCTGTCATTTCCTGGATTACTGGTCTTGGTTTGGCTCTCCTTTTTCCCCCTGCTGCTAATGCTACATCTGTGTTCCTTGCTTTTTTCCTCTTTCCTCCTTCCTAGCCTCAGACGAGCTTCCCTCTCTCTTGCCTGGCTCCCCTCCAGCCTCACTTGGCCACCTCCCACCTGAGGTGCAAGCAGAAGGCCTGGGTGGAAGCGGTGCTGGCAGCATTTATGCTTCTGGCAGCACCCATTCACCTAGCTACACAGCCTCAGGTGGGGGAGGGACCCAGGAAGGAGAGTGTAGGAAATGTGAAGCAAATTGTCACCCCAGCGAGCGACACTGGTAAGGTTGTAAGTTGAGATTGAAAAGTTCACTTGAACGATGATCATTCAAGCCACTCCTACCCACTCACATTACCATTAAGCCACACCCCCAGTGTGGCAGTAAAAATTTTGGCTGCCCATTACTGATGTTGCCCATTCATAAAACAGGACCCCTGTTCAGAAAATACTGTATAACAAAGTGGATCTCCAAAAGGACAGGCCAATTAGATAAAGGACTGAAGCTGATCATCCCAGCTAGGGCTAAATTAGAAAAACAAAAACACTTATACTTACATTTCCCTTAACCCTCAAGGAGAGCCATAACATCATACACAACACAAGGAAAACCTGCAATAGCAATTAGAGTTTTGTTTCCAGTTCAAAAAAATGGAAGAAATGCATTCTCATAGATACATTGACACATTGATAACAAAAACTCAGAAACATATAGAAACCCAATGACTCACTATCCCAATTTGCCAGCTTCCCCAAGAACATGCTTGCTGTTATTGGAAAATAAACCTGAATCTTCTTTCCAGCAGCTTGTGTCACCTCTTCTTGTTGCTCACCAGTCTTCTCCTACTTTGAAAGAAGGATCCAAACTGATCCTCTCAACAGAACGCATCATTGGGAGCAGAGGCCTTCAAACTTGGCAATCTAAAAATCTAAAAAACTTCCAATCTACCTTCAACCAAAACCAACCCACCTTAAACCAAAACCTTCAAACCACCATCACTCAGAACTGTCCTAACTTCCAATCCACCTTCAACCAAAACCAACCCCCCATAAAACAAAACTGGTTATGCACACCCATTACTTCCGCTGAATCAACCACTGATCATTTAAATGCAAACTAATGAATTCAGGAAGCATCATTAACAAAATACCAGAACTTTAAGACTTGTGGACTTCAATTCCCAGGATTCTCAAGGCAGCATAGCTGGGTGGAGAATTCTGGGAGTTGCAGTGCACAAGTCTTAAATTTGCCTAGTTTAAGGACCCCTGATTTGGAAGTTAAGAGTCAGTTCCAGATTTTTTATTTTCAGGGCTCCTAGCATTGTCTCTTCCAAGGGTAAAAGGAAAGAAATCTATAATGATTTGCTTTGATGGAGTGACAGGTATTGCAGACTTTCCATCATTGTCAGATTGTTTGAGTTAGAAGAACACTGTTATTTGTTTGTTATGAACTTGGACACCTTTATATATCATGTCAGTTTTATATATGCTATCCCAATTTTGCATATGTAATGTTCAACATATTGACAAAGGAAACAGAACTAAATTGTTAGAAAGAAAGTCATCAGATGCACAGTTTCTAATTAATGCAAAAACTGATTTGCAGTGCCAATCCTGCTGATTGGGAATCAGCCTGCTTCTAAATGTGCTTTGCTCTGCTCTTTCTACTCCCTATAATCAGAAGCCAAATTGTTCTTTACAAAATGAAGTATCAAGAAATTAGCTTATTGTTTTGGTGAATTGTTGATTATTTCAGGGAAGCTGAACTAGGGGGAATAATATGATCTTATGTTGATGGATCCTTTGATAGTTTTTGTAGGAAGTAAGAAATTAAAAAGATTATGCTCATCATCACCATTATCAACTGTAAGCGTTATCATTCCCATTAGTTTCAAATCAAATCTTAAAGTGGCTCAAATTAAAACACTTTGGCTTCAGATTGTGAATATCTAATTCAAATTGAATCACAATAGATCCACACAGTTATTCCACCTACCTATAATTCATCAAAGTACTGTTAGGATACAGGTATCCTTGTTCAGTGACTACCTTTAGTGACTGTTACAATGACAATGAAAAATAATGTTGTGAAGGATCCCCTTATTCATGATCTTCACAGAAATTGACATAATCCATCCAAACAGAAGTAGAATGACTGTGGCAACAGAGAGCAAAGAATGCACCAAAAGTAATAGGCAACTTGAGTACAATCCCAAACTATCTGGAACACCACTTGAACATTGACAAAATGACCATCGGTCAATTGAAAAATATAACTCTATTTGGAAGAGCTTACTTACCTCCTGCAACAATATATTTAACACTATTAAACAGCAACATCTGCCTATCCCATATCCTTGGGAAGGCCTTCATAGGTGGACAAAGATGCCAAATACTGCCTAAACATCTACCTGACTGTGCCATCAACCATATTAATAAAAATAAATCTACAATATGCCTTTCATTATTTTCATGTTTTAAAGCAGTGTTTCCCAACCTTGGCAACTTGAAGGTATCTGGACTTCAACTCCCAGAATTCCCCAGCCAGCATCCGCTGGCTGGGGAATTCTGGGAGTTGAAGTCCAAATAGCTTCAAGTTGCCAAGGTTGGGAAACACTGCTTTAAAGAATCCTCTTAGTTTCTGTTTATTTATATTTTGAGTCAATGAACTCCTGCCAATCGTATCACACTGTGCTAAATAACACAGTCTAGTACATTTTCTAAAGGGCTACTTTTGGGAACAATTGATTTCTCCGAGAGCTTGGGTGGGATCTCAATATAAGCTGGCACTCAACCAATGACACAATGTGTATAAACCTCCAATAGTCATTTCAAATGTTTTTTTTTTATTGTAAGCAGGAATATATGACAACAGTGCTTAGAGGTATTATTAAAGTTAATTAAGAACTTGACGGTGTATCAAGTATCAAGCCATTAAATTTTGGGTCTGGTGGTAACTTGATACTGTGCAAATTCTAGCCTTAAGTTAAAACTTGAAAACAAGGTCACAGCTTGAATCAGACGAAACCAGAACAGAGAACTTCTGAATGAATGTTATAGCATAAATATCTAGTGTTACTTCTGGTCTGCCCACCTCTGAAGATAGTTAAAACTTCAGCATTGACAAATCCCAGCCAATTAAAACCTTGCTGTTCTGTTCGAGTCTGTGCAACATGAAATCGAAGTTTGAGACCCTGTAAAAAATTTTCCCTGCATTTCTTAAACTTGAAATTTCATGAGTTTTGATCATTTCAGGGGTTCTCACTATGAGAATTTTCATATCATTATGTTCAGAAATGTTCAAACTAGTAATTCCACACCAAATTTAGTAAAATTGTACGTTGTTTGCAGGCAAAACTATCTATAAATTGAAAAAAAAAGGGGGGGGGGGCTTTTATGAGCAAAATAAACCAATAAGCATTATTTTTTTATTTCAATTTTTATTTCATTGTGTGAAGAAATGTTCAACCTAGTTTCCAAGGGAAAAAAGTTTTCAAATTGACCAAATATAAACGCTTAAAATAAAGAATTTTTAGTGCGAGTCACACAGACTCGTAAACAGTACAAGTGTATAGTGGTATTGAACAGAGCAGCAGGGTTATTAAACTGAAAAAAGGGCTAAATTTAGGAAATAGCAAATCAGTTGTATGCTATCATAATACAATATTACTAAAGCTTACCGCTAAGACTGATTATGAATGTTCTTTAACATTCTATTGCCATCATATTTAACATCATATTGCAAATATCCATATCCATACTATCAGATCCGCACCCTGAAAAAAGTGTTCTTAAAAGAACTTCTTTTTTGAGGTCAAATTTACAGGATTTGGTTGCTTTACACCAATAATATCTTTAAACATTTTGAACCCAATGGCACACTGAAATCTGGTCAATACACTGACCAGATTTTATCTTGATTCTAACAGGGCTTGATTTTTTCTATACTCTATTACTGTTTTTAAATATTTCATTTATTTTTATTTATTAATTTTGTATGTCACCCTTCTCTCTACCAAGTGATTCCACAATCCACACCAAAGATGGACTACAGAATTCCAGAAAAAACTTACCAAGAGCTTAAGCTCTTTAGTGTTGTCTAATGATGGTTTGAAATTTGGCAACCAATTGTGGTGCGTTCACTATCTCTAAATCCCTCTGTAAAAAGTTGGCATTTTATAGTTTGATAGTGATAGACGTTTAAAATCTAAATTATTCTTCTTCCACACTATGAGCTTCATAGAAGTTTGATCTACAGCTCCAGAGGTTGATAATGAAGTTCTGAAGTGAAAATGAGAGTTGTGTTCACAAAACAGGTCAATCACTGTCTTCAGCTAAACCAATGGTAACATCACTTCAGACTTGTGTCAGGCAGACAAATATTCCTATGTTCTTTTAAAAACAATTCATTTGATTTCATGTAAATCAAAATTGATTTCAATTTTTATTTTTTAATGTTGAGATAATTTAAATGAAATTTTCATGAACAGAATTTGGGATTATTTTGTTTTTATTAACTAGTGACATGGCCTAGGATTGAATGTGTGTGTCTATGACTTTCTTGTTCATAGAACTATCTTCCCCTGTCTTGCAGTGTTGCTAATTTTCTTCCTTGCAATTAACCCTCAAGGAATGACATCACAGGGAAAGCCCTGTTGAGCTTTTTCAAATTGAAATGCGTAAACACCAGGAAGGTTCAAAGTGATGACTTTTTTTGTAATCAAAAATCCAACTGCTATAGCATCTAGCTGTAAGTCCTTTTGCTACCTTCAACAATTCAATTAGAAACTTAAAAAGAAGGAATTTTCAAACACATAGAACATGACACAGAAAATCAAAAGTATAGAATAGAATAACAGAGTTGGAAGTGACCTTGGAAGTCTTCTAGTCCAATCCCCTACATAGGCAGGAAATCCTACACCACTTCCAACGTCTTCCTAAAAACTTTCAGTGTTGGAGCATTCACAACGTCTGAAGGCAAGCTGTTCCACGAATTACCGGTAATTGTTCTGTCAGAAAATTTCTCCTTAGTTCTAAGTTGCTTCTCTCCTTGATTAATTTCCATCATTGCTTCTTGTTCTACCCTCAGGTGCTTTGGAGAATAGTTTGACTCCCTCGTCTTTGTGGCAACTGCTGAAATATTGGAACATTGTATCATGTCTCCCCTAGTCCTTCTTTTCATTAAATTGGACATATTAAGTTCCTGCATATGTTTTAGCTTCCAGTCGCCAATCATCTTTGTCGCTCTTCTATGCACTCGTTCTAGAGTCTCAATATGTTTTTACATCGTGGTGACCAAAACTGAATGCAGTATTCTAAGTGTGGCCTTACCAAGTCATTATAAAGTGATATTAACACTTCACATGATCTCGATTCTATCCCTCTGTTATTGCAGTCTAGAACTGTGTAGGCTTTTTTGGCAGCTGTTCCATACTACTGGCTCATATTTCAATGATTGTCCACTAGGACCTCCACGATCCTTCCCACAGTTGAGCAAGGTACCACATATACTGTAACTGTGCATTTTGTTTTTCTTTATCTAAATGTAGAACCTTACTTTTTTCACCATTGAATTTCATTTTGTTAGATAGCATCCAATGTTCAAGTCTATCAAGATCCTTCTGTATCTTGAGCCTATCTTCTGGATTGTTGGCTATTCCTGCCAGTTTGATGCCATCTGTAAATTTGATGAGTTCCCCATCTATCCCTTGTCCAAGTCATTGATGAAGAGGTTGAAAAGTACTGGGCCTAAAACAGAGCCTTGGGGTACTCCACTGCATACATCCCTCCATGTAGATGCAGTTCCATTGAGGACTACATGTTGAGTGTGGTTGGTCGGTCATTTTTTAATCCATCTGATGGTGTTGCTGTCTAACCCACATTTTTCTACTTTATCTAGTGGTACGTTATGGTCTGCTTTCTCACAAAGGATAAAGTTTCTTTCACAAAGGAAGACAACTTTCAAGATATTGGAACAAAATTACTTTAGAACTTCAGTTAGATCAATATAGCAAGTTCAGAGATGAATGGATAGTATAGAATGTGTACATTTTTTCTTTCTGAACGTAGAAAGATATAGAGATATTTATCAACATTTTGCATTGACTGCCTCGGTCAACCAGTATGCTAAAGCAAGACAAGGATTTTCAGTCTGACTACTGGCCATATCAGGTAACGTGGTAGAAGAGGTCATCAAAAGAACAATACATCCATTCTCCTTAAAGGATGGCTGGACTTTTTAAAGTGCTGCAAAACTTTTGACCAATCCGATTCATTGTTTAAAAGTGTATCCCCCCGCTAAGTTTTTAATCAAATTGCAAAGCTTATGGATAAATGGAGAGAGATGTTCTATTCAGGGCTCTCCAGGGTATTCAGAAGATTTCCTATCTTAATTATAATGAGTGCTTGGAGAAAATTTCTACACCTGAGCAAACAAGGAAATAATTGCTGCCTCCAAAAATGGGAAGCAATTCTTGTGAAAACTAAACCTTTCATTAGCCTAATCTGATACTGTATTCCCTTCAATCTCATTTTATTTTCTATTAATTTAGGGTGAGAAGCACCCTAGTGGATGGCATACTGAACGCAGAGGATGGATATCTAACTGCATGTGAAAAGTTTTTGCAAAGCTGTCAAATTGTTCATGGGAGGATTTAAATAAGTTATCATTCCCTATTAAGTAATACTCCACACACAGCCGATATAAAGACTTTTATAGGGCATAGTCTGGCCAATCTTGACAGAAGAGAAAACATTGTTTGAAATCATGATGTTGGACGGTATATACACACAAAATTTGAAATCAAGGACAGAGGATTTTAAAAATATGAACATAAAAGAATTATGAACATAACATATCAATATATAAGTTTAAACAGGTAAAGTATATGCATAGGAAATGAGTAAGAATAATGAGAGATGTAGAACAGGGACGGGAGGCATGGTAGTACGCGTATGCACGCACCCTTACAGCCTCTTAGGAATGGGGTGAGGTCCACAGTAGACACTTTTAAGTTAACGTTTTGAGGGTTTGGGTATGTAACAACAGTCATACAATAGTGTATTCCAAGCATTGAGTATTCTGTTTCTGAAGTCGTATTTTCTGCAATCGAGTTTGGAGTGGTTTGCCTAGAACACATTTTTTGCTACAAGAAAACAAACAAGGATGAATGGACATGATTAACATGTCCATGTTAGTAGAGTAAATTATTATTGTCTGGAGACTTGCAAGCTATGATGAGCCTAATCATAGACTTTGTTTTGAAAGTATATCTAGCTGTTTGCATACAGACTAGAATCAATCAGAACTGTTTGGATGTATTTAAATCAAAATTCTCCTTCAAAAAACCACAAAGTTATATCCACAGATTTTCCAGAGATCTCTGATCAGTAGATTGATGGATTGATACTGACCACATACTACTAGTTGCAACAACTAATTAGAGGTCATTGTTTGTTTTTATTTATAAGCCTGAATAAAGCATTCAGCCATGAAAGTACTACATAGTTAATTAGGTCAATATGCTTTAGGAAATAAATAAATATGAAATAATTTAGCAAACTGGAACGATGTTTTAGTTGCTTGAGCTCCAAACAGTTGATTCAACCAATAAAAGTTCAAAATTATACAATGTCATTTCAATTAGCATTCTCTCTCTGTGTCTCCTCCTCCCTCCCTCCCTCCATATTTCCTTCTCTCTCTCCCCCTCCCTTCCCCCTATCATATTGTGGATTATTTTGAAACTATTTAACCTTGATTAACTGAGGGAGGAAAATTTGTTACAGAATTTCCATTATCACATCTATAAAGTTACAGCTTTTACAATAGCTGATTGAAATAGAAAAGAGAATGCATTATGGAGCCGAAGTAGGGAAACAACTGTTTATAAGATATGAAAATAACAAGCAGCAAATACAGTGATCCCTCGAGTTTCGCGATCTCGATTATTGCGAAACGCTATATCGCGATTTTTCAACCCGGAAGTAAACAACACCATCTGCGCATGTGCGCCATTTTTTTTTCCTATGGCCACGCATGCGTAGATGGTGGAGTTTGCTTCCCCCTGGCCAGATCAGCTGCTGGGTGGCTTCCCTGGGTCTTCCCCCTCTTGCCGGGGTTTCCCCTTTGCGTGGGCGGCGGGGAAACCCCAGCGTTGCTTCCCAGCTGAGTGGCGCGAGCAACGGCGTGGGCGGGCGAAAGGCGGGCGCGCGGACATTGGCACACGAGCGGTGTGGCGGCCGGACAAACGGCGGCCGCTCCTGGCGGCAGCACGAGCAACACGAACGGCATGGCGGCCGAACAAACGCACGAGCAACGCAAGCGGCGTGGCGGCCGGACAAATGGCGGCCGCGCCTGGCGGCAGCACGAGCAACACAAACGGCATGGCGGCCGAACAAACGCACGAGCAACGCAAGCGGCGTGGCGGCCGGACGAATGGCGGCCGCGCCTGCCGGCAGCACGAGCAACACGAACGGCGTGGCGGCCGAACAAACTCACGAGCAACGCAAGCGGCGTGGCGGCCGGACAAACGGATTCTCCTCCGACCTGCCCTCACCTTAGCTTCCAGCTGATGCTTCGATCCTTGGAAGAGGCCAGAGCGCCTTTCTGCACCACACTCTGCGCTCGGGTTCCTTTCCAGAAGATGGAAGTTTCTCTCTTTCCATCCTTTCTAGCAATACAATACTCGATGGTTAAAATGGTTTTAACCATCGAGTATTGTATTGCTAGAAAGGATGGAAGGATGGAAGTTTCTCTCTTTCCATCCTTTCTAGCAATAAAATACTCGATGGTTAAAATGGTTTTAACCATCGAGTATTGTATTGCTAGAAAGGATGGAAAGAGAGAAACTTCCATCTTCCGGAAAGGAACCCGAGCGCAGAGTGTGGTGCAGAAAGGCGCTCTGGCCTCTTCCAAGGATCGAAGCATCAGCTGGAAGCTAAGGTGAGGGCAGGTCGGAGGAGAATCCGTTTGTCCGGCCGCCACGCCGCTTGCGTTGCTCGTGAGTTTGTTCGGCCGCCACGCCGTTCGTGTTGCTCGTGCTGCCGGCAGGCGCGGCCGCCATTCGTCCGGCCGCCACGCCGCTTGCGTTGCTCGTGCGTTTGTTCGGCCGCCATGCTGTTCGTGTTGTTCGTGCTGCCGCCAGGCGCGGCCGCCATTTGTCCGGCCGCCACGCCGCTTGCGTTGCTCGTGCGTTTGTTCGGCCGCCACGCTGTTTGTGTTGTTCGTGCTGCCGCCAGGCGCGGCCGCCATTTGTTCGGCCGCCACGCCGCTCGTGCGCCCCTTGTCCGCGCGCGCGCCCTTCGCCCACCCATGCCGTTGCTCGCGCCACTCAGCTGGGAAGCGGCGTTGCTCGCGCCAGCAGCGGCGGCACGAGCGGCGCGGCGGCCGGACAAGCGGCGGGCAGGCGGGTCCTCAGCTGTTGGGCGGGGGTCTTCCCAAGTGCGGAAGTAAAAAACACCATCTGCACATGCGCGAGGGCACGCATGCGCAGATGGTGTTTTTACTTCCGCACCACTATATCGCGAAAAATCGAGTATCGCGAGGGGTCTTGGAACGTAACCCTCGCGATACTCGAGGGATCACTGTAAAACTAGCAGAAACCACATCAATCACACATGCAGCATGAGCAATACCTGAGGCTTATTATGTTTTCCTTAACAGGAATTGGCACTCTACTACAAGTTTCTTCTCTAAGTTACTCCTGCAATGTGAAACTTACATCCCTTGATGAATTTCTAGATAGGCATGTGTAACAAGCTGTCCATTGCAATATACATTCCATTTGTTGTGTTCTTGGAGTCTAAAGGAAATCAACACTGCATCCAGTAAATTGCTACAGAAGGCAATGTGTGGAGATTATTTATGGTCTTGTTATCTCTTCAGGTGTGGCTCCTCCCCTTTCTTAAAAGACTGCTGTTGTAGTACTTTGAAGAGTTGAAGTTCTACTTTGCTGGGTTTGGTGTTTGGAAAGCTAACTTCTTTATTGCTAAGTAGCTATGTTAGTCCTTCATCATTAGATTTTGAATACTTGGAAGTTAATACAAGAGTATAAGCTAATTAAAAATGTTATAAATTATATCATCAGGTTGTGGTGGTAACGTGGTTAAGAGAATGGATATAGCTTACAATAAAAGATTAAAATGTATATCTAAAATGTTGTTTTGTTCTTTTTAGATTCTGTTTCAATTCCCTGGATGCCCACTGAGCCTGGTTGTTGTTGTTTCCCCCCCCCAGATACTGCATTACCCAAAGTAGATACCATATTTTTCAGAGTATAAGATGCATCTTTTTACCCCTCAAAAGTGAGTGAAAACGTGGATGCGTCTTATACATCAAACGTAGCCCCACCCAGCTACCCCCACTCTTTGGTCTCTGCCTGCCAGCAATTTACCTCCTTGCAGCAAACAATTGCGTCTTATACATCAAACGTAGCCCCACCCAGCTACCCCCACTCTTTGGTCTCTGCCTGCCAGCAATTTACCTCCTTGCAGCAAACAACAGCAGAGCCTGATTAGCACAAGCTAATGATTATGTGCCTCCCAACAGTCAGCTGATTGATTGAAGTTGCCGGCAAGCCCATGTGCTACAATGAAAGCAAGGGTGGGCTACTGCCCAGACAGGGAGGGGGGGAGAATGCAGTGGGGTAGCAAAAAGAGCACCCAATTTGGACTGAAGGATGTTGAAAGAAAATGCAGGGCGTCCTACATAAGCCACGCTCACAGTGTGGTAGTAAAAATTTTGGTAGCCCTTCACTGAAAGTGAAACTAAAGCTGCATGGAGGCAAATTGCTGCAGGGAGAGGCAAAGGCTGTAATTGGCTGTTTGATTTTTGCTGCAAGGAGGTGAGTCAATATAAGGTAAGTCTTTCTATAAATGCCTATAGAATGTTCAAATTATTAGACTTATTTTTAAAAGACTGCTTTAGTATTGTTCTAGACAACTTAACAAAATGAAGAAGATTTTAAAATAAATGCTTTATCTGAAAAGACCAAGTGCTATTGTATCTTCTTTTAAATAGCAGTATAATCTGAAATGCCCTGTTTTAGTATTAGTATTAAAATAAGGCAGCTGAGTTAAATCCTGACAGTCATTTTTTGAATAGATCTTTTTAAATAATTGGGAGGACTTAGTGTGATTACATTTAAGAAAGCTTTCTGGGATTAATATACTGCCATAATGTATATTTCTCCAATTCTTTGCTATTTCCATGGGTCAGGCACACATGCACCAAAATACACAGCAAACAGTGTATATCATCTGTGCTCTTTGCTGTTTGGCAAATTATTGGGAGACAGAGGCCTTTTTTCTTGTTATACTCCCACCAAACTAAGGTAGGTCTTATACTCCAAAAAATAAGGTAAGTACTAGTAAGAAGTTTGATTTTTTTTCTCAGTTTTTATTCTAGGGAGTATTCAACTATATTATCTGTATGAAATAATATATTAATATTATATAGTACAATAATAAAGAAAAATATATAAAGAAAGAAGGAAGCACTTTGGCATAATGGTTAATAAGTTAAAATATAATTGGTGTTGTACTTTTTGAAGTAACATTAAGGAGGGTACTTAATTAAAAGAAAATTATGTACCTGGATGACAACATTAGAAAAAAAAAACTTTTGCAACTTTTTTGATGATTGATATTAGTTACTGACATTTTATTCAGGGAAAATTAGATGGTACATTGTATTGTTTGAATGTATGTTGAGAGAAAAATGTAAATTTTTTTACCCCCCCCCCCAAAAGTCCTTCCTTCCTCCACCCCTTCATTCATTTCATTCTTCCTTCCTTCCTTGTTCCCTCCATTTCTTCTTCCTTCCTTCCTTCTTCCTTTCCTTCCTTCCTTTTCCCTCCATTTCTCCTTCTTTCCCTCCCTCCCTCCTTCCCACTTCTCTCTTCCCTCTCCCTTTTTTCCTTCTTTCTCATTTGTTTTTCTCCCTCTCCCTCCTTCTTTCCCTCCATCATTTTCTCATTTTTCTCTTTTTCTCTCTCACATTCCCTCCCCCTCTCACTTGTTTTCTCTCCCTCTCTCTCTTGCTTTCTTTCTCTCTCTCTCTCTCCTTTTCTTCTCTCTTCCTTCCTCTCTTCTTCTTTTTTTCTGCCCTGCAACACGCTGCGGGGCAGTTGACTGCAAGCAGAAGCTCCAAGATGGGACCAAGAGCTGGTCTTTCTCGGGGCTGAATTGTTGCAGCCTCTGAGGCCGCCTCCGCCTCCTGGAGAAGGGATCTCCTCGATGGGCGGCCTCGGAGGCTGCAGCAATGCAGCTCCGAAAAGGACCGGCTGTTGGTCCCTTGAAGCTGCCGCCACCCACTGCTGAGATCCCTTTGCCCGAACGGAGGCGGCAGCGGTGGCGGCGGGGGGGGTGGGTTCAAGGGACCAACAGCTGGTCCTTTTCGGGGCTGCGTTGCTGCAGCCCCCGAGGCCGCCCACCAAGGAATTCCCTTCACCCGGAGGCGGCCTCGGAAGCTGCAACAATTAAGCCCCGAAAAAGACCGGCTCTTGGTCCCTTGAGCCCGCCGCCGCCGCCTCCGTTCAGGCGAAGGGATATTTCCAGTGTGCGGCAGCTTCAAGGGACCAACAGCTGGTCCTTTTCGGGGCTGCGTTGCTACAGCCTCCGAGTCCGCCCACCGAGGAGATCCCTTCGCCCGGAGGCGGCCTCAGAGGCTGCAACAATTCAGCCCCGAGAAAGACCGGCTCTTGGTCCCTTGAGCCTGCTGCCGCCACCTCCATTCTGGCAAAGGGATCTCCCCAGTGGGCAGCAGCGGTGGCAGCTTCAAGGGACCAACAGCCGGTCCTCGTTGAGCTAAGCTTCCTTTGGCTTCCTTCGAGGTGAGGTGAGCATTGAGCATTGCAGCTTTGCCTCAAAGGAAGCCAAAGGAAGCTCAGCTCGGGGGCGGGCCTGAAGCAGCCACCACCACCGCCACCGCCTACTCCGCCCCGTGCTTTGGCCACGCCGGGGCCAAGTAAGCCGAGGCTAGGCCCGTCGCCCCCGGCTCCAAGCACGGGGCCTGGGCAGTGGGCAAGCATCAGAAGGGCCTCACCGTCGCCTGGCCAGGGAAAAGCTCCCCTCTCTGCGATCCGGGACGGCGTGGCCGTTAACATGTTAGTGCATGGGGGGATCATAATGGCTTGTTTACTGCCCCCTCCAGACGCTCTTGCAGGGCTTCTGAAGGAGGAGGAGGCGGAAAGCCAGGGGGCAGGGAGGAACGCAATTGGCCAATTTCATTCTCGCCTTTAGGGAGAGGAACTATTGCTGCTCTGCCATAGGGTGCTTTCCTCCTTGCCCCCTGGCTTTCCTGTTCCTTGCCACCGCCAGACGCTCAGCAGCAGAGTGGAGGGGAAATTCGGGAACTTAGTACTGTATATAGATGGTAAAATCTCATAGGCTGCCGTGGGCCGGGTAAATGGCGTCAGCGGGCCGCATCCGGCCTGCGGGCCGTAGTTTGGGGACCGCTGGTCTATATTGTATTATAAATAAGTATTACTTCATTCAATATATTTATATACAGATTCAACTATACCAATATGTCTATATATACCACTATACCAGATTGAAGACTATCCTATAAATCAGAAATATTGGTATGACTCAGAGAATGATTAATCGGAGGAATAGAAGGATATTGGCATTGGAAGGTCATGACCTACAAAAGGGATGGCAAGCATTCCTATGGGACATAGAAAATAAAACACAAAAATATTTCCATAGACATATGAATAGACATTCATTGATGCAAATATGGCAGGAGGTAAAGAAAAAATATTATTTGAAGTTCCTAATTTTCTGTCTACCATGGACGTGATGATATATCCAAACATAATTGATATGAGTAAAATGGTAAAAGAAAAACATGGGACATAACATACATTTGATTGACAGGGAACAAAATTGGTATCTTATAGAGAAATCTCTTATAAAGAAAACAATTACAAAATATTTTATCACTGGCATCTGCCCCCCCTCAAGACTAGCAAAGATATACCCCAATTTAAATTCAACCTGTTAGAAATGTAAGAAAGAGTAAGGTACCTTATTTCACACAAGGTGGTTGTGCCGGTGCAGTGGGGGGTTGCACTTACTTGCAAATTGGTGTGCTGCATGCATGTTCCTCTTAATTCGGGTGTATCCATACATCCCTCATCTTCCTTGTGTGATTTTGCTTCCATGCTGTCTCAGGAAGCAAAAATGTGCTGAAATCTCGTGAGGGGACACTCGCAGGTGCGTGATTTCGGCAACTTTGCTTCCGTGTGTGGAAGCAAAAAAATTGCTGAAATCTTGCACGTGTGAGCCTCCCCTCGTGAGATTTTTCTTCTGCGCATGTGTAGAAAGCAAATAAACTGAAAAAAAATCAAGAAAAGAGATGGTGCCGCCCAATGGACCACCACTGGCATGGTTACATGCAAATCGCGCAATCTGGCGGCCGCTACCAGTGCTGAATTGCCTACTGCACCAGTAGAAACCCACCACTGCATAATTGGTTACAAGAAGTAGTAAGGTTAACAGTAGACTTCATCCCAGAGCTCTTTTTATTAGGAATATTTAAAAGACAATACGACAAGAATATTAAGTATTTGATTTTATATATTACAACCACTGTTAGGATTGCATATGCACAATGTTGGAGAAACCAAAATGCACGCACAGAGTCTGATAATTAAAAAAAATACATGAATGCTCAGTGATGGACAAACTAACAATAAAACTTAAAGGACAAAAAAAATCAGATTATTATGGAATATGGGAAAAGTGGTATGATTGGATTGATGATAGAAAGTTGAAGTGTGGGATGAAGATGTAGAACTAGAAAATGAATAAACTGTATAAATACAAAAGCAACGTATACAAAAGGCTGTAGATCTGTTTAAAGAATTATTGTGATATGTAAAATAATATAAAGATATATTTTTTAAAAATAGTGTAATCTGTGTTGCATGACAGAGACTATGCAAGCAATAGGCATATTAGAAAACTATAATGGGATTTTAATGGGAACTGTGGTTTCAGCAAAATATTTTTTTAAAATCAAAATATGTTTTACAAATGTGAAAAGAAAAAAAAATGCTGGTTTTCTCATAGCAAATGAACGAATATTTAAATAACTGTGAGAATTCTTTCCCAGAGGAACAGAATAATAAAATTCAATTAATAGCTGGATTGATGTTTTCCAATTTACTAAATAAAAATAAGAGAGCATTTCTGCCAGCAGAAGGTTTTTAGATTGATATTAGAGAAAATGGACTTCAGTTGTATAGTGTACGAAAAAAAATAGGCCTTTGAGGTTTAGGATGTAATTTAATGTTGTTTGGGATTCTTTAATTTGTGTCTTGGGCCAATATTTGTTAGTGACTGCAGCAAGCAATGGTTGAAATGGCAACCGGGGAAGTAAATTGGCAACCTGTTGTGATACCAGGCATATTTCAGAACAGGGGTTCACATGACAGCATTTTCCAACAGATGTTTCATTATTTCCCACAGCCTTGAAGTATAGCATTCAAACGGAGATTTGAGAGCCCTTCAAGCACCTCATATTCAAACTCCAATTTCCAGCTCGCTTTCATCCCTTAATATTCTTAGAATATCTGCAGAACTGATGGCATTGTCAGGAAGAATGTCACCCTAATGCATTCCAGACGTTTATAAAAGACTCAATGCTAAAGATTTCAAAGGCAGCCTTGGTGAGTCATTGTACTGCCTGCTCTCAAATAGTGTGTGTGTATACGTATGTGTGTGCATGCTATGCAATAATAATTAAAACTGCCGTATTATAATGGCTTGGAGTTGACAACCTGTGTCAGGTGTGTGTGTGCATGTGTGAGTGTGTGCAAAATATATTTTTGCTGATAATGAAAATGAAGAGAGACTAGTATAGATCTATTTCAAGCTATTTTGCTCTCATCAGCTAGCCATACCCTTACTGGGATTTGAATCTGGGGAGTCTGCCTGTAAAACAGTAGCTTTAACTTCTAGACCACAGATTCTCCTCTTCTCAGCTTGTATCGGGGGGTATGGGGGGGGGGTTTCTGTCAAATCGTCCTGGTATACCCAAATATGGGAGGGAGCATACTGCTCTCTTTTCATTATCAGCAAAAATATGTTACACATATAGAATATAGTTTGTCGGCTATAAAAATTTAACTGCCTTGGCTATAGCCCTTGGAGGGTCTGAGAGGCAAAAGGAAAACAGTATGCTCCCTCCCATATTTGTTACATATTATACATATTATATATATATAACATGTCTGCGGAGAGGGGCGGCATACAAATCTAAATAATAAATAATAAATAAAAATAAATGTTACGACTACAACTGAGCTCAGAATTTCTGCTAAAACATTTGTTAAGTGAATTTGTCCCTTTCTTGCCACTGAAGTGAATCACTGCAATTGTTAAGTTAGTTTTAGTAACACGGCTTCTCCTATTTATTTATTTATTTATTTATTCAATTTTTATGCCGCTCTTCTCCTTAGACAGAGGGTGGCTTACACCAAGTTAGCAATAGCACTTTTTAACAGAGCCAGCATATTGCCCCCACAATCCAGGTCCTCATTTTACCCACCTCGGAAGGATGGAAGGCTGAGTCAACCTTGAGCCGGTGATGAGATTTGAACCGCTGACCTATATGACTTCAGTCAGCTTTAGTGGCCTGCAGTATAGCACTCTACCTGCTGCACCACCCTGGCTCTTGATTTTGCTTCCCAGAAGGCTGCAAAAGGGGATCCCATGACTCCAGGACATTGCAACCATCATAAATATGAATCAGTTGCCAAGCATCTGAATTCTGGTTACGTGACTATGGGGATGCGGCAATGGTTGGAAGTGTGAAAAATGATCATAAATCACCTTTTCTTCCAATTTTCAGTGGGGATGAAATGAACTGCTGTGGGAATAGGACTACCTGTAGTTGCATCTTCTCCAGATGTATTGCTCTATATCTATACAAATGACAAATATTATAACCCATTGCAGCTGCAGACTCCAAAGCGGAAAAAAAATGATGTCTAGCATCAAAGCTCTTTTACAGACTTATTGTTCTTCGAAAGTAGTGATGAGACGTTTACTTGTGAGTAAAACAATCCCCTTTTAAAACAGGGAAGTAACCATCTTTTATTGACATGGACAAACAAAACCCAAACATAAATCCAACAAACCTGGGTTTAGACAAAAAATCTGAATTGTTTGCTGCATACTAGAAACGAACAATTTTCTGTGACAACCGGCCACTCCCAAACCTCGCCTATTTTTCTCCCAACCAGGGTGGGACTGGCTAACATCTGTGCCTGCTTCTCCTTGAGAACTGGCTTCTTGTTTTCCTTTGCTCTCTCCTCTTTTCCTCTCTGTGTATATGCACACTGGGATGGGCCCCATCTGTTCCTCACTGAGCTCAGGCCCCAAAGACAACTGCCACTCCATCTGGGGGATGATGGAAGGCCCCTGCTCTGCCTCTGTCTCTGATGCTGTTTCCTTAACAGAGCCTTCCAAAGGCTCTGAAGTTGGCTCAGGCTCTCCCTTGACTAAGCTATTTGCCAAAGTAAATAATAGTTATACACTTAATGTATCTGGTTATCTGAATTACTACTTGTATCTCTGGGCTGTTGGCTGGATATCTGACACCTCCATGTTTCCTCTGTTTGTCCTTGGTATCTCAAGGTTCACTCTGCACACCCCTTAACACTCAACAGTCCTTATGAATTAGAGATGGAATAAAGAACACAACATGTAACTCATCATCCCATTAGTAGCATTTATCTGTGTTCTCTAGGGTTTGTATGACATGGCTAATATCATTGTCCTATGCTATTTCCCTTCTTCCTCCATTTTTTATATTTTAATCTTTCCTTGTATCATTTGTTCCAGCAGAAACATCAGCAGACAATCAATCTGTAATTATGAAGCATAGCAAGCAATGCCTGGAACTCAGTTGTCAACACCTCGGTTCTCCCTGAAAAGTTACTGCTTGTACCTTAATCCACAATCTTTTGGGCTTTTGGGTAGCATGACATCCTATAGATCACCATATCAATTATTTTCTTATTTATTTACTTAATCATATTTACTACAGCTTTCCAATAAAAATAGTTTCAGATCTGCATGGCCTTAGTTTGTTGTCTGGCCTACCTTATAAGGCTAATGCAAAAAACAAACAATGCCTGTTTGCTAGTCTTACTAGTGAATGAAATAAGACAACCATAGAGCTTAGAGATTAATGGCAATTTCAATCTTTTTTGAGCTTTCTAAGCCAGTTGTCCCCAACCTTTTAGGAACCGTTTCCATTGGCAGAGGTTTTTCCACAGAGTGAGGTGGTGTGGTTTTGTGTGTTGCCTGCATCCCATGGATGGGGCTTTGCTTGTTTGCCCCAGTTTCTGGCAAGCCATAAACTGATGTGGGTCCATGGACCAAAGGTTGGGGACTCCTGTTCTAAGCTATTTTGCTTTGTCCCTCTATCCTAGTCTGCTGCTTTTTTAAAACAAGTATTCCAGAGTTGAAATTAATCATACTTGCTAGTCCAATTGTCTTCTGTATATAAGATGTGTGTGAATTCCATTTTGTACCTTACTGTTTTGAAATAGGATTCCACAAACCACAAAGCAGACTCGTTGTCCCTACAAAAACCTCTTTTTATTAAGTTACTGTGAATTTTTCTCATTCACATCCAGCAAAGGGTAAATTTACAGTCACAAACCTTATCTGGCTTGGAGAGTTGCCAGGTCAGATATCTTCAAAACCTGGCAAGGAATCTCTGGGAGTCATGAACCAATTAAGCAAACTAATTGTCTCCTGAAAACTCCTATCCCCTTTTGTTCCTTTTTTATTCACTATAGGAGAAGCCATTCATGGTTCACCTGTGGTGTTACTCCCAAGTCAACCCTTGTTCCTTAGCTGCTCCCTTCATCTGGCAGCTGTGTGCAACAAAGGCAGCTGATAACTGCCAGACTACCCTGGCCCCATCTCTGCCTCAGCACAGAGCACTCATCAGAGCCTTCTCCAGACTCCAGAACTGGCCCATGTCCTTCCATAACCTCCTCACTATCTGAATCTGCTGCCAGCTCTGCTGGTAGACCACAATACTTTCCTTGGCCTTATTCAAGATTAAAGTTTATCTGATGAAGCTCAGATGGTGCTCATTAGATCTCAGCCATTATGAGACATCCCACCATAGAAGAATAATCTGAATAAGGTACGGAGTCTTGAAGATAGGGCATACTTTAATTTATCCATTATGCTTTTCTCCCATTCTCCATTTGATTATTGTGTGTACTCTTTGCAAAACAGGCAATTATTGAGATGATTTCTAGTTTGGCCATTTTATTCTCTCCTGAGCATGAGATAGCTTCTAGGCGTCCAGTCTAAAGAATGAATTTCTAACTAATTTCATTTATACCAAGAATAGCTTGTTGAGAATGTGCATTATGGAAGCTGATGAAGAACTCCCCCTGCCAATTGCTTTTAAATAGAAACTGATACCCAGTTATATGCTGATGACAATTGAAAAGGTTGGTTGGGTGCATTAGGAAACAGTTCTGCATATAATTCCAGTTATTTTTGGCTTTCAGAATGCATGCTTAGTGTTTGAAATATCATTTTGATGAGGCCATCTGGGGTCTGCTTTTGCTTCTAGCCGAGAATTCTGTGTTATTTGTTTTCATTACTACTATTCTTGCCTCTTGCTCAAAATAATTTATTTAATCTTATTGGCACATGGTGACAGGCATTTATTCAGAAGAGTAAAGTCCTTCAGAATTTAGGAAATTTAAAAAAAATCAATTTATGTATGTTTCAATTTGTCATCTGAGTTTCCCATGAGTAAACCAGTCTTATATATGTTTAAAGAATTTCAGATGGCTATAAAAAGACAAGTGAAATAATCTGAATTGAAATCTGTCAGGTAAACAAATTAGAAGAAGTAAAAAAGAGAAAAAGCAGCAACAACCCAAACAGACACAACTACATTTCCTTGTCAGTATTTAGATAATCAGCATTTCATTAGCTATTTTTTCTAGTTGCTCTTTAATTCACGTAATCAAACTAAACCACAAAACACCTAAGAAAAATAGGTACTTTATGCTTTTCTTTAATATTAAATATTTCTCTGTTGTGCATTTGATATGTTCTATTTAAAATACTAGGTCATTTTTTTTTCAGGTTTAATAATTGCTCTTTATGCTATATTTAGAAAATGCAGGTTTGAGTGAACAATGTAAGCTATTATAATCAAATGATATATTTCACATAGTAGAGGTTTGTCTGTTCCACCTCTTTAATTGAGCAGTGTTAGGGGAAGGGAATATCCAAGTTTTATTTACAGAGTTAATATAATTTTATTTTATTACCCCCTTGTTCCAACTTATTATTTAATTTCATTTGTACTAGAAACAAATGGGCAGTTATGTAAAACGAGACTGAGTAATTTCCCTGTTTGAAATGTTAAAGCCACAATTCAGTGCGCAAACACACACACAGTCACACAGAAAAAGATTTGTTTGTTGATTGAGGCTTTACAATCATTTCTACATTTGTAATGTTCTTGAACTGGGGAAGCTAGGTATAATTTATACTGGAATCAATATTTTAGAAAAAGAACAAGCATTTATGTTGCAACGGACAAAGAAGACAAAAAAATTGGATCTCAACGCCATCTCTTTAAGCTCGTAAAGGATCCCCGTTGAAATAATAAAAGAGAGCTTTCATATTTGTGCCCTGAGTAAATGAAGCTTCTTCTATCTTCCAGGCTGGTATTGTCTTTTTCCATATACAGCCCATGCATTTCTCAAGACATGGTGATGCATTCTGATATCATGGAGTATAATTTGAACTCTTCTAGTGAACTAAGAGACCTTGTGGAAAGGGTTTCCCCCCCCCCCATTATTTGACTGCAGCCTTTAGTCTTCCAATCCCCAACCCTCCAACTACCCACAAGAGTTCCAGCTCCTTTAAAGCTAACTCCAGCAATAGAGACTTTAAGAGATTTCAGCAAAACTCTGTACAATTGAGATCCCCAAACTTGGCAAATTTAAGATTTGTGAACTTCAGCTCCCGGAATTCTCCAGCCAGCTTGAAGTTTGAAGACCTCTGATGTAGGATTTGGACAGCTGCACTAAGAACTCAGTGCACAGAATGCTCTCCATGGTGCTGAAACTGAAGTCTGATATGAAACGTCCACACTGGTTGTGGTTTTGAGTACTTGCCTGCCCACTTTGCCTCATTGGACAAATGAAACAAATGAGAACATCTGGAAATAGTACAACATAGCTTCTTCCCTCCACAAAAGTTTGGAGCTACAATTTGGGATTGTTTTGAATCAGGTCCCCCGCTTTCACACAACACACACCTGTTTTTCATAAGCATTCAACTATCCAGTGTTGCTTCATAATATGTGTTTTGGATTATGCATAAAGGTGAAGTGAAAAAAACAACAACGAGAGAAAGATTTTAAGGAAAACATACCCTTGGGAACTTTAAAATAGTCTTCAGGTTTTTATGAAATTGTGTATACGTCATCAAAAGTAGCAAAATCTTCTCTTACTTTTTCAACTTTGTACACCTATAGGTTTCCTGAGGAACCTTTTTGACAACCTTAAAATTGCTTTTATCTCTATGGCATGCCTGCTTCTTGACAGCTTTCTAAAGTAATAACTCCCCCTTTTTATATATATAAAAACCCACCCACAAAAGCTATTACATTTTGCATTTCATAACATACTTTGGGTAGAAATGATAGATATTGCAATGCCTGATGGAAATGATATGTAGTGTTACATGTTGAAAACTATGAAATATGAGTGAAAGAATTTTATGATTAAATTGCAAGTTTTCTTTTAAAAAATGTAGCGGATGAGATGTGTAGTCTCTGAGACAACTTTCTTCAATTTTATACTTTCCAGATATATTCCATTTTAATTTTGATCATGCTGGTTGTGAATTATGAAACTGAAGTCCAGCATGCTTCATTATTTTTGGAAAATTTGAGAAAAAATTAAATTAGGTAACTAAAAAATTCAGCATCTGTTCTATAGCATTAGATTGCACTTATATTAATAATTAATCTTTTTCAGGAAACCACAACTTTCAACTTCTGTATATCAACATCGTGTTTTCTTGAAAGGGAAATGTTTCTTGTCTTAATTAGTTTCCTTCAACATGGGTATAATCAGGAGTAATGTAGATAGAGTGATATAAAGGCATTGATAATTTTCAGAATTTCTTATCTACTCTTTCTTAATTTCTTAATCTACTCTTCTAAGAGACATGGTGATGCAGCAGTTAGAATGCAGTATTGCAGGCTAACTCACTGCTCACTGCCAGGAGTTTGATTCTGACCTTCTCAAGGCTGACTCAGTCTTCTATTCTTCAATAAAAAGACCAGTAAAATGATGACCCAAATTGTTGCTGATTCTGTAAACTGCTTAAAGAGGGCTGTGAGTATATAAGTGTAAGTGCTATCACTACTACTATTATAATATTCATTAATTCATCCATTAATTCATCCATCCATGGGGCTTTAAACAAGCTGAAATCCCATTATATGTTCATTTTTGGGAGGCAAGAAAATCCTGTTAAGATACCAGTTTTATATTCATAGAACTGATTCCATAGAAGTAATGGGATAATCAGTTAATCTCTTCTGATTACAGTAACATAAAGTGATTAATAATTTACCAGGATGTTAAATTCCCGTTGTGCTTGACTGAAGCAAAGAGTTGACTAACAGTGTAAAATGATTGCTTCTGGTTTTTATTTTCTGAGTATTTTTAAACAGAATATCAAATACAGTGGTACCTCTACCTAAGAACGCATCTACTTACAAACTTTTCTAGATAAGAACCGGGTGTTCCAGATTTTTTGACTCTTCTCAAGAACCATTTTCCACTTACAAACCCCAACCTTCAAAACTGTAACCAAAGAAGGCAGGGAGAAGCCTCCATGGGGCCTCTCTAGGAATCTCCTGGGAGGAAACAGCGCCTCCACCTTCCCTGTGGTTTCCCTAATCGCATGCATTATTTGCTTTTACATTGATTCCTATGGGGAAAAATGGCTTCTTCTTACAAACTTTTCTACTTAAGAACCTGGTCACAGAACAAATTAAGTTTGTAAGTAGAGTTACCACTTTAATGGCATGAGAGAGTGGACAGAAGATTTTAAAGTCAGATGGCTACCTTTGCTCTAAGATGCTTACAATGGAGAACAATGGAGAATGATAGCCATTTGTAGGTGAGGACCTGCAAGTGGGCTACATATCCTTCTAAGCATCTCTGGAACGAAGGACAGCACAGTTGTAACAGCCATGCAGCAGATTCTAGCTTTCAAATCTCTCTACAGAGGAGTAATACAGAGAATAGACAAAATAATAAAATTAATCAAAACACAGACTGTACATTTGTATGAAAACCGATTGTTTGTTATTAAGAAGGATAGATAATTGGTGAATTTAAAAGAAAAATAAAAGGATATGCATGAAAAAGGCCACTCTGCATGTCAGTAGTTATGGAGAGCGAATTGGGACTAAAGTGTAAAATACAGAGAAAAGCAAAACAGGAAGAGAAAGAAGCTTGTTTTTTAAAAAAATAAAAACTTCCATCACAGTAATTGACCTACTTTCACTATATCATAGTGGCAAACAGCAAAAATAGGAGAAGAAAGGAGAGATTAATTAGAACAACTTGCAGATAAGGGCATGGTGCCAGATTTATTGCAAAAAAAAGTTTGAAGAATTTGGCAAGAAGGGGACTGCAACAGTTGCCAATAGTTCTGATGCTTTTAAAAAGGAAATGGGAGAAGGATTGGAGGGATAAAAAGGATTTGAAAAAAGTTAAGAAGATTGAAAAATCTGTAGGAAAATGGACTGGTGATGTAAAACAAATGAATAACAAAGTGGAAGTTTTGGAATGTAAGATATAAGTTATAAATAGAGAGATGAAGAAATATTTGGATGACTTGGCATTACTAAACTAAGAGAAAATTCAGAACTACTATACTAATTTAATTTAATGGAATTGACTTCTACACCGCCCAATCCCAGTAGGACTCAGGGGGTTTACAACAATATAAAATACAGTAAAACCCATTATAAAACCCATATAAAATATCCAGTCACATAAACATTCATACCAAACACCCACAATTCGGCTGTGATAATATGTTAGCATTCACGTCCGGAAAAGCCAGGTCTTCACAATATTATAATCTCTGAAAGTTCCTGCATGAAGTGAGGTGCCTAAAATAAATTAACATAGTCCTAATTTTTAAAAGTAGAAAGACCTATGTAATAATCTCATAATATCTATACCAAATAAGAACAGATTCTCAAGATATATATTTAAACACTACAAAAATAATTGTACAAACACTAGAATTCACCCACTATTGTTCCTATACCTTATTTCATTTTTCTTTTTTTAAATATATAATTGTATTTAATTAGTAGATAAATGGAATACTGTGAATATAATCATGCTGATTTAAGTAATTGAAAAATATTAGCTATACCATTGTGGACAAAATAGATAAATATTGTTGTGGTTGGCTCTGGGTCAGCTCCTGCTCCAAGGACTGTGGGGGTTGATGTTATCACATTATCAGTGGCTGGTTTTACTGCCAACAGCTTCCGACAGTGAAGCGTCTGTGTCAAGGGAAGCTTCTGGGAGTGAAGCAGCATCGGATGAGGAGGTAATTATAGGCAGCCCATTAGCTAATTAACCCATTAGTGAATCATCATCATCGTCATTAGATTCAGAAGAAGGATTCATAGATGCTCACAGGCACAGGTTTGTGAAAAGGAAAGAACAACTGGGCAAGTATTATAGAAAATAAGGGAGAACACCTGTGGCTGGGGCAATTAGGCTAATGGGGCTGCTGATAAATTGCCAGCGTTGTTGCCTCTCAGCATGGGAAATTATCCATTTTGTGTGAGAGAGACTTGTGGTTTTTTTCAGGATTAACAAAGACGTTTGTGAACTGCTTCAGGATTTTTCAAGGACTTTGTGGAATAATTCAAGTTAAGTACAGCGTGAGGACTCTTGAAGGGGGGTGGCTGTGACATCTTCACAGCTGCCTTTTATCTGCTTTGCTTTTGTTTTATGTTTTTCACAGCATTCAAGGCTTGTGGTTTTGTGGGAGAGCACTTTGGCTGATTAAACACTATTTTTGGAAACCATTTTCCCTTTGATAAACCAACTTTGTTTACTTACAACCGTGTATGTTTGAATTTCTACTTTGGACTTAACTGGGGGCTCGTAACATGAAGCCCAGCATAATGAACTAAAGGGCATTGTGAAACAGATATTTTAAAACTGCTGAACAACTGCATTCAGAGGCTGTTAATAAATGGTTATACATGAACCCATCAAGAAATATCAAGTGGGAAGAGAACCTTGACATCTAACAGGCTATGGCCTGTCCACAGGTTGTTGATAAGGCCTATTGCTGATAAGGTCAATATAATATGTCCACAGGTTGCTGATAAGGCCTATAAAGGCATGAAATATTCTGCCACATGTCAGACATATGTGGTCACCATTGTTGCAGCATGCTCAGCTCTAGCTTTGTGGAGTGCTATATTGTTCTTCTGCCCTCAGATGTCTGGCAGGCTTGGTGGATCAGCATGCACCTTGTTGATCAATCTTGTGCCAGGGTTTCCTAGGTGTAGTGTTGATATCCAGCGACTTGAAGGAGGCTTTCAAAATGTATTTGTATTGATTCTCTTGTCCCTCATGTAATCGCTTTTTCCTTGAGACAGCTCAGAGGAGCTCTTTAGAGATGCGATGGTCTGACATCCTTGCAACATGGCTTGCCCAGCCCAGAAGACAGAATACATACTTAACAAATATTCAGATGACACAGAGTTAAGGAAATTGGTCAATGCTTTAGAGGATAAAGTGTAGATTCAAAAGGATGTCAACAGATTGAATTTTGCAAATTTAGTAGGATAATGTTCAAAATGGCAATACTTAAAGCCCAGGGTTTGTGGATACTAGTAGACTAGTTGAAAACCTCAAACGATCATGGGTTGTGTTAACAAAAGTATTCTGTTAAATAATTAGAATTATAAATTCAACTGTATCCTATATTGGTTAGATTGCACTGGGATTATCATATTCTGAGTTCATTTCAAATTGGAGATTAGGCAATTTTTTTTAAAAAAATGTAGAAAATAAGCCTATGGGGACCAGATATGGAAGGTATGCATGTTTAACTTAGTTGAAGTTGAGGGCAGGGTAACATTAAAACAGTGATGGGCTATCAAAATTTTTACTACCACACTGTGGGCGTAGCTTATGCATTTTGTTTCAACATCTTTCAGTGCAAATTGGGTGCTCTGGGGTGGAGTTCCAAACTTTGCTACTGGAATTGCATTCCTGACCATTCCCATAGGAGGCCATCACTGCATTCAAAGTGATTTAGATTGGATAGTAGGAGGATTTTCTCAATGCTAAAAGCTGCTAAGCAGTGGATCTACCTGTTTTCAAATGGTAATTGGATAGCTATGTGTCAAGGTTATCTTTCTAGATTCCAGCATTGAGCTAGGGGCTGAATCACAAGGTCTTTTCAACTTGTACAGTCTTTGATTCTACATTCATAATCTATGGTTTGGAATCTGCTGCTTATATAAGGATGACCTGTTTGCTTTCTATTGGTTTTGCTTGCGTATTTCTTAACACCAGCCCAGAATGAATACAGGCCCAACAGAGAAGCTGCAAAGTAGGAATGAAATTCAACCCCAAATGCTTGCTTTTCTCTCTTTTCCATTGGAAGATATGTTAGTCTTAAATTGGCTCCTTAGGGAGAGTATTACTTCTTCAGCAAGTTTTTTTAGATGCTGTGAAAAGTCATGTCATACATTTGTGCTGAGCAATACAAAAATCAGGAGATATCAGAGACTGGATAGGCTCAGTGGGAGAAATTCTGAGATTGTAACCATTTTATTTACCTACATTACCTATATTTCCATCATGCCCTCTTACCATAACTTGATCAATTATATCCATATAAAGGGAAATAAATATAAAACATTTGGGCTGAACATTTTCCTATCTCCTTTAAGATATTGGAGCAAAAATCAAGAGAAAATGCTATAATTTGTATTTTATTCAAAAATAAGAGAAAAAGAAGAGAAAAAGGGAATGGCTACCATCGGTAACAACAGTTTAACATTTAGCAATTGTTTAGGTAGAGTTTTTTTTACTTTTATCAGTCAGAGCTTCCCTATCCAGTTGGGACCTGAACTTTATCCTGAACTGTGGTGGCAACCCAAAAACACGACACCCTTTTTATAAACTTCAACAAACTGGGCGCAGAAGATGGTGGCCATGCTGGAAAAGTGTTACTAGTGAGTAATTAGTGAAGGCATTCCAGTGAGTAGCAATTTAATATAACAACTGAATGTAACAACACTCAAACACGAAAGCTGCACCAGACACCGGGGATGACTGTTGAGAGAAGCCAACTCTTGGGGAGGGCAGCCAGAATTCTTGGAACTGCTGTCAATTAACGCCAAAGGCGCTGGTCTGTGAGGGTGACAGATGACACGGAAGCAGAGGACAGCAGCTGGAAAGTGTCAGAGCTGCTGGAGCAAGTAAAACTGGAGCAAGCTGAACAAAAGGCATTGGTCAGTGGGAGCAGCCAACTCTGAGGGCAACGACTGGAGATGCTGACCAGAATTGTTGATACCAAGGGAGGGCAACCCAAATGCTTGGAATGGTTGGGAAGGCTCACACAGCAGCTTTCTTGAACAGAACAGAAGACACCAGCAAGTGAGAGTGACTGACGTTGGGGACTGTGAAGGAGATCAGATGGAGTGAGCCAGAGTTGCTGGAGCGGACAGAACTGAAGGCTTTCGCTGGTGGGAGCAGCCAATGCCAAGGATGGCAATTGGAAACATCCATCCCCCCCTTATACTACATTGAGAATGCCCTGGAAGTTTGTTATCATGTTAGTCACCCCTTGTTCAGGTTTTTAAACTGGGGGGGGGGATTTGTGGATTTTGAGATTAACAACAGGAGACTTAATGATTTTAGTTTTCCCTGCCACACACATTAAAGACATCAAAAGGGGAGGAGACAGGATTTGAAGGAAGAAGAGACAATTGAATGAACATATTAACCTCCTTAGTTTTAGAAAGGACATCTGCTGGCTGATTTAGGATAGTTTTAATATCTTTTACCTAAGTTTAATTAATTGTGTTTTTATAAGAGTGCTTTTTATTAATGAGGGGGGGTACTTATTGAATGTAAGATGCATGATTGTTGTTGGTATGACTGTGTAGATTGATTGCATTGTTGCCTGAGTTCCGGAATGAAGGCCCGTGTCTCCCCTGCTGAATATGAAATAGAAATGGTGGGAGGTGGGTGGGCTAGGTACTTCAGAAAATTATGATTGCTGGATTGGGATGAATGTGAGATACGGAGGAGAGGTGTAGGATAGGGTCTCTGGGGAGACCAAAAGCTGGAGCATTCTGGTCCTAAGTGGGAGAGGCATATATGACGGGAGTTAGGGGGGGGAGTAGACTGCTCACGGGGAACCAGGATTCACTGCTTACAAGCGATTCGTTGTTCTGGTCCCTCTGTTATTAATCCATCTAGCTCAACCCATATAGCTGGTGACGACCAAGGTCAGGGCCCTAGTCTCAGGCTGACGACACTAAATTGTTCCAGGTAGTGAAAAGTGAAACTGATTGTCAGGAGCTCCAGAAAGATCTCTCGAAATTGACTGAGTGGGCAACAAAGTGGCAAATGCAGTTTAACCTAAAATGCATTTTAACCTAAGTGCAAAGAACCCCTCTATTTGGATATTTCTCCTCGCAGTCACTCATGCCCTTCTGACCTTGTAGCTTGATTATTGCAATCTGCGCTATATGGGGCTACCCTTAAATAGTGTTTGGAGACTGCAACTAGTCCAAAAATGCAGTCACACAAGCTTTTGGGTACACCCACATAATTCCATTGCTCTGCGGCTGCACTGGCTACCGATTGGTCTCCAGATGACATTTAAGCTGTTGGTTATTATCTATAAAGCCCTACAGGGCATCAGACCAAACTATTTATGGGACCATCTTCTGCCAGGAATCTCCCAGCAACTGACCAGGGCCCACAGGGTTGACCTTCTCCAGGTCCTGTTGACCAGACAATGCCGATTGTCTGTGGCAGCTCTGTGGCAGCTCTGGCTCTATGGAACCAACTGTCCCCAGAGACTCGTACAGCTCCCACCCTTCTGTCCTTCCAAAAGGCTGTGAAAACATGGCTCTGCCAGCAGGCTTGGGGGCCATAGAACAACTACTTGGCCCCAGAGAGATGAATGTTATTGAATGACTGTTTATTTGGGCTTTTTATTGGTTTATACTTATTATGTTATTTAATGCTATATATTTTATTGTTTTATATTGCCTATGACAGTACACCACCCAGAGTCCACTAGGAATTGGGTGGCTTAGAAGTTAAATAAATAAATAAATTAAGATTCTTCTTAAGATGAATAAAGGTCTTAAAATATCAAAGGTCTAATTCTGCAGGTCTAAAATACTGTACTAAGATCTAAACTATCGAGAGTTCTCCTTTCTTCCCTCCCTCTTTTCTCTTTCTCTTTCTCTCATCATTCATCTGTGATCTTTCATCTACTATCTACCATCTATCATCTTATCTATATGTCTGACTGTCTGCCTGTCTGTCTGTCTGTCCATCTGTCCATCTGTCCATCCATCCATCCATCCATCCATCCATCCATCCATCCATCCATCCATCCAATCATCTATCTATCTATCTATCTATCTATCTATCTATCTATCTATCTATCTATCTATCTATCTTCTCTATCTGTCATCTGTCTATCTAAATTTTTAGGAGTACTTTGAGATTCCCAGATATTAATCTTTGCTTCAATAATTACAATCTCATCTTCCATAAAGCCTGTTTTATTGTTTTTCCTGTATTTGTATCAAATCCATATTTTGTTCCTTTTGAGCAAGTGCAACCACTAGGAACACAATACTGGCTTCTAGTTTTGGTTCATTGCCGTTTAGAACATCATCCACATCCTTTATGTTGATCTCACATATGCTTATTACAATAGTCTGGTTTCATAACATCTGGTTTGAATTCATCTTGTTTTACATGCTCCATAATTAAGATTAACTTCTTGACTCTCTGAAGAACAAAACAAAAAGAAATCCCAGACAAAACATTCTTTTTGGATATGTTGAAAGACAATTTGCTTTTAAAATTTGGGCGAAAATGTTTATGGGTGAAATGGATGAAAAGCTTTGTCTTTTTACACTTTTTAAAATTAAGAAATAGCCAAGAGATGTGTGTTTTTTCATTGTACAAGCCAATTATCATAATAGAAAGCTAGAAAATGAATTGGAACTTTCCAGACACGCAATCAATCCTCTATTCAACAATGATGTTTATTGCTAACAATCTGTAACAAAGTTTCCTAGCAAACAATTTATAATTTTTATATATATATTGGCTTTAGCTCACCAGTCCCTCCATAAGAATCCTTCACAGTTTCTTAACTTCCTTGCTGCCTGCATCATTGATGCCAATAGGTTTTTTTAAATCACAGCTTTACTATTATTTACACAACTCATTTTTCAGACTTGCTGTTGTTAGAAGGAAGAAAAAGAAAAATAACTTCTTCAACTTGTTGGAATGTTAACAGCTTGGTCAAGCTTATCTCATTGATATTTGATCTGTCCTTTTCAAATGTGTAAGTTTCTCTGCTAGCTAATCCTCTCTGCAGAACTCTGTTTCTGATCATTTTATTTATTTATTTATTTATTTATTTATTTATTTATTATTTATTTATTTTTCTTTATTTTTTTTACTTTTTACTTTTTACTTTTTACTTTTTACTTTTTACTTTTTACTTTTTACTTTTTACTTTTTACTTCTTTTTACTTTCATTTCATTCATTCATTCATTCATTCATTCATTCATTCATTCATTCATTCAACTTCTATGCCATCCAATACCAATGGGACTCAGGATTCTGCTGGTCTTCAAATGAAAATTTCTTCTCCAGATCTTATTCAAACATCTCCTCCAGCCTTCAGCATTAATTAGCAACTTCAAGCAACATCTGCATGTCACTTTGCAGGATAGTGTCAAAGAGATAAAGTCCCCTTAAACTTCAGTTTATGGTTCGGTCTTAATCAGGGCATCCTGCTGCCACAATCTGTGGACTGAATCTTGACGTTTAATTAAATCTGAGATGAAATTTCATGAACATTTTTAAATTGTGGATATTTTATTACGAAATGTTGACTGTGAAGTAGATTTGAATGAAGGAAATATTTTTATCAGAAAAGGATACCAGAAGTAGCTTTAGTCTGCCATTTCCACTTATAGTTCAAAAGCATTGGCAAAAAAACTTCAAAAGTTCCAAAGAACGCTGTGAATAATGCATTTTAACCTAAACAAGTGCAAAGTTATGCATACCAGGGCAAAGAACCCCAATTATACCTACCAAATGATGGGGACCACACTTTCTGAGACAAGCCAAGAAAGGGATCTTGGGGTTTTGGTGGACAGCTCAATGAAGATGTCAACTCAGCATGCAGCAGCAGTAAAAAAAAAGCAAATTCCATACTTGGCATGATTAGGAAGGGAATCGTAAATAGGTTGGCAAGTCTTATATTGCCTCTGTACAAATCGATGGTGAGACCACACTTGGAGTACTGTGTACAGTTCTGGTCACCACACCTCAAGAAGGATATAATGGAATTGGAAAAGGTGCAAAAAACAGCAACAAGAATGATCAAGGAAATGGAGTACCTTCCTTATGAAACCAGGTTGCAATACCTTGGTCTTTTCAGCCTTGAAAGATGGAGTTTAAGAAGTGACTTGATCGAAGTTTATAAAATCATGCATGGGATAGAAAAGGTGGCTAGAGAAAAATTCTTTTCCCTATCACACAAAGGGGCACTCCAGAAAGCTCATAGGTAAGAAAGTTAGGACAAATAAAGGGAAATATTTCTTCACCCAGATGGAATTCATTTCCAGAAGAGGTAGTGACAACTGTCAGCCTGGATAGCTTCAAGGAAGGATTAGACAAATTCATGGATGCCAAGTATATCAGTGGTTATTGAAATGGATGTCCAAGTGTCACCTCTATGGTTGGTTGAGGCAGCAGGATTCCCCTGGGTACCATTTATCTATCTATCTATCTATCTATCTATCTATCTATCTATCTATCTATCTATCTATCTATCTATCTATCTATCTATCTATCTATTAGATTTGTATGCCGCCCCTCTCCGTAGACTCAGGGCAGCTAACAACAATAATGAAACAACATATAACAAATCTAATATTTAAAATAATTAAAAGACCCTTATTTAAAAAACTGAACATACACACAAACATACCATGCATAAATTGTATAGGCCTAGGGGGAAGGGAATATCTCAATTCCCCCATGCCTGACAACAGAGGTGGGTTTTAAGAAGCTTATGAAAGGTGAGGAGGGTGGGGGCAAATCTGATCCCTAGGGGAGTTGGTTCCAGAGGGTTGGGGGTCAAGGGAAAGGGATAGTTTTGTCTTCTCTTTCTGCTCAAGATCCCCATGTACAATTGGTGGGCCCTGTGTGACACAGAGTACTGGACTTGATGGGCTTTGGCCTGATTCAGCATGGCTCTTCTTATGTTCTTATTTTTAATAAAGTAAAAAAACACTCCAGAAGTCTATTTCACCATTTATGAAATCTGATTTAGGCAGCAACCATATTTAATAATGAGACATGCAAGCAAATGTTTCTGCACTCTTCTCTCATGAGTATCAGAAGAGAGAATCAAAATGAATTTAATTTAAATTCTAGACTTATTATATATGTCATGATCAATTATAATTTATCACAAACACTTAATTTCAGTTTCTGCTTGCATTTATTTCTAAGCTGGAATGGTGTATTCAATTAGTAATCAAAAGATTACTGCAATGCACTGAGTCTACAATTATTAAGAACAAATTTGAAGCTTAAGTCACAACAGGCAGGAAATAACTACAGTATTTATTCTGCAAATATTTTTGATAAAGTATCTTCATATATTAATTTTCAAGAAAGAACCACTGGTAACTTGTACTCCGATAGTTCACTTAATAGGTTGAGATTTGGACTTGAGTGGAGGCTTTTAGTGGATAACAACACACAATTTGAATATGGAGAGATTCAGAGTCCGACCCATCTGCTGATATATGTTGGCTACCACCAGAAACGTCTACTGATAATGATTTATTTTTGGACATTAACCAAACCAAGAAGGTGGCTTCATTCTGGCAGTTTGAAGTTTGATCTGACATAGAAGAAGAAGAATATGAAGAAGAAGAAGAGGAGGAGGAAGAAGAAATGTGTTTAAATAACTGAGAGCTATTTTTTAAAAATCTCTTATATTTCATGATAAAATGACCAATTTCTTCCAAGGTGGAGGAATGATTTTATATTTTCCATCAGAGCCTTGCATTTAAAGCTGATTATAAAGAAGTTTAAAGTATCATGATAGTGCTTCTATGAAGAAATGTCACTGTGACTGAAAGGTTGATGCCAGGATGATCTTCAATTATGAAAGTGTTTCTCTTTTGTTTCATTTTCATTTCCTAGGCAACTGTACTGAAGGACTCAGAGCTTGCAAAATGAATTTATTATTGTTTCTTGCCTCTCTTGTAGTAACTGGAAATAAATTTATATTTGCTATAAATTTATATATATCTCTTGATTGTGTCACCCATGATTACTGTATACTTAGTGGTAATTGAATGTTCAATAAATTGTAGAACAAAATCACAATTTTGTGTTGCTCTGTAAAGTTTTATAACAACTAGGCACTCATTGATACATGTTGCAGATGAAGGAGAAATTCTGGTTTTCTTCTGGACAAGATGTTATCTACCTCAACAACATTTGAGCTACATTTCCATTGACGTATTAAGAGCCATGGACCAGACATAAGCACTCTGTGGACCAGATTAAGCATCCAGGGCTTGAGTTTTAAACCCCTGTTTTAAAGTTTGCTTTCTTTCCAACAGTAGATTTAGAAAAAGACATTAAAGAATCAGCTTGGCAGCTAAATTATGCCTAAATCATTCAGCAGATTAAAAGTTACCTGGGCGCTCCAAACAGCATTTTAATACCAACAACTCCAGGTAAACACACTTCCTGCCTTAGATTGAACACTTTTGTTTGCAATTGCACATCAATACCTCAGCATGAATTTTATTTATTGAAGTAAACAAATCGCTTCACTCCTTTACCTTTGTTGTGGCTTCAGGCAGAAGTGTTTATAAATAGGCAAAAACGGAAAAATGCAATACTGTCTGCTTAAAAAAATAATTTGTTATTAAGAATTATGTGGTTATGTGTTGGTTGATTCTGTAGCTCTATCTTTTCCTTCATATTAATGCAGTAAGATTTAATATAATTTATAGAGGCGGTTCTAATTTAGTGACTGCAATTGTGACTCAGTCATTAAGCAAAATGGCCACTAAGTGAAAACGTGAGGATGCATTTGATCTTACTTCAGTCTTCCTTTGCTTGACAGGCCTGCAAACCCCATATATGGATTGGTTGCAAAGTTACTTTTTTGTCACCATCATAATAATGAGCAGCTACTGCATGAGGCAGTTGCTAAATGAAGATGAAGGTGATCTATATAGAAATTGTTGTGGTTCAGCCTGAGGCTGCTCAGGGACCAGCTGTGTCTCTGCTAGCTCCATGCCCGGAGGAGGATAACAGTGAAGAGGAGGGGGCTGAACAGTCGGACGGGGGAGAGGAAAATCAGGAATGGGGTGAAGGAGAACAGCATGAGAGGCCCCGGGGGGGGGGGCTCTCCCCAGCCAGTAGCTTGCAGTCATTAGGTGATGATGCACAAGCCATCATTGACATGCGACAGAGACGGTCAGATCAAAGAAAGGAGCAATTAAAGAAGTATTATCAGCACTGAATTAGGAACATGATGAGTGTAACTCTGGCCCTGGGCTCAGGTTGCTGCTGCTGAATGCCAGGTCGGTGGTTAATAAAGCTCTCCTCATCCGGGATTTGATCCTGGATGAGGAGGCCGACCTGGCATGTATTACTGAAACCTGGCTGGGCCCGGAGGGAGGTGTTCCTCTCTCTGAAATTTGCCCAGCCGGGTTTCAGATATGGCATCAACCTCGACCCCAGGGGAGTGGGGGAGGAGTGGCTATTGTAGCCAGGGAGAGCCTTTGCCTGCGTAGACTCATTGCTCCGGAAATTGCGGGTTGCGAGTCTCTCTTGATGAAGTTGGACTTAGGAGTTCAGGTGGGCTTATTTCTCACGTACCTGCCTCCCAGCTGCGTGTCAAAAGCCCTGCCTGTGCTACTCGAGGAGGTAGCCGGGTTGGCGGTAGAGTTCCCCAGACTCATTGTCTTGGGGGACTTCAACCTGCCGTCACTCGGCGAAACCTCTGGGTTGGCACAGGAGTTCATGGCCACCATGACAGCCGTGGACCTGACTCAAGTAGTTCAGGGTCCGACTCACGAGGGAGGGCACGCACCTGACATGGTATTCCTTTCCGAGCAATTGAGTAATGGTCTGAGACTAAGGGGCTTAGAAGTGTTGCCTTTGTCATGGTCAGACCATTTTCTACTACGGCTTGACTTCCTGGCTCCAATCCTCCCCCGCAGGGAGGCGGAACCAATGAAGATGTTCCGCCCCAGGCGCCTGATGGACCCAGAGGGCTTTCAGACGGCGCTTGGGGTTATTCCAGAGGCACTCGTCCACAGTTCGGCGGAGTCTCTCGCGGAGGCCTGGAACAGGGCTGCGGCGGGGGCTCTTGACCGGATTGCGCCTTTGCGACCTCTCCGTGGCGCTAGACCCCGTAGAGCCCCATGGTTCAACAAGGAGCTCCGGGAGTTGAAACGCCAAAAGAGACGTCTAGAGAAGCGATGGAGGAAGAGTAGGTCTGAATCCGATTGAACATTTGTAAGAGCTTTTATTAAGACTTACAAAGTGGCGCTCAAGGCGGCAAGATGCGCGTACCATGCCGCCTTGATTGCATCAGCGGAATCCCGCCCGGCCGCTCTGTTTAGGGTGACCCGCTCCCTTCTCAACCAGGGGGGAGTTGGGGAGCCCTTACAGAGTAGTGCCGAGGATTTTAACACATTTTTCACTGATAAAGTCGCTCGGATCCGGGCCGATCTCGACTCCAATTGTATAACAGAGTCGACTGACAACGAGTCAGTCGAGGTGACTGGGGCACGTACTTGTCCACCTGTCAGGGAAGAGTTTGATCTGGTGACACCTGATGAAGTGGACAAGGCCATTGGAGCTGTGAGTTCCGCCACCTGTTTACTGGATCCGTGTCCCTCCTGGTTGGTTTCGGCCAGCAGGGAGGTGATGCGGAGCTGGGCCCAGGAGATTACCAACACTTCCTTGGGGAGGGGAGTTTTTCCATCACTCTATAAAGAAGCGCTCGTGCGCCCCCTCCTCAAGAAGCCCTCCCTGGACCCAGCTGTGCTTAACAACTATCGTCCAGTCTCCAACCTTCCCTTTATGGGGAAGGTTGTCGAGAAGGTGGTGGCGCTCCAGCTCCAGCGGTCCTTGGAAGAAGCCGATTATCTAGGTCCCCAGCAGTCGGGTTTCAGGCCCGGTTACAGCACGGAAACCGCTTTGGTCGCGTTGATGGATGATCTCTGGCGGGCCCGGGACAGGGGTTTATCCTCTGTCCTGGTGCTCCTTGACCTCTCAGCGGCTTTCGATACCATCGACCATGGTATCCTTCTGCGCCGGCTGGAGGGGTTGGGGGTGGGAGGCACTGTTCTTCAGTGGTTCTCCTCCTACCTCTCTGGCCGGTCGCAGTCGGTGTTAGTGGGGGGTCAGAGGTCGACTCCTAGGTTTCTCCCTTGTGGGGTGCCTCAGGGGTCGGTCCTCTCCCCCCTGCTATTCAACATCTACATGAAACCGCTGGGCGAGATCATCCAAGGACATGGGGTGAGGTATCATCAATATGCGGATGATACCCAGCTCTACATCTCCACCCCATGCCCAGTCAACGAAGCGGCGGAAGTGATGTGCCGGTGCCTGGAGGCTGTTGGGGCCTGGATGGGTGTCAACAGACTCAAGCTCAACCCGGATAAGACGGAGTGGCTGTGGGTTTTGCCTCCCAAGGACAATTCCATCTGTCCGTCCATTACCCTGGGAGGGGGAATTATTGACCCCCTCAGAGAGGGTCCGCAACTTGGGCGTCCTCCTCGATCCACAGCTCACATTAGAAAAACATCTCTCAGCTGTGGCGAGGGGGGCGTTTGCCCAGGTTCGCCTGGTGCACCAGTTGCGGCCCTATCTGGACCGGGACTCACTGCTCACAGTCACTCATGCCCTCATCACCTCGAGGTTCGACTGCTGTAATGCTCTCTACATGGGGCTACCCTTGAAAAGTGTTCGGAAACTTCAGATCATGCAGAATGCAGCTGCGAGAGCAGTCATGGGCTTACCTAGGTATGCCCATGTTTCTCCATCACTCCGCAGTCTGCATTGGCTGCCGATCAATGTCCGGTCACAATTCAAAGTGTTGGTTATGACCTTTAAAGCCCTTCATGGCACTGGACCAGAATATCTCCGAGACCGCCTACTGCTGCACGAATCCCAGCGACCGATTAGGTCCCACAGAGTGGGCCTTCTCCGGGTCCCGTCAACTAAACAATGTCGGTTGGCGGGCCCCAGGGGAAGAGCCTTCTTTGTGGCGGCACCGGCCCTCTGGAACCAACTCCCCCCGGAGATTAGGATTGCCCCTACTCTTCCTGCCTTCCGTAAACTCCTTAAAACCCACCTTTGTCGTCAGGCATGGGGGAATTGAAACATCTCCCCCTGGGCATGTTTAATTTATATATGGTATGTGTGTGTGTATGTCTGTTAGTATATGGGGTCTTTTAAATCTTTAAACATTTTAAAAATTGTTAGATTATTTATGATTTGTTGTTACATGTTGTGAGCCGCCCCGAGTCTTCGGAGCGGGGCGGCATACAAATCGAATAAATAATAATAATAATAATAATAATAATAATAATAATAATAATAATAATAATAACAACAACAGCTGGGTTTGGGTGTGGTCCTCCTTAGCAGGGTTTAAAAGGCAGGCAAGCCCTTGAAGCCATGTGGAGTGTTATCAGTTTGGAGTTGTGTTATCCTGTCTTGTTTCTCGGCGTCTCTGTTCCTGGCTTGTGGCCCAGAAGCTTTGGAAGACCCGTGGGAGGTGTAGGTCTGCTATCTACAGCCTCGGCTTGGCAGCAAGAATTCTATATTGCTGCATGGACATTTGCCTTCGTGGATATATCTGAAGATACAGCATTTTCCTGTTTGTAAGGACATTTTCTGTTACCTGTGTTGTTATTGGCTTCTGGAGTGACCCAGACAGAACAGAAATAGATCATGTAAGGAAAAAAAATAAAAAGATGAAGAATATATTTCTCAACCTAATAAATAGTGGTGAATATCTGTAGCTCAGGTATAGGATGAGAGTGAAGGCTAGTTCTCCAAGCTTGTGGGTTGATTTCCAAATGTTTTGTTACCAGGCAAGGTAACATATTCAGCAGAGTTTAGGGATGTAAGTGTTTTTCTGTTTAAAAAGACTTCAGGTGTGGGTGTGTCAATTTGGGGTCTTGTGATGCATCAGCTGTGAGCCATCAGTGAGTCTTGTGTTGGGTTTTGTGTTAAGGGTATTATATCAGGTCAGGGCCATTGGGAAGTGAACTACTGGGAGGAAAGGATTGTGTGGGATGGCTGAGGGTCGGTGCTGTCTGTGGTTGGCTGTGTGGTTGATTTGGATTCTGAGGGGTTCATAGGCTGGTTGTAGGTTAGTGTGTCTGTTGATGGAATCACTTATGGAGTGCTAGGGTTTGATCAACTCATGGGCGTGGCGGATGGTAGCATGGCCTATGATTTTTGTGTTGTTCCAAACGAACTAATAATCGTGTGGAAGGTTTGTTCTGCACTGAAAGATAGAGTTTTGCTTTCTTCTTCCCAGTGGAGATTTTGGCTAAAATTATATTCCTTTTCAGATTTTTTTCACTTATTTCTATCTCCTTATTTTAAATTAGACATTAAGATATGTTACTTGCTCTTCCAAAAATTTTACAAGGAAAAAAACCTCCTGCTTTGCTAATGATGACAAACTTTTTTCTCTGTTCTGATATGAAGCACTAATTAGCCTACCTGAAATCAACCTTTGCTGCAATAAAAGTCTCTAGTGTTATTGATTAATTTAAAATAACTTTATCTAGAAATCTAATGTGCAAAAATTGTTTCTACTAATAACTACTACCAAAAGGAGAGAAACTGGGAGATGAACTAGGTCTTAACCTGAAAATTTATCTTCCTTTTTTTGATTTATATATGCACATGCATCAACGCATCAACACACACACTAATGATACTTGTATAACATTTCACATAAAAACTCATTTGTAGCTTGTATAATATTTCGCATAAAAACTCATTTTTTGAGATATGATAAGGGAAGACCTAGTGTTGTGTCAGCATACAGCATACAGATGGGAGGTTGAATAACTAACCTCATGGTGTGACCAAAACAATCTGGAATTGAATACACTCAAAACCATAGAAATAGTGGTAAATTTTAGGACAAACCCTCCGATTCTACACCTCTTACAATAAAAGACAACACAGTATCAACAGTTGAGATGTTCAAATTTCTAGGTTCTATCATATCTCAAGACCTAAAATGGTCACCTAACATCAAAAACATCATTAAAAAAACCACAACAAAGAATGTTCTTTCTGCGCCAACTCAGGAAGCTCAAACTGCCCAAGGAGCTGCTGATACAGTTCTACAGAGGAATTATTGAGTCTGTCATCTACACCTCTCTTACTGTCTGGTTCAGTTCTGCAACACAATAAGACTGACACAGATGTCAGAGGATAATCAGAACTGCAGAAAAAACAATTGCTGCCAACCTGCCTTCCATTGAGGACCTGTATACTGCACAAGTCAAGAAGAGGCTCATGAAAATATTTACGGACCCCTCGTATCCTGAACATATATTGTTTCAACTCCTACCCTCAAAACGATGCTATAGAGCACTGTACACCAAGATAACTAGACACAAGAACAGTTTTCCCTGAATGCCATCACTCTACTAAACAATTAATTTCCTCACCAGTGTCAAATTACTCACTAAGGCTGCATTACTATTACTATTAGTCTTCTCATCATTCTTATCACCCCTCTCCTTCCACTTATGACTGTATGATTGTAACTTGTTGCTTGTATCCTTTCAATTTAAATAAAGTGGAAGTGATGGGCCAGTGCCTGGAGGCTGTTGGGGTCTGAATGAGTGTCAACAAGCTCAAACTCAACCCTGAAAAGATGGAGTGGCTGTGGGTTTTGCCTCCCAAGGACTATTCCATCTGTCCGTCCATTACCCTGGGGGGGGAAATTATTGACCCCCTCAGAGAGGGTTCGTAACTTAATCATCAACTAATAATCTAATATGTATAATATAGCACCCACCTCTGAATAATGAGGAAAAAGTGCATTATAAACCACACACTCCATTTTTCAGTTCCTGAACATTCAGTGGTTTTAACTACTTTCCCAAATGGTCTCAATTATGAGGTCATCCTTGTTTCTGTAAGTAAATTATTCCAAAAGAAGGGTGCCCTAACAGAGCAGGTAGTCACACCTACCATCAATTTTAAACCCTGAACATAAGATGTAATTTCTTCTCATATCATCTGAGAAGACTCTATTGATAAGATATCCAGATAGCCAGTATCTTGAATTATTCATAGAAGCAAAGTAGCAACCAATTTAACTCCCACAACACAGGGGAGATATATTGCCATATATCACCTGTGTTGTACATGGCAAAACCGGTACCCATCTGTAATCAAGCAGGCTCTCAAATTTTATAAAGTTGTAAGATCCTGATAATCCCTTCATATAAAATGAAGGAAACAAAATGGCAGAACCTGGGGGGTGGAGTTAAAAGAGGGATCAGTCTAGAATCCCTATGGAACTATAAGTGAACTAAGTCCAACCTCCCTTGAATTCTGTTGATCATTATCTAACCCCAAGCAGGTGTTAACTATTAATTGAGAAGATAATTAACAATAATTAGTTTAATTGGACCTGACCTTTTGCACCTGACATAAAGTGAGTTATTGTAATCCGGTTGTGAAATAATAATCCAGAAGTACCAACAATCTACTTTTATACATTTAAAAATTTTAAAAAAACTTTTAAAAAATGAAAAATTGGATTTTAAATCTGAATAATCTTATATAATTCCTCTTATTTACCCTTCTCCAAAATGATACAATCCAGTTTGGAGAAATCTGTCAATTTGAAACATGTGGGAATTATATTGCAAGACATGACATCAAAGTAGGTTGCTGTAAATGGTCATTAACATACAGCAATGTTTTAAAAGAATGCTCATGCTGGGTTTTGGGAAGAAGGAATCCCCTTTATCTCTCTGTCACATTCTCACCATTGGAGAGGTATTCCGATATAGGTTTGTTTAGGAACAGCTGTTGTAGCTTCAGGCACTATGTCAAAGGAGAGCCTAGAATTAGATGTTCCAATTAATTCAGTTAAGGTGTAGAATGCTTTACAAGTGGGATGACTTTATTTCTTCTGCAGTGGTTTGACCTTATTCTGATGAAGCAGATGATTGTTGCATATATATGAACCATGATGACTCCCAAATTTGAATTTATGCTGGGGGAAAAACAGAGATCTCTCTCTCTCTCTCATTATCCATCCATCCATCCATCCATCCATCCATCTATCTCCTCCTCCTCATCTTCCTCCTCCTCCTTCTCCACCTCTCTTTCATTGTCTATTTGTCTGTCATCTCTCCCTCCCTCCCTCCTTCTCTCCCTCCGTTCTCTGTCTCTCTCATCTACTTGTCTATCTGTATCACATTTTAGACCACCTATCTCAGTTTAAGAGAATAATAGAGTTGGAGGGGACCTAGTTTAGCCCCTTTCTTAAGGAGTGTGCAGAACCCTTATTAAGGACATGCACAGAGGAATTCCAGCAGATATCCAGGAGATATGAGTAATTATTCAGTCATACAAGACAGATACATTAAAGTATATAAAACAGTGTTTACTTTAGAAATAGCACAGGCAAGTTAAACAGACTGGTCATTCACATTCAAATCAGTCAATAACTTTCAATACAATAATAATATTACAAGGTTGTCTTTATTTTATATATCAGACATACATTACAGCCTACAAATACATCAAACTATCATCAAACACACAGGGCTTACTACATCAGGCACAGTGAATCAACAGAAAGAACAGAGAGAGCAGAGAGAGAGAGAATCATGCTTTCTGGCTCCCTCTTATGGCAATTTACAACACTATCTCTTAAAACTATAGACACTGGTGAGGTTGTAAGTCGAAGACTTAACAGTTCACTTGAACAATGATGATTGTTCAAGCTACTCCCACCTGGTCACACGGCTGGCAAGCCACTCCTACCCAGTCACATGACCATCAAGCCACACCCACAAAATAATTTTGGCTGCCCATTACTGTGCCCTCCCCATCCCACCCAGAGGCTCTCTGGAAGCCAAAAATGTCCTCCTAGAGCCACTGTGCATGCCAAAAATCAGCTGACCAATACACACATCAATGTTGGAGCTCAGCTAGGGCAACGGCTCATGTGCCAGCAGATACGGCTCTGTGTGCCACCTGTGGCATCCGTGCCATAGGTTCACCATCACTGCTATAGAATGTAGATGAGCTGCATGTTTAGAAATAGCTCCCATCAGAATAAAGTTTGATTAAATGGAAAGAAGAAGAAGGGAGAGGAAAATCTTTTTGATTTATTCGAAAGAAAATGTGAGACCAGGAAGAGAGGAGGTTGTGTGGGAAATGAAATCAATGACATGCAGAAAGGAAAACTCCTTTTAGCACATGAAATTTGAACTTTGCTTACAAATTCAGGATGATATATTTGTCATATAGTTCTCTTATGAATAACTTTTCAAGGATATGCTCCTCAACATGAACCAAACTGTAATTGTTTTGGAAATCTGCCTCATGACAAATATCTCTGAGAAGAGACAAAATAGATAACATCTGAAACTGATATTAGAGTTGATTGAATAAAAAACAATACATGTTTCGCATAGCTCTTCTTTTTTTTACAACATTCTCAGTTATAAACTTCTCTAATTCATTCCTAAAATTAGTCAAACACAATTTGCAACAGTAAGAGTTTGTGTATGCACTAATACATTTGCTTAGGATAATCCTATTTTTATTTTAAATAAAACTCATCAAGAGATTTGGCAGTAGGGGGGAAAAACCATTAGGAATTCAAAAGGTAGTTTGATGTCACAGGATGGAGCACAAGGTCTATTATTTTCAAATTAAATTAGATTAGAAGAAACAGAAGAAAATGTGAGAGCCTCTGTTTTAATTGAAGATCTTTGAATGTTAAAATAATGGAGTTTAATCCCATTCTTTTACTCTGGGATCAGAATGTTCATTTTCTAAATCATGTGAGTCTCATTTGTCATCCGTTCTGAATAAAATTGCACAGATAATTATGTAGTGGGTCACCGAACTTGAATTGTACTGCTTATTAATCCGTACTGGTTTTGAAAATTATGATGAGGACAATGATGTAGCTGGAATGAATCCCTACCTATCATGAAATACTTCCTCTTATTCAGGTCTTAGTAAAGTATTATCTCGGTATGACTACATTAAAAGACGGTTAATTTATGATTTGTTAAATTGATTTTCAACTGAGGAATTCCAGGCTCTCATTTCATTATGCAGAAAACTAATAAAGCTGACCGTAGGATAATGGTTGGATTTTCAACAGAGTTGCCAAACAATTGGTTTCTAGTAATCTCAGAGATGGTTGCCATATGCCAAACATATTAATGGGTTTATTTTTCTGTTGTTGCAAACATATACATTGCTAAGGAGTTAAGAAGATAACAGTAGATAAGATTGAACGGGTCCAAAGATGGACTGCAAAAGTGGTGGAAGGTCTTAAGCACAAAACTTATCAGGAAAGACTTAATGAACTCAATCTGTATAGTATGGAGGACAGAAGGGAAAGGGGGGACATGATTGAAACATTTAAATATGTTAAAGGGTTAAATAAGGTTCAGGAGGGAAGTGTTTTTAATAGGAAAGTGAACACAAGAACAAGGGGACACAATCTGAAGTTAGTTGGGGGAAAGATCAAAAGCAACATGAGAAAATATTATTTTACTGAAAGAGTAGTAGATCCTTGGAAAAATCTTCCAGCAGACGTGGTTGGTAAATCCACAGTAACTGAATTTAAACATGCCTGGGATAAACATATCCATCCTAAGATAAAATACAGGAAATAGTATAAGGGCAGACTAGATGGACCAGGAGGTCTTTTTCTGCCATCAATTTTCTATGTTTCTGCCTGGTAGTAATATTTGATGATTTCTTGATTTACAAAGAAACATAGAAACATACTGTAGAAACATAGAAGATCGATGGCAGAAAAAGACCTCATGGTCAATCTAGTCTGCCCTTAGTTTCTACGTTTCTATGTTTCTTTGTAAATCAGGGTCTGCTGCAAAGAGAATTTGCCAGAATAAGTCTGCTTGAAGTTTAAGCATCAATAAAGGGGTCCAAACATCATCGAGGAGTTAGAGTGTTGAGTTGGGTAGTTAATTAGTCCAAAGAGTCAAGGACACAGGAAAAAAATTCATGAACTAGGAGCCTGAACAGTTGTTTCTACAAAGACTGAAATTTGAGCAGCTATATTAATGTGTCTACAGGCAGCTAGCTGCAATTACTTAGACCAGAGGTCCCCAACCTTTTTTGCACCAGGGACCGGCTTTCAGCTAGACCAGTTTTCCATGGCCCGGTGGGGGGGGGGAGCTAGCTGTCAGCGGCGCCGTAAAAGGGGCGATCAAGAGAGGAATGGGTGAATGAATGGACGGAGGGTGGGAAGGAAGGAAGGAAAGAGGGAAGGTACAGGAACAGAAGAAGGGTGCAAAGAAGCAAAGAAAGGTGTGAAAGGGGAGAGTAAGAGAGGAAGGAGTGAAAGAAGGGAATGAGGGAGGAAAGAAGGGAGGAAGGAAAAGGAAAGCAAGAAATGGAGGGAGGAAAGGAAGGGAGGAAAGGAAGGGAGGAAGGAAGAAAGAAGGAAAGAGGGAAGGGACAGGAACAGAGGAAGGAAGCAAGGAAACTTATGAAAGGGGAGAGTAAGAGAGGAAGGACTGGAGGGAGGGAGGGAAGAAGGTAGGAAGGAGAAAGAAAAGAAATAGAGGAAGGAAAGGTAAAAGAGAGAAAGAAAAAGAGCAAGAAAGAAAGAAAGAAAGAGAAAGAAAGAAAGAAAGAGAAAGAAAGAAAGAAAGAAAGGCAACTTCAAAGAAAGGCTCACTGAGCATCTCTCACTCTCTCTCTCTTTCTATCCCTCTTTCTTTCTTTCTCTTCCTTTCTCTCTCTCCTCTTCCTTTATCTCCTCTTTCTCTCCCCCCTCTCTCCCCCTTTCCCTCTCTCTTTCTCTCTCCCTCTCTTGCTATCTCTCCCCCCTTTCCCTCTCTTTCTCCCTCTCTTTCTCTCTCTCCCCCCTCTCTCTTTCTCTCTCTCTCCCCCTCTTTCTCTCTCTTCTTCTCACTTTCTCTCTCTTGTTTTCTTTCTGTCTCTTTTGCTTTCTCTCTCTCTCACTCTTTCTCTCTTGTTTTGTTTCTCACGCTCTTTCTCTCTCTTGTTCTCTCTCTCTTGCTATCTCTTTCTCTCCCCCCCTTTCTCTCACTCTCTCTTTCTCACTTTCTCTCTATCTTGCTGTCTGTTGCTTTCACTCACTCTCGTTCTCTCTCCGTTCTTCTCAGCGGTGACGCGCGCACGCCCTGCCCGCCTCACATTTGCCGAGAGGACTTTCGCCCCGGGCTCTCAGCAAAGGGGTTTGCATGAGAGGCGGGGCCAGCGGAAGGTGATATTCAATGTCGGGGGCGCACGGGCGGTTTTGCGCGCGCTCCCTATCTCCCTGCTAGCCCACTCGGAATACGTATTCAAAATAAGAAAAGCCTTTGCCGGCGAAGGCTTTTCTTATTTTGAATACAGTATTCCGAGTGGGCTAGCAGGGAGATAGGGAGCGCGCGCAAAACCGCCCGTGCGCCCCCGACATTGAATATCACCTTCCGCCGGCCCCGCCTCTCATGCAGCCCCCTTGCTGAGAGCCCGGGGCGAAAGTCCTCTCGGCAAATGTGAGGCGGGCAGGGCGTGCGTTCCGGGTGCGGGAGGAGCTGCGGTGAAAGGCAGGAGGTGGCAGAGGAGCAGAGGGGGCAAATCGGGTGGGCGGTGGGCAGCGCGGAAAGGCCGAGGGGGCCCTGGTGCCGCGGACCGGCTGAAAACCCCCAACGGCCCGGTCCCGGTCCGCGGACCGGCGGTTGGAGACCCCTGACTTAGACAATAGGCCCATTGCCTAGTGAGCTGACATTGACTGACATTGCTCTATTTGTTGCTGTTATGAACCAACATTTGGAGGTCATGTCTCATTCATCCAACTGCTCTCTGTCAGTGATAATTGTTTTCCTGGTTCTTCATATTATTCTCAAGAGTCTTTTCCAACATCAAAGTTCTATCTTGCTTCTTCAGAGTTCAACACTCTGTTACAGGGAAAAACCATATTCAGAATAATTCTAATCTTTATAGGTCAGTGAAGGTGAACCTTTTTGTCCTCGGGTGCCAAAAAAGCCTGTGTGCGCAGTATCGCACGTGCACGACTGCTCACACCCATAATTTAATGCCTGGGGAGGGTGAAAACAGCTCCCCCCGCACCTCAGAGGCCCTCTGGAGGCTGGAAACAGCCTGTTTCCCAACTTCTGTTGGGCCCAGTAGGCTCGTGTTTCATCCTCCCCAGGCTCCAAAGGCTTCCCTGGAACTGGGAGAGGGTAAAAATGCTCTCCCACCCCTAGAGGCTACCTGGAAGTCAAAAATGCCCTCCCAGAGCTTCTGTGTGAGTCAAAAATCAGCTGACCAGCACACATATGCACATTGGAGCTGAGCTAGGACAATGGCTCGTGTGCAGGCAGGTATGGCTCCGCATGCCACCTGTGACAGCCATTCCATAAGTTTGCCATCACTGTTACAGGTATAGACCTATTAAAGCATCTGAACATCTTTTCCAAGGCTTTTTGGTAGTAGCCTATCAATGGCTACTGTATAACATTTTTTGACTGGTGTTCCTTTTCTGTTGACTGTGGATCTTAAAGGCTATCTACCACTTTAGCATTTTGATTGCCAGTTCTGCAGCTAGTTGCTCTAACTGTTGTCTTTAGTTCACAGTCTTTTTCTATTTTTAAGAGCAGTCCAATTTTGTTTGCCTAGCTTCTTGACTTTTATTCCTAGAGCTTGCATTTTCACTTTGTCATCAACATAGCACAGATTACTGATGTTCCTTCCTCCAATTTAAAATCGTGCTTAACTTTTCTGGATTTATTTTATCTCAATATAAAATCAGCAAAAAGTATGGAATAAATAAGGAATGAATGTACAACCTTATCTCAGGCATTTGCTGACAATGTCAATTTGTTTCAGGGTGTTCTGCTTAGATGGTGTTTTCCTATGCTGCAGATAGGATGAGGACAATGAAGAACAGAAATATTCTGAAATTTCCATTTTCCTAAGATTATTCCACAAACTGCTACAGTGTAGCTATCCAAGATGTTTTTTTTAACCATCAATGAAGCCCATATTGAATTCTTATCAGTATTTCTTGGCTTTTTTCAATCATCCAGTGCTCAGCATATAGCTGTTTCTAGCATCTATTCTCACTGTCACAGAACCTCCAGATAATTAAAATGAACTAGCAAGGCATAACTATGAATAAGAGACATGAGACTGCAATACATAGCTTAGAACACATCACTTCTGTGAACCCAGTTCTATATTACCTTTCAGCTTTTTCTACATACCGGTACTTCTCTTTATTTATTTATTAGATTTCTATGGCGCCCCTCTCCGAGGACTCGGGGTGGCTCACAACATATAAAATACACAGCATACAATGTCTTGAATTCAATTAACTAATTAAAAATCTAAAAATTAAAAATCCTTTAATTAAAGGATACAGCACATTTCTTGTAAAGATTAGTGAGATAAATTGAAGTGCCTTCAATAAAGTGACAAGAATTAAGAAGAAAAGACTGATGTGGTTGGTTCTAATAAGAAGTGTAACTATAACATCCTGGTGGAGATTCAAGAAGAATTCAGCTTGGCAAGTTTGCACAGCATAAACAATATATTGATATACATTGCTCAAAAAAATAAAGGGAACACTTAAAGGACACAATATAACTCCAAGTAAATCAAACTTCTGTGAAATCAAACTGTCCACTTAGGAAGCAACACTGATTGACAATCAATTTCACATGCTGTTGTGCACATTCAACTTTGTACAGAACAAAATATTCAATGAGAATATTTCATTCATTCAGATCTAGGACATGTTATTTGAGTGTCCCCTTTATTTTTTTGAGCAGTATATTCCCACTCAGTATATGGAAGCATGCCACCTGTTCCATCAGTTGTGACAGTGATCATGCATAAAAATTAACAAGTAGTAATCAACCTCATTTTTAGTTAGAATCCCTAGACCAAGGATGTCAAACTCAATTTCATTGAGGGCTGCATCAAGACTGTGGTTGACCTTGGGAGGCTGGGCAGGTGTGGCTGCCTGGGCAGGCATGTCTTCCTCTTCGCACTGGGTAGATCTGGTTGAAGCTACATTGGCTTGATCTTTCCTCTGTTCATTGAGTATACCCAGTAAATGGCAGCCATTCACAGCCCTACTGGAATGCTCTGGTGGTGAGGGGAGCACTTCACCTTCCTGCGCATACACAAGATGAATCAGCTGCTGCTCAGAGGGTGAGGGGAGCAGACAGAGTGCCCCTCTGCCAAGCGAGATCCTCCCTCCATGTCACCCACTTCTGCACCCACTTCTGCAGGTAAGATGTTGCAGTCTGTTATGGAACAAGGGAGGGGGAGGGTGGAGATGGTCTTACTTGTGCAGGGAGGATGGAGGATGTCGCTTGGTGGAAGGGTGGTTTGTCTGTTCCCTTTGCCCTCCACTGCTGCAGCCAATTCGTACAGGCTCGGTGGAGAGCAGTGCACCGCCAAGCCCTGATCGGGACAAATCGGCTACAGCAGCGGAGGGAGAGGGAAACAGACAGACCGTCCTTCTGCTGAGCAACATCCTCCATCCTCCCTGTACCACCTCCATCTGCCCCCCCACCCTCGTTCCATTCCGGACCATGATGTCTTACCTGTGCAGAAATGGATGAGGAGGAGGGAGGATCTCGCTTGGCAGAGGGGTGCTCTATCTGCTCCTCTTGTCCTCTGAGCCGCAGCCAATTTGTTCGGGGAGAGCAGTGCCGGGCCAGTGAGATTCAGTTGTTGCACATGCACAGAAGCTGAATCTTGCATGCACAGCGTGTGTATGGCATATGCACGGCTGGCAGTGATGCAGCTGCATGTGCAGCTCCATTTCTGCCAATGGAATGGCGTTCTATGCCATCCTGCCTAAAACAAGTGAGGCCTTAATTAATCATCATGTTTAATACAGAACTCGTGCCAGGCTGGCAGGTACAGGCTTAAAGCAATAACAACATACACAGTCTAATATACCACACACAGGCTGAGGCAGGAACCAATCCATACACAGTAACTTTCCCGCTTACAATGTAACTGGGGATACACGCCCTATCAGCACCTTGGATAGGGACGCCAATCGCACGGCTCTAACCGGCCGGCTGTTACTAAGCAAACACAGCACTCCTATCCCCTTGAATAATACATACATAATCCTTCAAATATGCTGGTTTGTGACGAATTCTCTCTGAGCGCCGAGGCTCGATTGGAGGATCAACCCTAGGCTCGGGGTGAGGTTCCCTTAATTCCATTTCAGGAGCCGGAACGTTCTCTGCTCGCGGAAATGCCGCTTGGGCTGGCTCCTCGGGATTCTTTACTGGCAGACAATGCTCCTGATCGGGGTCATTATTTCCGTACCGGTCACCCCCTCTGTCCAGATGGATCTGGTCCAGGTGTCTTTTCCAAATCCTGCCATCGGTGAAATCTATTTCGAAAGACCGAGGCCCCAGCTCTCAGCTTACCCTTCCTCTTTCCCAATTCCGTTCCCCCCCGGAGTACGAGCGCACGAACACGGCATCTCCTACCTTCACCTCTCTTGCTGGGGGTTCTGGCCATGGAACAGTCTGGGAATACCATGGGTGCAACCTGTCTAATATAATCCGAAGCTTGCGACCCATTAGTAACTCCGCTGGGGTCTTATCCGTAGCCACGCAGGGGGTGGCATGTTGTGCCAACAGCAAATCAGCCAGCCTTGCCTGCCAGGAACCTTGTGGCATCTTTTTGAGAGCATCCTTTACTGACAGAACTGCCCGTTCTGCCTGACCATTACTAGCCGGATGCCACGACGATGTTAATGCATGTCTGATGCCAGCTGATGCCAAGAATGATTCAAACAGTAGCGCAGTAAACTGCGGGCCGTTGTCCGAGACCAGGAGGTCGGGGAACCCATGCGTGGCAAATAGTGTCATTAAGGCATCTATGATGGCCTGGGACTGAGTTGACTTTAGGTGCACGACCTCCACCCATTTGGAATGGGCATCTACGATAATTAGGAATGTCTGTCCCATGAAGGGACCAGCTAAATCTATATGTATGCAAGCCCATGGCCCGGTAGGCGGTTCCCACGCTAGTGGCTCGGCTCGGGGGGGTAATGGACGACTCTCCTGGCATGCAGCACACCCCGCCACCCGTTGTTCCACTTCTTTATCCATACCTGGCCACCAAACGTAATCTCGAGCCAGACTTTTCATGCGCACAATGCCAGGGTGGCCTCTGTGCAGAAGTGCCAACACCTGGATGCGTAGTCTTCCAGGAATAACCACCCTGCTCCCCCTAAGCAGGATCCCTTTCTCTATGGAGAGTTCTGTCCTACATCTGAAAAACGGGACAAAAGCTTCAGCAGGGGTAGCTGAGGGCCATCCCCTTAGTACCCATTGCCTTACCTGGGCCAACATGGGATCCCGCCCTGTCTCCCAAGCCACTTCGGGCGCAGACAATGTAATGGCCCCTTCAGAGAGAGAGAAAACAGAGCATGCTGGAGCGGGGTCAACTAAAACATCGGTCAAGGGACACCTACTGAGGGCATCTGCGTGTGCTATGTGGCGCCCCGGTTTGTATGACAGGGTATAACTATAGTTAGCTAAAAAGACAATCCAACGTGACATTCTGGGGGACAAGACAGTCGGACTTTGCCGGGTGCCAGACAATAACCCCAATAATGGCTGGTGATCGGTTACCAGTTCAAAATGCCGGCCATATAGGTAGTCGTGGAATCGTCGGACCCCTGCTATCAATGCTAGCGCTTCCTTGTCTATGTGTCCATAGTTTCTTTCCGCCTTAGCCAGGGTGCGGGAACAGAATGCCAGGGGGGCTTCTGCTCCGTTGGGCAGTCTGTGGCTCAAGACTGCACCTACCCCGTACTGTGAAGCATCACAGGTGAGCACTAAAGGCAACCCAGGTGAGTATTGGGCCAGAACATTGTTAGAGGTGAGTATTGCCTTAACCCCTTTGAATGCGACCTCCTCCCTTTCACCCCAATGCCAATTTGAGTGTTTGTCCAATAACCGGTGTAATGGCTCAGCCACCGACGCCTTATGCGGAATAAAAACCACATAGAAGTTCAGCAGACCTAAAAAGGCCTGAAGTTCAGCCTTGGATGTTGGCCTAGGGGCGTCCCTAATCGCCCGTGTCTTCTCAGGGGTGGGATGGATTCCCTCCCCATCCACAGTGAACCCCAGGAATTCCACCTTTGGGACCCCAAACACACATTTCTTGGCTTTCAACTTAAGCCCCGCGTCCCTGAATTTGGATAATACCTTCCTTACCCTTGTTATCAATTCATCTATGGAACTCCCCGACACCAGAACGTCATCAAAATATGGGACCGTTCCTTCCAGCCCATATAATAATCTTTCCATCAACCCCTGGAAAATCCCTGGGGCAATGGAGACCCCAAACTGCAAGCGATGGCATTTGAAGACCCCCCCTGTGGGTGATGATAGACTGGGCCTCCGCGGTCAGGGGGTCGACGGGGAGCTGCTGATAAGTTTGAGAGGTCAAGCTTTGCGAATACTCGACCCTTACCCAGGGTATGCAGTAATTGCTGCACAACTGGCAGCGGGTATGAATGGTGGGCCAACGCTTTGTTCACGGAACACTTATAGTCCCCACACAACCTGATACCCCCATCCCCCTTGAATGCAATTACCACAGGGGTCTCCCACTTAGCCTGGTCTACTGGTTCTAAAACCCCTTGGGAAATTAATCTGTCCAGCTCAGCATCCACCTTCGGGCGGAGAGGAATGGGAACCCGGTGGGCTTTTAAACGAACCGCCGGAACTTGGGGATTTAAACTAAATGAAATAGGGGTCCCCGTATAACATCCCAAGTTGCCATCAAATACTGAAGGGAATTCTCTTGCCAAAGTCTCAAAACCCCCAGTCTCGTTAACTGCATTTACCCCCGTAACAGAGAGCCCTAACGACTTGAACCAGTCCAATCCTAAAAGGTTAGAGAATGGCCCATTTACCACAATCAATGGCAATCTGCCTGCAAAAGTCTTGAAGCGGACCGCAAAATGACCCTCCCCCAGAACCGGAATTGGTGTTCCTTGGTAGTCCTTTAAGTGTAAAGTACATGGCTGCAAACGACCCTTGTTCATAGTGGGGAAACAACATTTTAGTGTAGCCCAAGAGACTAGCGAATGGGCAGAGCCAGTGTCCACCTGCAATTGGCACCGCGAACCGCCCAGTTGAACCTCTACCGAAATTTTCTCCGTGGAGTCAGACGTCTCCCTGACATACGTGGTAGCCAAACGTGGCTGGCTGTAGACGGCATTGCAATCCTCGCGTCGACTTGAGGAAAATTTCCGCTGCCAACGGGGGTTGAAACCTTGGGGCTCCCTCTGCTCCCTGGTGGTGGCTGGAGAAGATCTGCAAGAACGGCAGACCCTGGCAATGTGGCCCTTGGCACCGCAGTGCCAACACGCCGAGTCTCGGGAAGGGCAGTTGGACCTGAAATGATTACCCCCACACTCCCGACAAGGTGACAGTGGGGGATGGGGCCGTGAAGGAGGCAGGTCTCGGCTCCGACTTGCCGCCAGCTTGCAAACATCTTCCTCCTCTGTTCCCAAACTGCCTTCCTCTTCTGGGGAAACTTTGGCTTTATCCGCTTTTTCCGATACCTTTTGAATGACATTTACGGCGCTGTCCATGGCAGCCAACGATTGCGTTGACAGCTCGAAAGCACGAGCCTCCGCTAGCGCCGCCTGAAATGTCAGATCGCGGATGGCCAGGAGGCGCCGCTTAAGGTGACCATCCCTCACCCCAAAAACTAGCCTGTCAAGCAGATAGTCATTAAGATCAACAAACTCACAGTATAAAGCCACTCGGCGAAGAGCGGCCACATAGTCATTAATCGACTCTCCCTCGGCTTGGTTTCTCTGATAAAATTTGTAACGCCGCGCACACCGTGAGGGCGCTGGGGCATAATGGTCCTGTAAAGTTTTTAAGAAATCTTCCCAAGAAACATCGTGGATGGAGATTGGTGCAAATAGCGCTCGGGCTGTCTTGAACATCTCGGGGCCACAAAACCCGAGAAAATATGAACGTTTCCTATCCCCAGAAATCTCCATGTAGCCATTGGAGATCAGGAAGCAATCAAAATGGGTGACAAAGGAGTCCCACGTCTCCCCTTGTGGGTCAAAGGGGGCAAAAGTAAGTTGCACGGACATCTTCACTTACTGTCAGTGTCTAAGTATAACAATCCCTCAATGGATGGCTCGAATCCTCGTCGCCAGTATAACAAGTGAGGCCTTAATTAATCATCATGTTTAATACAGAACTCGTGCCAGGCTGGCAGGTACAGGCTTAAAGCAATAACAACATACACAGTCTAATATACCACACACAGGCTGAGGCAGGAATCAATCCATACACAGTAACTTTCCCGCTTACAATGTAACTGGGGATACGTGACCTATCAGCACCTTGGATAGGGACGCCAATCGCACGGCTCTAACTGGCCGGCTGTTACTAAGCAAACACAGCACTGCCTCTTTCCCACCCTTGGGTAGATCAGACTGAAACTATGTTGGCTTGATTTTTCCTCTTCACACTTCTTGTTCTAGGACAGGAGTCCTAGACAATCCCATGGGCCACCACATCACAGGCCTGTGAGGCTTGAGTTTGACATCCCTGCCCTAGTGCCATTATGCTCATGATAACATTATGTATCATAATAACTCTCATGTATTATGCTAAACATTCACATTATTGCTATAGATCCACTGAACACTTTTAAATGCTTTGAAATCCAGCACCCAAAGGGCAATGCATTCCTTGAATACACCATAAGACTCTATTTCTATTTCTTGTTTAGCGTAAACAAAAGCAAGCTTAAATTTTGCTGGTTGTTCAGTCATGTTTCTTTTGGTCCTAATAAGCAACTTCTCTGTAGATTTTTTTTAAGAAAAATCTTCTAATTCTATAATGTCTTTTACTCCAAAGGTTTTACCCCATTTGCACTATTCAAGTAACCCTGAAGGCACAGATAAAGCCCCACGCTGCTCAATGATTCTCAGAAACAGTGCTAACAGCGATATGACTGCAAGGAATATAAACCCTCCAATTTCCCACCATTTAGTCAGAATTGAAGAGCTTCTTGGTTGAGAAGTGAAATATTTTCAAGGAAAAACAAAGAAAGTCCACTTGCCCCTTGAAAAGCAGCTTTGGGACAACCAACACCTGGGTAATTGAGAAACTCTAGACATTTATTCTTCAATAATTTCCTTTTTTTTCATGGTTGTTTCTCTGCTTCCTCCAGTTGCAGAAAGCTCTAGGTCAGGGCTGTCAAACTCGTGGGCTGGATGTGTCATGTGTTGTCCATGCCCACATCTGGTTAGCGAAGAGGGGTCCCTATAGGTCATGTGACACCACCGTGATGACATGAGTTTGACACCCCTGATCTAGGTTTTCTTTTAATGCAGATTTGACTGGAAATTATACTCTATGATACAGTTTGCGAAAAATTGTGAGTTTTTGAGAAGATTATGTTAAGCAGAACTTGGTTTCTATGCACTGTGTGTATGGTAAATATAAACAGTCAATTAAAGCAGGAAATCTGATGCTTTCCAGATGTTTTGGACTCTAGCTTCTATTTAATCCACTTTCTTTTATCCACTACCCAATTGTGAACCAGGTATTCAGAACACAAGCAGAGAAACACCTTGACTCGAAAAAAATTACTTGAATATATCAAGGGTCTTCTGACTATGAAAACTGAATTTGCTGTGGTCCCAGTTTACTGTAGTCAATATAAATTCTAACCCAGATTTCAGCTTGCCCAATAAGACAGTTCTAATAACCGAGTTTGCATGGTTAGTAAAGTTTTAGAACTAAGCCGTGACAGGATTACGATACCATATTCGTTGCACATCTGAAGTTTTGTCTGTATGTGTGACTATTTCCATTCTATATTCATAAGCCAGTATGGAAAGGGGGAAGAGGCAACAGCATGAATTTTTCACTTTCTTCTAAACTGCCCAAGCAAATTCTGAAAGATAATTAAAAGTTAAAAAGGCAGCCCACGGAGTTTTACCTATCCCTAGTGCCGAAGTAGTCCTTGATTATTATGTGACTGCAGGATGCTAAAACCATTATAAATACACCAAGCACCTTAATTTTCATCAAATGTAGGAACTCTGTGATAGTTGTAAGTGGTAGAACTGGATGAAAGTCCCTTTTTTCCAATACTGTTGTAACTTTGAACAATTGTTAAGTGAATGATTATAAGTTGAGGATTACCTGTATTTTGGCACACATTTTAAGATTTTGCTCTGAATTCATCCAAAACAACTTTAACTACTTGTAATGATAGAAAAGATCAGCAGGTTTAGCAAAGCAAAATTACATGCTCCATCCCACTTTACTTCCCCCATTCTATTCTTCTTCTTGATTCCTAATGCATTCTCAAACAGGGCTTGTAAAATAGCAAATAAAGTAAGTTAGTTTTAGAGATAATAGGTTTCATAGAATTAGTAAACCAAGTTAGATCAACAGGATTATGTCTACAATTATTTGATTATATCTTTAATATACCTAGGAGTACAGGTATATTTTGATTTTTTTTTTACACTGGTCACTAATTTGCTCTCTTTTCTATGAGTACAAACACAGCACAATTTTAGGTTCGCCAGGTTAGGAAATGTAGTCATTTGGGCCATACCCAATTCCCATTCTTCTCCTCTTCTTCTTAATTGTTTATTGTCTTTGAAGTAGCAGAGGAGTCTTTCACTGTCCCCTCTCCCACACAGTTTCATTAAACAAAGCCTGAAGCAAGGAAGGTGAGTTGCTGGCTTGAATACTTTAATTAAGCAATGCTTCAGAGAGATTGTTGGGTCCATTGTACAAAAGCATGTTATTTAAAACTTAATCTGAAAGATCTGCCAAACTGTATAATAACAATTCATGTTAGCTGAATAAAATATAAACCATTCTTTTTTTGTAGCTCCTGATATATGATTATTTTTTTTTAAAGATACAACAAAATTTGATTTGACATGACATACACCACATATCATCCAGGGTGCTTTAATGTGTAATCATTTAAAAACCTAATGGGGAAAATCATGTAAAAATAAATTGTACATTCCACAGGTGAGTGGCTTAGCTTTACTTTATATAAAGTACCAGCTCTTCTTTCTTTCTTTCTTTCCTTCTCTTTCTATACCTTTTGAAGGGGGAACATAATAAATATATATATTATGAAGGGGATATTCTTGTAAACCCAGCGTAGAACCTAAGTGAATCATTTGGAATGGCAGAAAAATGCCATTCCAGATTCAAGTCATGGAAATAAAATCATGCCATTTATGCCCTTAAAAAGCTGTTTGCCAGTGACAAAAATACTCAACAAATAGTTTTCACTCTCTCAGAGACCCCATATATAACAATGAAAATTTACTTTGATTTCATTTTACAAACATACTGTATTCTTGGCAGTGCAATTATTACAATCCGATGCTTCTCAGCATCTCTCATGAAATGAGCTAGTAAAGATGCTGGATGGATAGAATGAATAGCATAGGGGAAAACCAAATAAAAATCCACTTATATCAAGAATATGCATATGGTATTTGGGTTGTAATTATATATACAAACTGTGTTGCTGGAGGAAACAAAGCAGAATTTGTTAATGAACTATTGGAAATGCAGTGAGTTACCTGGCTCATTCTATCACATGTGGTGGACTTGTCCAGAAGCACATAAATTTTGGACACGAATTCAACATTGGATTCAGAAGATTTTAAGGAAGACTATTGATCTTAGACCCGAGATATACCTTCTGGGTATTTTATCAGATAATTTTGATAAAGAAGAGACATATTTAATTAGACATATAATTACAGCAGCTAGGATTGTATATGCACAATGTTGGAAATTGAATAGGATACCAACAGAAAGGGAAGTTTTGAGAAAAATTATGGATTGTGCAGAGATGAGTAGATTGACTTTGAAAATTAAAAGATAAACAAGACTCGTATTATTTGGGGAAAGTTTTATGATTGGATAGAAAATTAAGAGATACATTATGTATGTATTAGTAATTGGTTAATTTTGGAAAAATTGAAACAAGAGAATTTGGTTTAAGCTTTGCAAGCCAGATGGCAAAGATGAGAAATGGTGGTAGCACTATATAATGATATAACACAAAATTTACTTATTGTTTAGACTTAAATATATAGAACTTTATTTTATGATGTAAGTGATATATTATGAATAGTTTATTTTATTAAAGATATATATATAAAATTTTAAATTAGCTATATGACATAAGATTAAAATTTAGATAAAAGAGATTTTATTATTCTTTACATTGTTGTAACCTTTTGTAGTAAGATGGTGAGGAAAAAAAATAATTTAGAATTTTAAGAATTGCTAATATTGTATAAAATTAACAGAAAATTTTACATGGAGAGAGATAAGAGCCTCCATTGAGGGAGTAATGAGAAAAGAAAAGTTTGTATATGATTGATTTTAAGCATTGTTGTTGTGCTTATAACTACAGTAGTCCCTCGCTATACCGCGCTTCACCTACTGTGGCTTCACTTCATTGCGGGTTTCTGAGGAAGTCGATCGGCAGATTTAAACAGCCCGCTGAACTTGATCGATAGATTTTTCAATAAAATATATATATCTAAAATTGTAAATACTGTATTTAAATACTGTATCTAAAATAAATACTGTGTGGGAAGGGTTTATAAACACTTAAAACAATGAAAACTTACCAAACAATTACAATATAAATACTTAAATAAGTACTATCAGTCGATAAATTCCCCATCGCGGATTTCACCTATCGCGGCCAGGTCTGGAACGTAACACCAGCAATAGGTGAGGGACTACTGTATATATTGTTTTACTTTATGGTGAAGAAAATAAAAAATCTTATACCAAAACAAAGCAGAAGAATTCTTCACCATTGCTAGAGAGTAATGGGGAACAACAACAACAACAACAACAAGGGACCTTAGAGGTCTTCTAGTCCATATACCAGTTTAGGCAGGAAACCCTTTAGACAAATGGTTAAATGAATAAACATTTTAGAAATGTTGCTCTCAGACTCATATCTGTTTGAAAAACATTTTAAATTAAAGAACAGCTTGGTTAATCAGCAAATTTAATGAAGTAGTAATGCTTCAATACTCGCAAATTTCTATGCAAATAATACTGAGTTTATAAAAATTCTTCATCCCAATTAAATTTTCCAGTAAGGAAGGAGAAAAGAAAAGAGAGACAGAGAAAAAGAGAGAGAGAAAAAAATCAGTAAAAAGATATTCTATGTATAACATTAAAAAGAATATAACGTTCAGTATTTCTCACCAAAAGAATGAAAGATTATAAATCTAAATTCTAATTTCACATTTCAACTTTCAGATTATCTATTCTAGCATGTTGAAAGCATGGATTTAAGAACGGTTAACAATATTGCCACTTTTCAGTCTATGTAATCACATATTGTTTTGACTCTTGATAAAATATCTATATACTCTCAGTTCAACATTATGTGTACTGAAATATACATGTCACAATTAATATAGATGTGGGCAACCACAGTTCACCATTGTTGCAGGATACTGTTCTATTACTGTTTGTGTAGAGCTGTGTAAATTATGCAACAATTGTACAAGTTTTTTTTATAGAAAGAAACTACAAATTCATTTTAGTATCACTTCCAGAAGCCAGATAAGAATATAAACAGTTATTTGGGGTACATTTCACTTTAACTGATCACTAGATAAACCTTAATTCTGAATGGATATTTCTCTTCTCCACTCAGCCCAATCTGGATCATTAAAGTTTTTCATAATAACCAAGGACGTGGAAGATTTAATTATATGAAGCTCTATTCAGCACTTGTTCATTTCTTAGTCAAATAGTATATACTTTTTCGAATTGCTTGATTTGAGTCCCAGCAGAAAGTGAAAGTCAATGAATTCAGGAAATTTTCCAAGAAGTTAGAATTGCAGCTTAAGCTGCTAAAAGCCATTTGAAGTAGTAAAGCAAGATCAATGTCCTGTATCCTGTAAAGTTCCTTCAAATTTTGGGACCATATGGTTATTTCAACTGCTTAATAGACCAGAATGTAGAAGCGGAAGACAGAACGAAAAACAAATAAGACTTAGATTTAAAAAAAGTACTGGATGGGCAGTTTGGATGGTATGAATGTGAAGTCTGAGACCATAGCAGATGTTGTTCCAGTAACTTTCTCCCTAGAACTGTTTTTAAACTTGAGTTTTCAGAATCCTTCCTAAGAACTTCTGGAGCCTTGTTAGTTCTCTGCATAGTATATTTGCTTATACTATCAGAGGTGGCCTGCTGCCCAGATGTGTGTGTGTGTGTTTGAGGGGAACGCAGTAGGGTAGCGAAAATGGAGTTCCACCCCAGAGCACCCAATTTGTACTGAAAGATGTTGAAAGAAAATGCAGGGTGTCCTGCATAAGCCACACCCACAGTGTGGTAGTAAAAATTTTGGTAGCCCTTCACTGTATATTATATACTCATTGCAAAAATGGTTGTTTCTAATAGTGTTCTCCCTTGTAGGAAATATGCAGTCTCCAACTAATTCACTTTTTTAAAAAAGTTGCTCTATTTCAGAAACTTTGCCAATCATTCAATATAGCATTCATTCCAATGGATGTCATAAACATGCCTGAATGATGATGATGATGATGATGATGATGATGATAATAATAATAATAATAATAATAATAATAATAATAATAATAATAATAATAATAGGTATTCCCAGTGAGGTACTACTTTGACAGGGTTGTGAACCTTGAGGAAGATGAGAGCTATGCCAAAGGTTTAACTATAGTGGTCAGGTCTCATCAGAGGAACCAAAATATCTTTCTGATAAACAATATGATGAGAAGTAACTGATAGATAACTATCATCAACAAAGCTGAAGAACAAAAGATCATAGAATACCTAATCAAGAAATATTGCATAGAAACAAGGAACATTAATAAAACATTGGAAATAATAATGCAGCAAATAACCATTTTAGCCAATCAGATCAGCAAATATGAAACTTGAATTGCATTCAGGGAACCAAAGATCCTCTCCTAACTGTTAAGTTAATTTTGGAAAACTGCAAGTGAGGGAAGACGCAATCAAGGAAAGTTCTTAAAAGCAACAAAGGTGAAAGCTGAATATAAAAAATAAACAACTGAAAATGGATTTGTTAATTGGGAGAACAAGCTAATGCATATTCTTAAAGAGTGTTAAAGAAAAAAAACCTGAAGGCTTTATTTTAGAAGCTCAAGAAGAAAATTTATTAAATAATTACCCAAAGCAAAAATTCAATATGTAAGCAAAATCTGTAGCAAAAAGGGTGAAACAATTTACCATTTGGTGCAGAAGATGACGAGGTGGAGCCTGAAGATGAAGTCAAATGTGCCATCAGTTTGGTGTCCTGTGAATTCTGTTGACTCTTATCTAGGGTCTATTTGCCTTGACCAATAGAAGATCATATTCTTATGTATACGTAGCATGAAATAAACCTTTAGTTCATTAAATTCTATTCAGCATAAAGTTGAAAAGGTTTTGCAAAATGAGTGGATTAAAATCTTATTGGTCTTTATGACTGAAACAGACAGGCATCCTGTTCTGTTCATCCTGACACCTGATGAAGTGGATAAGGCCATTGGAGCTGTGAGTTCCGCCACCTGCTTGTTGGACCCGTGTCCCTCCTGGCTGGTTTCGGCCAGCAGGGAGGTGACATGGAGTTAGATCCAGGAGATTACCAATGCTTCTCTGAAGGAGGGGTCCTTTCCGACTCCCTACAAGGAGACACTTGTGCACCCCTTCCTCAAGAAGCCTTCCCTGGACCTGGCCATATTTAACAACTACCATCCTGTCTCCAACCTTCCCTTTATCGGGAAGGTTGTTGAGAAGGTGGTGTCGCTCCAGGTCCAGCGGTCCTTGGAAGAAGCCGAATATCTAGGCTCTTGGCAGTCAGGATTCAGACCTGGCTACAGCACGGAAACTGCTTTGGTCGCACTGATGGATGATCTCTGGCAGGCCTGGGACAGGGGTTTATCCTCTGTCCTGTGCTTCTTGACCTCTCAGAAGCTTTTGATACCCTTGACTATGGTATCCTTCTGCGCCGACTGGAGGGGCTGGGAGTGGGAAGCACCTTTTTATGGTGGTTCTTCTACTACCTCTCTGGTCAGTCACAGTTTGTGTTAGCAGGGGGTCAGAGGTCGACTCCTAGGTCCCAACCTTGTGGGGTTCCTCAGGGTTCGATCCTCTCCCCCCTGCTGTTTAATATCTACATGAAACCACTGGGTGAGACCATCCAAGGGCAGAGTTACCATCAGTACCCTGATGATACTCAACTGTACATCTCCACCCTGTGTCCACTCATCAAAGCAGTGGAAGTGATGTGCCAGTGTCTGGAGGCTGTTAGGGTCTGGATGGGTGCCAACAGGCTCAAGCTCAATCCAGAAAATACAGAGTCGCTTTGGGTCCTGCCTCCCAAAGACACGTCCATCTATCCGTCCATTATGCTGGGGGAGAATTATTGACCCCCTTGGAGAGGGTCCACAACTTGGGCATCCTCCTCGATCCACAGCTGACTTTAGAACACCATCTTTCAGCTGTGGCAAGGGGAGCATTTGCCCAGGTTCACCTGGTGCACCAGTTGTAGCCCTATTTGGACCATGTCACCTCGAGGTTTGACTACTGCAATGCTCTCTACATGGGGCTACCTTTGAAGAGTGTTCAAATCATCAAAATGCAGCCATGTGAGCAGTTATGGCCCTTCCAAGGCATGCACATATTTCATCATGACTCCGTGGACTGCATTGGCTGCCGATTGGTTTCCGGACACAATTCAAAATATTGGTTATGACCTATAAAGCTCTATATGGCATAGGACCAGATTATCTTCGAGACCGCCTTCTGCCGCATGAATTCCAGTGTCCGGTGAGGTCCCACAGAGTTGGTCTCCTCAGGGTTCTGTCAACCAAGCAATGCCTCCTTGCCTTCTGAAAGAGTTTAAAAACTCATCTTTGTCACCAGGCCTGGGGTAATTAGATCTTCCCCCTGACCAACGAATGTTTTTAGCATAATTTATTGGGTGAATGTTATGAATGTTTTTTAAAAATGTTTTAGAATTTTTAATTTTTTTTAAATTGTATTAATTGCATTTATTGTATTGTTATGTCTATTATATATGCTGTGAGCTGTCCCGAGTCCTCGGAGAGGGGTGGCATACAATTCCAATTAATATAAATACATAAATAAATAACATACTCGGTATAACAGTTAATGAAAAGTCTGGTTCATTTATGCTGTTATTCTGGATTATACTATTATTGAGGAAAAGCAATTGAGCAAAATGGCAAAATAGAGATTGAACTTGAAGATTTATAGAAAAAAGTATCCATTGTTATACCAATCATGATTAGAAATGTCAGCATGACACCTACAGTACTTCCTTGACATCTGAAAATATTGAATTTATCAGACTTTAATTTTACAAAAAGACCACTCTAATTGGAACTGTCCATATTCTTAGACACTATCTTAATAATTCTTATTTCTTCATTAAGAATTGAATTGTTAACTTTCCATTTTCTTGGACTGTGAATCTGGCTGCAGATTCACATAGTAATAATAATGGTACAATGAATTCTTTGTAATTATTTCATTAAATCATTGGTGGGATAAAACAGATGCTGAAGCAAGTTAAGTCATATGATGTGCCATCTTTCACATTTATCTATCTATGATATGAATACAGAAGCTGTAGATCATTTTTAAATAACTGAACACCATGCAAATAGCTTTTAGGCATAAGAAAACAACCCCCCTTAATTGTATTCCCAGGCAGCTATAAACGCAATAAAGTCACAGTTTGTATGCTAGATGAAATATTCTTTGGGATATAGAGATAATATTGCTTAACAGCTGTGAATATATATTCATAAAACTAAGGTCACTATTTTACAGATGTTGTGCACTCCCCAAGTAGGAGACTTAACTTTTTACTTCAGTAAAATAATGTTTGTAAACCCAATGACAATCATCAAGAAATTTTAATGAATAGGGTTTTGTTTTGTTTTTTGAAACCCAATGCAAATGTCTGAGGGGAAAAAATGACTTTTCTGATTTATCAAATATTTAATCACCATTTCAGAGTTTTGGAAAACATCTTTTTGATATTTTCTCAAGCACTTGCTTCAATGAAGGGGGAAGTTATTTCTTTTTAGGCAGGTATTCCTCGACTTACAACAGTTCATTTAGTGATCATTACAGTGTTACTGAAAAAAGTGACCTATGACCATTTTTCACACTTTTGACTGTTGCAGCATTCCCAGGGTCCCTTGGTCAAAATTTGTAGACTTGGCAATTGGTTCATATTTATGACAATTGCAATATCCCAGGATCATGTGATCACCTTTGCTTCTGATAAGCAGAGTCAAGAGGGAAGCAGATTCACTTAACAACCGTTTACTAACTCAACAACTGCAGTGATTCGCTTGATAACTGCACCAAGGAAGGGGACAACTGAAGTGTCTCACTTAGCAACAAAAATTTTGTTGTTATTGTAAGCTGATATATATAACACATTAGATTTTATCTTTATCTTAACTTATTAGTTTATCTTTATCTTAACATATTAGTTTTCATCTTTGTAATTTTAAATTTCAATACAATTTAAAGCAGGAAAAATGAAAGCAGTTGATCTGTTCCAAACTTGTGGATTCATATAATATCTATATATCTCTTTGATACCAGTATGGTTGATGAACATACTACAGTCAGGACTTGGATGAGCGCCTATCTAAAATCTTAATAATAATAAAAAATCAGTATCAAATCCAGAAAATACCCATTTGGGGTGGCTATTTTCTGGATTTGATACTGAATCCTGTTCTAGTGCCATGCTGAGCAGTAGCTCTTAGCCATTTGGTACATACAGCAGAAAGTGAATTTAGTACAGTATAGCTTCAAAGAGAAAGAAAGACGTTAGGATAAGGCAGTTGGTTTGACAGAGATAACAAAAGTACATATACTTTTATATTATCTCATTAACACAGCAATTTTGTAATAAAAAATATGACAACTTTAAAAAGCCTGAAAGTGCTGAAAGTTAATGCTCAAATGTAATTAATGTGTATATTTTTCTGTTACTATATACATAGCTGTCCTAGCTGTCCCAACATCATAGAATCCATAAGAAGGGGACAGGAAAACGATAACAATATAATGTAATAGAGTAGAGTAGAATAGAAATTAGAAATAGAAATAAAAATAGAAATAATAGAAATAGAAGTAGACTAGACTAGAACAGAACGGAAAGAACAGAAAAGACTTCTTTATTGGCCAAGAGTGATTGGATACACAAGGAATTTGTCCCAATTATCAATTGAGACAATTATTAAAAATAAATTATATTGTAGTGATCCAATCAGGGATCTCTCTTTCATAACAGCATGCAAACATAACATCCCTCCCCCCATAGTCCTTTTACAACTGTCAGTCATTTAGATAGGCTACGTAGTCCTGTAACCTGATTGGTGGTCTGGTCGCCCGGCTGGACCTGCGCAGTTCAGTCTGCTGTGAGCTGTCTTCCTGGGCGGCTGGCTCTTGTGCTGCTCCGTCCTGGCAAGGGTTGCCTTGGCCCGTGGACGATGGTGCGGTCTCACCTCCGCTGGCCACCAGGGTTCCCAGACAGCCATCGCTGGATGCCAGAAGATGGTGTGGTGAGTAGGATGGTTGTTCTATGCGATTTTCTGTGGGGAAAATGTGATCGTTATTTTGTGGGGACTCACCCAGGTGTCGCTTCCTGATTTGGTCGATGTGTCTTTGCCAGATTTTCCCATTTTGTAGCAGAACCGTGTACGACTTGTGGCCGGTTCTTTGATCTATGGTGCCCTCCCTCCAGCGGAGGTTTGAGTCAAAGTCTTTAGCATACACTGGGTCGCCTGATTCGAAGGTTCTTTCCGGCTCTGCTGTTGATTTGTCTTTTTCCTTTGTGTATTCTGGGTGCATTCTGTCTAGAGGGGAGCGGAGCTTTCTTCCCATGAGGAGTTCCGCCGGGCTTTTCTTGGTGCTGGCTGAAGGGGTGATGTGTTGGGCCAGTAGGAACTCATCTATTTGTTGTTGCCAGTCTCCAGTTGGTGCTCGGTGAAGGGCCTCTTTCGTGAACCTCACCATTCGTTCAGCCCGGCCATTAGAGGCTGCGAAGTGGGGCGCAGTTAGTGCATGCCGGATCCCTCGCTCGGCTAGGAAGATTTCCATTTGTCTAGATATCAGCTGGGGGCCATTGTCGGAGACTAGGACATCTGGTAACCCATGTGTGGAGAAAATTCTCCGCAGTGCCTTTATTGTAGCTGCCGTTGTAGTTGAGGTCATTAGAATTACCTCGAGCCATTTTGAGTAGGCGTCTACTATGATTAGAAAGGATTGTCCTGCCACTGGTCCTGCAAAGTCTATGTGAATGCGAGACCAGGGCCCTTTTGGTGTTTCCCACTCCGTTGGCTTGGTTTTGGGTGGATCTGGGCGAGTTTGCTGGCACGGGTTACATGTTGCTACCCAGGTCTCAATGTCCTGATCCAGCCCGGGCCACCATAAATGACTCCGAGCCAGACTCTTCATTCGTACCATGCCCAGGTGCCCTTGATGCAGTAATTTTAACGCTTTTTTCTGTAGCTGTTTTGGAACTATTACCCGGTCGCCCCACAATATGCAGTCCCTTAACACGCTCAGTTCCGTTTGTCTGTTTTTAAAAGTTTGAAATGCCTCTCCCTGGATTTTCTCTGACCACCCCCTCAGGACCCACTGCTTGACTTGAGACAATACCGAATCTTTATTTATCTCCCGGGCAATTTCCTCTGCGCTTATTATCGGGTTCTCCTGCATTTCAATTAGCAGTATGTCCGTGGCTGGGGCTGGATCTATTACCAGGTCTGTCTGGGGGCATCTGCTAAGGGCATCTGCGTGGCCGATTTCCTTCCCCCCTCGGTGTATGAGAGTGTAGTTGTAGGCTGCTAGGAAGATTGTCCAGCGGGTCATTCTCGGGGAAAGGAATGCGGCTGTCTGTTTGTTTCCCGCTAAGATTCCTAATAGGAGTTTGTGGTCTGTAATCAAGGTGAATGGGCGGCCAAATAAATACCTGTGGAATTTTTTGACGCCCGCGACTAAAGCTAGCGCTTCCTTGTCCAGTTGAGAGTAGTTCCTTTCTGCCGGGGACAAGTTCTTTGAGTAGAAAGCGATGGGGGCATCCGTGCCGTCTGGGAAAGTGTGGCTGAGGACGGCTCCTATGCCAAACGGTGAGGCGTCGCAGGTTAAGGTCACGGGCATAGTTATGTTTTATTGCACGAGGACACTGTCTGATGATAGCATTTCTTTGATGGCTTGGAAGGCGTCCTGCTCGGCCGGTCCCCATGTCCAGGCTGTTCCTTGCTTAAGTAGGTGATGAAGCGGCTCCGCTATTGTGGCTTTCTGCTTGAGAAAGATGGAATAGAAGTTTAGTAAGCCCAGAAATGATTGTAGTTCCGTTTTGTTCGTTGGGACAGGGGCATTTTTTATTGCTGAGACTTTTTCTTCTGTTGGATGGATCCCCCTTTTATCTATGGAGAAACCCAGGAATTCGACGCTGGGGACTGCCCAAGAACACTTTTCCAGTTTTATGCGGAGGCCCCCTTCCTGAAATTTAGTGAGTACTTGTCGAATTCTTTCCCATAGCTGGGGGGCTGATGTTGCGGATATTAACACGTCATCAAAATATGGCACCACCCCTGGGATTTTGTTGAGCAAGTGTTCCATGAGGCTTTGAAAAATGCCTGGGGCGGTAGCTACCCCAAACTGTAACCTGGAACATTTGAATGCCCCCCGGTGAGTCACGATTGTCTGGGCTTCTGCAGTTTCCTCTGAGACTGGTAATTGCTGATAAGCCTGGGCCAAATCGATCTTTGCAAAGACAGAGCCATTTCCCAGAGTATGTAATAGCTGCTGAACTACTGGAATCGGGTAAGCATTGTGTTGCAAAGCCCTGTTAATCGTTGCTTTGTAGTCAGCGCATATACGAACTGAGCCATCGGGTTTTAGGGGGAGGACGATTGGGGTCTCCCATTTGGCGTGGTCAATTGGTATGAGGACTCCCTGGGCGATTAATTTATCTAGTTGCTGGTCGACCTTTGGGAGTAATGGCAAAGGTACCCTCCGGGGTTTTAGGCGAATTGGGGGTATCGATGGGTCGAGGTTGAATGATATTGGAGTGCCCTTATATGTGCCCAGCCCTGGTTCAAATACGTCAGCAAAGTCCTTCATTATGTCCTTTGGGGGCATTCTTTGGTCAGTAACGGAGTGAATGCCTGTGATGCCCATGCGTAGTGGCTGGAACCAATCTGCCAGCCCAAAAGTCCAGGGGGTTAGTTGGTCTTTTAGTATATGTGGCAAATATAGGTGGAATTTGTGCCACGGCATTATGGAGTAGCGGGAGCCCGTGTCAATTTCCATCTTACAGGGCCGATTGTTAATTAGAAGGGAGGTGAAAAGTTTCCCCTGGGCCAGTGTAGAGTTGTGGTTAATTGAAAAAGGGGAATTACCTTTGCGGGATCCTGAGTGAAAGCCTGTGGACTGCTTGAAGTTCCCGCGGTTATAGGGAGCGTTGGAATTCCCGCCTGTGGCTGGCTGGCGCTGCCAGGGTTGGTTGAAGTCCCCTGGGGCGGGCGCTCGGCAAACTTCGGCTATGTGCCCTTTTCTATGGCAGCAGCGGCAGAGGGCATCGGGATCGGGAATGGGAGCTATTGCAGCCAAAACATGGTGGGAAAGGTCGCCGAGGATTGCCATATTGTGAGGAGTGGCGGATCTGAAGGCAGTAGTCTTCGTCAGTTGCTGCTTCAGGTGGTTGTTCGGCGGAGTCTCCCGTGTGTGATGGGGTGATTTCTGTCACCTTGTGCATGGGTGCAGCTGTGCATTTGAGTTCGGAGGCAGATGCATCGGAGATCTCTGCGGCTTTGACGGCTTTCATGATGTCTTGTAAAGACGTTTCTTCTTCGATGAGGTACTTTTTTTGTAAGGTTTTTGTAAGGCTAGGTTGCTCATCCCGAAGATTAAACGGTTCACCAGGTGTTCCTCTGGCTCTTTGTACTTGCATTTCGTTAGCAGGGCGCAGCTGGGTGACAAAGTCATTTATGGATTCACCTTCAGCGTGTTTTAGCAGAGAGAATTGGTGGCGGCTGAGGCGGACAGGAGTTGTTGGCTGGAAATGGGTTGCGAGTTTCTCTTGTAGCGCTGCCCAGGAGATGTCCTCTATGGATTCTTGGTCTGTAAGCGTGGTGCCCAGGTTGTAGACCATGGGGCCGCAGTAGAGGAGGAAGATCGCTCGTTTTCTGTTGTCTGTGGCATCGTTGAGGTTGTTTGCTTGAAGGAAGAGTCGAAATTTGGACATATATGCTGTCCATGTGTCCTCTTCAGGGTTGAAGAAAGGCAGAGCGTGGGGTATCGGTGTAGCCATCTCTGGTTTTTCCGCGGAGGTTCGAAGCCCCTCGTCGCCACTGTTAAATCAGAGGCAGAGGCAAGAGGGAAGTGACAACAGCTCTTTATTTGATCAGCAGGAGCATTCAGAGAGCACAACTCGCAGGCTGGAGAAGAATCTAGCAAGAGATTGAGAAACCCTGGCAAAAACCCACACTTATATACTTTGTTGCCAGCACTGAGATTGGTGACATTGTATCCAGTCCTCGTGCTGAAGCTCCTGATTGGTAGTCTTTGCAGGCTTCCTATTGGTTAGCCTGCGGGCTCCTATTGGCTGTGTTTGATCCAATCAGGGATCTGTGCCTGATCCAATCAGGGATCTGTGTCTGATCCAATCAGGGATCTCTCTTTCATAACAGCATGCAAACATAACAGTTTGTACATAAGAATGGCAGATGGACATGAATCCTGACATATAGCTTATTTGATTGTATGCTATCAGTGGTTGATCAGGGATCGGTTATAACTTACATTGCTTGCATGAGCACATATACAGTAACAAAAAAATCAGATTTTTTTTTAAAGAGCAGAAAGCATGCACAGTGCCAGAAAGAAACTCAATTAAAAAAAATCCAAAACTAATATGGCGGCCTCCACAGACCAGCACTAACCAATCCAGTTTTGTGACATCATCATGACATCACCAGTGAGTTCCAATCGGATCAGGCAAACTGGTCCGAATCGGGAGGAGCCAACCTCTGATGTACATATACATGGAGGTAGCTGGCTTTTTATTATACCATGTAACATCTTTAATAAATCTGATTTTTCCTTTTCTACTTTGAGCAGCTTCTGTAGATACTCTTGATTATATTGATTCTGCTCATACCCTGCTAACTAGTGAATAAACTGGATAATTCCAATCAGCTTTGTTTCAATATTTTACAGATTTTACTGATGGAACAAAACACAATTGATCTGAATAACAAATGAATTTCAGTCAGAAGATCTGTTAATGCTGTATCTGTTGGAGGCGGGGAGAAACCCAAAAGGCCCAAACCTTCCCTCAAACAATTTAAAAGTTATAACAATCACTTGTTTTATTGCATCATTTCATGTTGATATTCTGGTGAAGGGATTACCCCCTCTCCCCAATTCAAAAGACAAAATGGCATTTCCTTCTCCCTAATTCCGGCTGTTTCCTAATTTGATGTCTGAAAAACTCAGTCTTGGCACAAAAGCAAACACGGTGTACTTGTTAGGTGATTATCAACAAGGAAATTATGTACCTTTAAATTTAAATGTTGTGCAAGGTGGCAAACAGTGATTTGGCTAATGAACGTTTTTTGGGATTTTTTTCCCCAGTATGTTTTTTGCAGAGATTCTGCAGCAGATTGCCTGTAATTGCTCATTGCTCTCCATTAGTGAAACACCTCCTGGCAATTTGCTAATAGTTTACATCTCTTGGGGCTGAAAATTACTATTTTAATTAAAGCAATTTGTTTCAAATGGGTCTTCCAACTCTCAGTATGATGTTTTAAGTGCCCGGGGCAAGGAAATGAAATGGGGAGGGAGCAAGGGGGAAACATCGATTGTTATAAAGGAGTTCAGAGGAGTTTGAAGATACAACTTTGGGACAAAAGAAGGAGCCCTAATTTACTGGCGATCTCCCATTGACAGGATTGAATAAAATGAAGAGGATTTGTGTCATGAGAATGGTTGATGTTAGTAACATTAATTAAATATTTAGATCTCGACATTGGTTTTATTTTACAGAGAATGACAAAACATTGTTTGAGAAGAATTGGTTTCTAACAAATCCTTGTTTGAAAAACTCTACTGGTTAAAATATCACTGGTAGTAACCAAATTATCTTCATTTATGGATTTTTTGAGTTTTAAGAATCCCTACCGGGAAGAACTGAAACAATTACTAGTGTGAGTTTTCTAATATTTCTGCTTTCACAATAACTTTTCTGTGCCTCTCTTCAGAGAGGTATTTCTCACAAATGGCTTTCTACATGAACAAACCTATTTTCTGTGTAAACTAATCTTACATTTCCCTCCCTCCCCGTCCCTCCCCCTCCCTCCCCCTCCCTCCCCCTCCCTCCCTCCCTTCTTTCCTCCCCCCCAGCATGTCTACCTAGGCTGCTATAGCTGCTGAATCTGGTTGCTTTGAAACTTATTAGATTCTAGAAAAAAATAGCTGAACCAAAAGGAAACTGATAAGGAAATTGATAAGGATGTAATGATGCAGGAACCAGTATGTTTTCTCAACTGAAAGAAAATGGGAGCAGAAAAACCTGAAATTAAGTAACCACATTAAAATACAGACAAAACAGAAAAGGCACTATGTGTAATATTTATAAGCTTATTTCTTTTTCTAATATGCCCATGCGTGCACTATACTATACACTCACACATACTTATCGCAATACTTTCCACTTAGATGTAACAATTGTATTTTGCATTCCTACCAGTTTTAAATCTGCCCCCTTATTCCATTTTTCCTTTTCTTCTCAATGAAGTTATTGCTATTGTAGGAATACTTCAGAGTATTTGACATATGGGAATCTTGAATGTTCCCCGGCTACATTGGTTGATTTGATTAAAGCTGCCAGAATGAAAAGAAATGAAAAGAATTTGGCATCTGAAAATTGATAATACCATAATCATGATTTTCATCTAAGTGTTGAGTGTCCAGAGATAGGTAACCTTCTTCTCAGTTTGGGCTACTAAAAATGGTAGTCTTCAGCAAAAGTTGATGTCTTGCTATAGATTTTTCATCGTATTAGATGGAGATCAAATGCCTGCAATTCTCCATCTGCTAAAATGGAGAATAAAACAATTATATTATATGGCAAAGACACATAAAACTAGATTTTATTTAGATGTGATTTCTGAATATATCCAGTTTCTTCCTGCAACCTGCAATATTTATGTACCACTTTTCTTTTGTTTCTTTTGTGTGTGCCTCAAAGCTTTTTCACAGTAAGATATTCAATAAGATTAAAATATAATTAGTTGTTTTGTTAATGTATGTTAATGATGAAGCTTCTTTCCCCTTTTTCTTTATTACCTTACAGTGTGATATTAGTTTCGTCTCACATTCTATCCCCATAGGTAATGCGTCAAGTCTTGCACATTATTATTAAACTGTTGACCATCTGTTATCCTTAGAAAGTTCATCTAAGCCAAAGATTCTCTGTAAGAGAAATGGGCTGATTTTTTGTTAAAAGAATAACTTTTGCTTTGCTTGTCATATATGCCTGTCTTCATATTTTACTAACTACAGTACTGATTTTGTTTTCCACTTGAATACACTAGAACTGTGATGGAGAACCTATGGCACGTTTGCCACAGGTGGCACACGGAGCCATATGGGAGGACACATGAGACTTCCATGTTTCAGCTCCAGCATGCAGGCATGTGCTGGCCAGCTGACTTTCAGCCTTGGGAGAGACTGTTTCATCCTCCGGACGCTTCAGGGAAGTCCCGGAGGCAAAACAGAGAAATAGGAAGTTCGGAAAAACACACTTCCAATTTGTCCACTTGGGCATTTTCTTCACCTACCAACAGTGGTGAGTTCATATCGGTGCGGTCCAAAGTGTTGCACCGATATGAACTCACTGATGCAATTTTTGGCAATTTTTTCTCGCCTCTCCTGAGAAGCAGCTTCTCAGCTGTTCTTTGAATGAAAACATTAAGACAAGGGTAGGCTGGAGGACTTCTTCCAACATGGTAAACAATTGCTGAAAATTGCATCAGTGGGTTCCTACAACTGAGTTACTCTGGACCACACTGGTATGGTAGCCTACCAGGCTTCAGAAAGACCTGTGCGCATACACAGGGATCATCATAGTGGGGGTGGCTGCACATGCATGGGGGGAAGTGGTGTGAGAACATGCACACATGCTAGCATACCCACATATACCCCTTTTGGTACACGAACCCCAAAAGGTTCACCATCTGCACTAGAAAGACTATGGTGTCCATTGTGGTAGATACTGCAGCTAGAAATGCTGGGATTTCATGTTAACATATCAGTACTGTGAGAGGGATCTTGGTGTCCTAGTGGACAATCACTTGCATATAAGTCAGTACAGCAGCCGCCAAAAAACTAAATGCAATCCTAGGCTGCATTAATAGAAGGATAGAATTAGGATCACGTGGAGTATTATCACTACTTTACAAAGCCTTAGTAAGACCACACTTGGAATACTGCATCCAGTTCTGGTGGCCACAATACAGGAACAATGTTGAGATTCTGGAAAGAGTGCAGAGAAGAGGAACAAAAATGATTAGGCCTCTGGGAGCTAAAACATGCGAAGAATAGTTACAGGAATTGGGTATGTCTGGTCCGCAGGTGTCAAACTTACCCCCTTTGTTTGTTACAAACAAACATTTTCCCCCTTTGTGAAACGGGTGACTGTGGCCTGCATATAATGCATCTGGCCCATTGGTCACCAGTTTTGCACCTCTGTTCTAGTCTAATGACAAGAAAGACCAGGGGAGCACATGACAGCATTGTTTCTATATTTGAAAGGCTCCTACAAATATGAAGCGGTCAAACTATTTCTCAAAGTACCAAAAAGCAAGACAAGGCAAACATGGGGTTGGATTAGAAAATCTCAAAGGTCCCTTTCTACTGTCTTATTCTATGTTATTTTCTCTTTCAACCACAGATGGAAACACAGTATTTGAATCTAATACAGTGCTTGATCTTTGGGTATGTATATTCATACTGCATTTATTTCTTGCCTTCTTCTGAGAGTTCAGGCAACATCACAATGATCTCCCTTTTTTTATCCTCACAAGTGAAAATGATTAGCTTAAAGACCATCTTTAAGATATGCCATTGTGGCGTAACGGTTAGAATACAGTATTACAGGCTAACTCTGCTCAATGCCAGCAGTTCAATTTTGACCAACTCAAGGTTGATTCAGCCTTCCATACTTCCAAGGTCTGGAAAATGAGGCCCTAGATTGTTGGGAATAATATGATGACTCTGTAAACTGCTCAGAGCTGTGAAGCAATGTGAAGTGGTACATACTGTATTTTTCTGAGTATAAGGCACATCTTTTCCTCCCTAAAAGAGGCTGATAATTAAGGTGTGTCTTATACTATGAAATAGCTTTTTTCCACCAGCCCTCATAAGCTGCTAACAATCTTACTTAGTAGGCTTTTTCATTGTTTCTCTCTGTGAAGAATGTTTTCCAAACCTTAAGTCTTTGCAGGTTTTTTCCTCCATTGGTTTAACTTGCTCCAAATGTTTCTTTCCAGCCCTAACCAGGTGCTAATGATGTCCCCAGCTCTTACCCGCATGCAACTCTTTCATTGTTACTCTCTGCTAGGAATGATTTCCAAACCCTGTCTTTGTAGGGGTTTTTTCCATTGCTTTACTTGCTCCAATTGTTTCTTTCCAGGTGCTAATAATGCCAGCTTGCAAGCCAGCTCTTACTGGCTTGCAAGCTCTTTCATTGTTACTCTCTCAGAATAAGATTTTCTAATTTTAAGCCCTTAACCAGGGGATAAAATAATATGCTGAAGGTGACCAGACTAAGGATGCTAGCCAGATGAATACATGGTAAGCAGATTCTTTCCCTTATTTTCCTCCCCCAAAACTAAGGTGCATCTTATACTCCGGTGCGTCTTATACTTATATGATGAGTGCTATTACTATCTAGTGAGTTTTATTATGAAGTGGGGACTTGAATCTGCACCTTTCTACTTCAAATTCAACACACAAACTTTCAGAAAAAGCCTTGTGAGCATTTAGACAAAACTTGGCAGAGTCAACCCTGCCTAAAAGAAGAAGGCATTCCAGTTATTGCAGCAGAGTTGTAGCGCTCCTACTACCTTATGTCTTATTCATTGTATTAAACAATACCTAATAAAAACTCAATGATGGGTCAGTGCTTAAAGACACTGAGCTTGTCAGTTGGAAACCCGACAGCCTGGATTCAAGATTAAACCATCTCATGGTGGGGTGAACTCTCATTACTTGCTCCAGTTCCTGCCAAACTAGCAGTTTGAAAGCAGGAATATACAAGCAGATAAATAGGTACCACTTTGGTGGGGGAAGTAACAGCATTTCATGTGCCTCAGAATATAGTCATGACAGCAATATGACCATGGACAATATCTTTGCATAATGCTGGCTCCTTCGGTCAAAACTGGTGATGAATACTGCAAACTAGAGTCAGAATTGATTGTATATGGGGAAGCCTTTACCTTTATTTTAATAAAAACTTGGAATATGTTTGTTATGTTTTTTATAACATTTAGATGGAAAAACATTAATCTCATAAACAATCAGAAATTTCACTGGACACTTTTTAGTGTTTTAGTGTTAAAGCCAAATTCATAATTAAAGGGCTTCCCCAAAGATTATATTTTTATTTATTTGAAAATAAAATATCACTGTCAGGGATCATCAAGATATAGAAAGCTGGCAAACAAAACCAATTCTATCCATATTGTTTACTCCTGGTCAGTTGGAGAATGATGAAGAAATTGAGGACTCTGATACAGATAGTGTTTATGAATTAGTGGAGGGCCTGGGGTTACAGGTAGTAGAACAAGTGGGAGGCTAGCCACAGGATGTTGCTATGAGTCCAGAATCTAGCAAGGAAGAATCAGACGTTCGCTGGGTCAATCCTAAATTCAGAAGGGTCCAAAAACGTAAGGAACAGGTGTTTGGAAGAAGATATTAAGGGGAGGAATGGGTTAAATACTGGAGTGATGTATTTGATACGTCAGGGCATCAGTGGGGAAGAAGGGTGGAATTTCAATGTTGTAGGGCTAAAATGAAAGGTGTTTCCGTTCAGCTCCCAAGCAAGCAAATGCATTCTGTGTTATTTTACAGTCATTTCTGCTGTTTTTGAATCATGCTGTGAGTACATAAATCTTGTTAAATGGAGGAGGCTGGGAGGAATGCATGAGGAATGCAATTAAGAAAGATAATGGGAGGAAGAGGAATGTGCTAGTATGAACTGTATCTTGAAGACGGAAGGGAAGAGAATAAAGATGGAGATTCTTTGTTTATGAAATACTGCATTTAGTAAGAGTTATTTGTAATAGTTAAAGTTCTACCAGGAACCAGAACACATATCATCCAAATTTATGAATGTATCAGAAGATGACTGAAATGAAAAATTAATCTGGTAAACATTCATCTTTTTTCTAATGTATTCTAGTTAAAGGCAGACTTTTCATTATTCAGAATTGATTTCATACCTTCATTTTAAGATTGTGCATATTTTGGGTGGGTGGGTGTGCGCGTATGTGTGTGTGAATAAATGAGTGAGAGAGAATTAATTAATTAATAAGATTTTAATATCCATGAAGATAATCAGACATTGAGATATAGTCCCCAGGTACATCTGCACCAACTGTGAAATGTCCACGAGTGTAATCACAATAAACATTCTCTTGGAGGTAGTTCTTACTTCAATTGAAGAATCTGGTAAATGAATATCTAGGACAAGAGCTACTAATTTTTATGATGTCTGGGAAAATTATGATATGCTAATTTAATACAGAAATGATATGCCATCTTAATTTCCTAACTACATGATAAAAGTACCTTGAATTCTTAAAAATGATAATTAATCTAAGCACTATGTCTAGAGGTCTGGGAAAAGAAAGTTCTCAGTAAATAATCATTGCAATTCTATTCTATTGTAGGTGTGCAATGTATTTTATATCTTCTTAGTTATACAATAAGTTTCAAGTCCTGAAAAGTTTTCCTTCCTTCCTTCCTTCCTTCCTTCCTTCCTTCCTTCCTTCCTTCCTTTAATTTAAAGATTGTGCTGTGCTCTATTTAAGGCTCCAATATTTTATAATAATGTTAAAGAAATACAAAATGATCATCTCAAAAACTTTTATGAGGAACCCACCAATCATGGGATTTCTACCTTGCGTCATATGCTGCTTTTCTAGATGTGATGGTCATAATTGTCATGCATGAAAGAGCACTTTTGGACAAAGTGACATTAAAATTCACGGAGTTCACGGAGAGGGGCGGCATACAAATCTAAATAATAAATAATAAATAAAAAAATAAAATACCACCACTGTCGACACAAAAATTCCCACCTATGCATATATGGAAAATGACTGTAGCTCAATTCTAGGACAAATGCTTTATGCTATGATCCCATTTTTGTTCCTTGCATTTCTAGATATATTTGGAAAATACTTTTGATTCTGGAAAACCCTTAAAGATAGCTGAGCCAATGTTTTGATGCTGTCTTCTTTCATTTAGTCCTATTTGTTCCGTATAATCCTAAAACTTTCAAGTTTAAAAAAGATCATTTATAGGACATCAAATTAAATATCAGATGCAAATGTTGAGGAGCTTTCCTATTTGCTTTCTCCAACAAAGCTGAATTTGTGGTGGATGGCTTTGAAAACCAGCAACTTTCTTTCACTTTTCTTCAAATGTGCTACACCATTTTCTATATCTTTAAATGCTGTCGTTATATTTTGAGGCATATGCTTCTGGAAAATACTGTCACACAGTATTTTTCATTAAATACTACAATCAAGTAGTGATTGCACCCCCAAATTGGTTTGTTTTACTTCATCATCTTTCTAGTTGAAGAAACATATTTTTTTATTTTGCTGAAGAGACAGAGTAACGACATGGACACAAGAGCTGGATTTTAAACTGGGTCATTTTTATTAACATAAATTAGCATAATTTAATTTAAATAAATTAGCATAACAACATAACTAACTATGACCCAAACAATGGACCTGCAGGGTCAAACAAATACTTCCGGGGCGGAAATGACTTAGCAATAAATATTCCTGGGCAACTTATGGGCGTAGCTCGATGCTAGTCCAGGTGAGGGACCCCTCCCTCACCTGAGACCCTGCCATGCACTTGCATGAGGGGGGTCCCGCCGGCTAACCCCTAACAGGGGACTTAAAGGTGCGGGACCCAAAGACAGGTTCCCCCCAACTGCTCAGTTCGCTTCCGCCACAAGCTTGGAGAGAACCTGTCAATCATCCCCAAAGATGCCCAAGGGAGAACGTGCAGTTGCTAAACCACCACCCAGTTTTTCGCCCCTAACCTGCCATGGAGCGGGGGTCAGATCTCTATCTTGGCCCCCCGACTCCCCCCTCTAGCTGCGCCAGAGAGCACTGCTAGGTCCTGTAAGAAAATGGCGTTCCCCTGTTCTGACAGGTGACCGCCGTCGGCCCGGTAAAGCCACAGCCGATCTACAGTGAGGAGGGGATGGGCCGCTACCACCCCACCTAATTCCCTGACTATCCTACCCAGGGCCTTATTGCCTCTACGCCTGACCCGGTGAATGGCCCTAAGGGAAATGGCGATCCACAAATGATCCCCGGGAGGATCGAAGACCACACCACATGCATGGCGGGCCACACAGTGCGAAGCCACCGCAGGCCTCCGCAAGCCTGGCAGGTCCCCCACAGACCCCCAAGCAGATACCGGTCATTGCCCGAAGAGCAAGACCAGCCACCGGGGCGCAGCGATGGGATGCCGCCCTCCCCAAACAACTGGGTGCAGCAATGGGATGCCGCCCTCCCAGCACCGCCTGGGTGCAGCAATGGGATGCCGCCCTCCCAGTACCACCTGGGCGCAGCAATGGGATGCCGCCCTCCCAGGACCACCTGGGTGCAGCAATGGGATGCCGCCCTCCCAGCCATAGCGGTAGAAACACCCGTCCCACCGCACACCCGTTCTCCCCAGCCAGACAACAATGACCCAGCCGCCACGACAGCAGAGTCACCCCCCCGGCGGTACTTTGTTGCTGAGTGGTTGGCGGAGCACTCTATGATGCAAAGCAACACCGTCGGTCGCGTCCTGGCAGGGTTGAATAGAAGGGGACCAAAGGGGAACCTGGCCTAAGATCTTACCCCGGATCCTCAACCGGCCGTTCGTACCCTAAAACAGGCCGCTGACCGCCAGCGGTCGACTTCCCCGAATCCTCCGTATCGAGAACGCCATTACCGCGCTAGTGGCAGCGCCGCTGCGGAACAAGCGTTCCCCAGTCGGTGGGATCCATACTTGGCCTGGCCAAACCCTGTACTCCAGAACCCACCTGACTAAGGCAATGAAATGGAAGGCACGAAATGACCTGGCAGCCTGCGACAAGGCCCTGGCCCAGCCTTCCCGCATCTTCACAATGCGGAAGTCACCATACATCAACAAACCCACCCCCGCCTTAGACAAAAGGCGAGGCCGGCCAACCTGGACCTCAAAGTCCTAACTGAAAGGCCACGCTGCCTGAGCTGGACACAAATATGGCCAGGTACACAACTGGGGCAGGCCAGCTATAGGGGTAACCCGTATCCTGCCTGAAATCCCCGAACTCTTCACCTGCCTGCCGCTAAGCCCCCTAGAGTGCCAGGCACCAGTGAGAGGGCCGTAGCCCAGCAGACCTCTACTCTCCACCACCCAGGAGCCCACTCAGGCTCCAAAGGTGGTCGGGAAAAGCCTTTGGTGATGCACGTGCCCACGGGGCCAGGGACCAAAACCTGGACAACTGACCACGGGACAAGGCATCAGCAACCCCGTTATCTAACCCGGGGACATGCCTGGCCAAAAACAATGTGTTTAGGGACAAGGACCTGTGCACAAAATGGCGGACAAGCCACATGACCCTGTCACTCTTAGAGGACAGGGCGTTCACAACATGGACAACCGCTAGGTTGTCACACCAAAAATGCACAGTCCTGTCCCTAAACTGCTCACCCCAAAGCTCTAGGGCCACTATCAAGGGGAAGAGCTCCAAAAAAGTCAAATCCTTAACCAATGAAGAGGCACTCCATTCCGGAGGCCAAACCGACCAGCACCACTGGTCACCTAACACTACCCCAAAACCACAAGTCCCCGCGGCATCGGAGCAGAGCTGCAACTCAGCTTCCAAAAGAAGCTCGTGCCGCCAAAAAGACAGCCCATTAAATTGGTCTAAAAACTCCCGCCACACGCAGAGGTCAGCCCTGACCCCTGCACATAAGCGGGTACGATGATGGGGCAAACGGAGCCCCTTCATCGCAGTATATAGCCTCCTAGAAAAGGCCCTGCCTGGCACCACGACCCGGCAGGCAAAATTAAGTATCCCAGCTAGTTCCTGGAGCTGCCGAAGAGTGACCTCCCTGCAGCCTAGAACCGTATCAAGCTGATCCCTGATTTAGTCAACTTATCCAGGGGCAATCTGGAAGATTGCTCCTCTGAGTCCAATTCAATACCAAGGAAGGTAATCTTGGTGGCGGGGCCTTCGGTCTTCTCATAGGCTAAAGGCACCCCCAACTGAGCGCAAAGGGCTTTGAAGTCCCGCATTAGAGCAAAGCATTGCTCAGAACGCGCAGGCCCCGCCACCAAGAAATCATCAAGGTAGTGAACGACCGAACCCAGACCACTGCGCCTCCTGAGCGCCCACTCCAAGAAGGTGCTAAAGCTCTCAAAAAGAGAGCATGAGATAGAGCAACCCATGGGTAAAGCCCTGTCCACATAAAAACCACCCTCGAAATGGAAGCCCAACAGCTCGAAGTCATCTGGGTGTATGGGGAGGAGCCGAAATGCCGACTTAATGTCGCATTTACCCATAAGGGCTCCAACACCACACTTCCTAACCATGGCCACGGCCGCATCAAAGGATGTGTACCGGACTGAACAAAATTCGTCAGGAATGAAATCATTCACTGACCCCCCTTTAGGAAAAGACAAGTGGTGAATCAACCTAAATTCACCACTCGCCTTTTTGGGGACCACCCCCAATGGGGATACCCTAAGATTCGGGAAGGGCGGCTCCGGGAAAGGCACGAGGACCCTGCCCTCGGCCACCTCCTTCCGAATCTTTTCCCTAACAATGTCTTCATGTCCCACAACCGACCTAAGGTTGTCGGACATGAAGGCTTGCCTAACCCCCACATAAGGGATCCTGAATCCCTTGGAGAAACCTAGCAAGAGAGCAGCCGCTCTCGAGCGAGGGTGGTAGTCAATCAACCAACCCTCAAGTGCTTTTAAATTAATTGGGCTGGGCCCCTTTTCCCCCAGTAGGTGGGGGAGGTTTTGCTGGACCCCCACCCTTCTTTTCTGCCCCCTTCTTGGGCGGGGGCACACGGAAGAGGCATGGGATGAAAACACGCCCCCTTTGCAGCAAACTCATGACACGCAGGGGAGGCTCCCTTCCCCGCTCCCCCCGTAGCCGCCTTGGCTGGTGTGGAAGCCGCGGACTCCTCCTCCATAAAATGACCGCTATCGGTCCTGTCACACCCTTCCTTGCCGGACATATACGTGGCCTGGAGCCATAGGTCCGGCACCACCATATCCCAGGGGAGGGAGGGGTCGTGAGCTATCCGCATCCTAAAACCTTTGTCGTAATGACGCCAGATAGTACCTTTATACTCAAAATGAGCCCTAGTGATTAGGTCAATATATTTGAGCATGGAAGCGGCCCTAGCCGGCTGCCTTTGAATCACGACTAATGCGTAAGTCAGGAAAGCATACAGCCATGAGCTGAAACACTTTGTGACTTTGGTCTTTTTAGGCTTTTCCCCGGGCACTACATCCTTTTCCTGCTTGGGGACCTCTCTGTTCAATAGGGAGAAGAGGTCCACATACTCCCCCCTCCAAATCGCCTCCTTCACCGATGGGTGGAGGTGGTACCCTAGGGGAGTGGCAGGTAGCCCACATGGGATGGCCCCAGCCTCGATGCTGGCGAACGGGTCCCACACAGTGGAGGCCCCCGTCCCCAACACCCCTAGCCAGGCCCCGGTGGAAAAACTACCCCCGTCGCCACTGCCGACGGAGCCAGCGGGGACCAAACCTGACCGCATGTGCCTGAAGGGGACCCCAGAAAACTAGCGCCACTCCCCATACCAGGCGGGTTAAACCCCGGACCGTGCAAGGGGAGGAGCGATGTGGCGGACAAGTGTGGTGCAGCCTCACCTGTCCCATACGGGGTGGATAACATCCATGGGGGGCCCATCCGTGAAGGGCCCTTCAACGCCGCCATCTGCCCCAACTGGGCCATCTGCCCGGTCTGGGCCATCTGCCTGGCCTGGGCCATCTGCCCGGTCTGGGCCATCTGCCCGTCCTGGGCCACCTCCTCCTCAGGATCTCTTCCCCAGACCGCCGATGCAGGCAGGGGGGGGGGGCCGCCCGGGCCCGATCCAGACCGCCAATGCTCCAACTCATCCAGCCTCTCCAGGACCCTGGCACAAGAAAGAGAGGGAGAAACCTCGGGGTGAGGGGCTGTGGGCATAAACCCCACCATCCCCTCTGGTGGGACCACCCCAGGGGCCCCCTCCATGCTAGCCTGAGCCCGGGCAGAAGGCCTCAGAGCCCTCCTAGGCCGCACTGCTGGTTGGGCCGGGGGGGCCCGAGCTTGCCTCTTCTTTGGGGCCATAACTTGGTACTACTACTACCCGAAAATAGAAGGCCGACCAATGAGCCCACAGGCCCGACCAGGGGAGGCCCGACAGGCAGGCAACCTCCAAAGCGGTGACAGGGAAACCCCACCGCCCTTTCTCCACCACGGGGCCCAAAGTGAAGGCCCCCACCCGGGGCGAGTGCAATGAGGGGGATAAACTAATATGGCCTGATTGCAGCTTTATCAGCTAGACAACAACCTCCAAAGGAAGCCCCACGCCGTTCCGCCCAAACGGGCGCCCCCCCACGACCCCCGATCCCGGGGGAAACCGGAGCATGCAAACTGCAGGCGGAGACCAGCAGATGCCGGCTCCGCAAACGAAACGGCTCCCGCCGCGGTGAAAAGCTCTCTCCGCCGACCCTCCGAGCCAAAATGGCGGCCGCAACACGAGGCCGCACAAAATGGCTGCCAAAAGCAGGCACTCAGCCGAGTGTCTGCTTGCTGCTGGGTCCGGGCGAAAAGGCCGTGCCCGGGCCTGTGCGCCCTTAAAGAGGGCCGGCAAGCCCCACCCGGACCCATCAGCAGTCAGGCCATGTTGGCCTGACTCTCGGCCGAAGTCTCGCCTCGCGAGACTTCGGCCAAGATCAAAGATGGCGGCCACCAGGGAGTCCGGTGTCTCCCCGACCCTCCAGCAAACGCCGCCAGCGGGGTGAGTCCACTGGCGCTATAGTGTTAGGTGCAATTCTATATTTTTCACTATTTACTTTCAACTCATGATTGTAGCATCATTTTTTCTTTTCTATTTTTCATTATATTTTGCACCTACATTTTTGGAATTTTTATCCCTTTTCCTTAATTTTTGGGGGAAGAAATTTATTTTGGGTGATAACTTGAGTTTTAAAAAAATTCACTGAAGAAATAATGTGCTTATGTTGTTGAGGTCTCTATCAGTTATATCTTTGAGGCTCAAGCCGTGACAATAGCAAAGAGCCAGACCTGTTACAGTTTGGTCACAGTCTTCAATCACAGCTGCTTAAAGTGAAAGGACATAAGAAAATTTACTCAAGAATTGGCTGGTTATCCCTCAAAGCACGAAAAGGCCCAAGGAGGTTGTTAATGTGCAAAGCTAAAAGGTAGCTTTGTATAGAAAGTCACTTGTTTGGAAAAGCTCCAGTTCTGGCCTAGTTTATGTGTTCATTATGTCTGCTGCAGAGTGAGAAACAAATTGAGGTTGTGATTTACTGAGAATAAGCCAGGTGACACTTGAAAACACAAGGGATTTAAACAGCATCTATTCTGTAGCCTCAACAGGGCTGAAATGCATTGAAATCAAGGTTAGTTAATCTTTAAAATACTGGTGTTATAGAATCAAAGCAATTCTTCAAAGCAAAGGATGCCCTTAAATAGATAACATCTTTCTACTTTGTCTATACAGGAGATTGTTGGTTAACATTAGCACTATCCCATAGTTTCTTTCTCATATATTAGAATTTGGCTGAAAGATTGAAGATATTATTTCAGCCGTGAAATATATCTGAATAAGGCTATCAGATCTAGGCTTCAAAATCCAGATAATCAGGAGATAGAACTGCTCGTATCATTTGGTTAACATCTAAAAGATTGTCCATATTTAAATAGAATATACCCAGGGGTGGACTGCTGCCCAGATGGGGGTGAATGCAGTGCGATAGCGAAATGAAGCTCCACCCCAGAGCCCCCAATTTGCACTGAAAAATGTTGAAAGAAAATACAGGGCATCCTGCATTAGCCACGCCCACAGTGTGGTAGTAAAAATTTTGGTTGCCCTTCACTGAATAGACTTAATCCTGAACTTCATTCAGATGTTATTTCCCATATATACTATCACAAGCAATTTCTAAGCAAAGGACTTTTGGCAGATAAAGGATGCATAAATGTATTTCTCTGAAGAATTCACTTATGAAATATTTGCCATCCAAGTAATTTCAGAAACTCAGAGAAAAGAGAAACATGAAATTAAATCTACTTAAAAAAAGCATACTTTTTGCCATTGGTTTTTATTTCTTGGTTGAAACTCACTGATCAATGTATGCTAGATATATGAAATCAAAGTTTAAAAATGAGATTCTATTAAGTGCTACAAAATTACAGCCACAAATTTGGGTCTCCTAAACCTTACTCTTAATGACTTTTCTTTTCAGAAGTATATAGTGTGTATGTACATGTATTCTATATGCTTGTGGTATAGTATACACATGCTAAATGCTATATATATAATTTACAAATCCTACTAAGTGTGGGGCTACCTGATGAGGGCAAATAAGCCTGAAATAGATCTATAGTAGTCTCCCTTCCTTTTCAGTATCAGCAAAAATATTTTACATATATATACACATACATGCATACATGTATAAGTTGTGTTTTGTTTTTGTTCTTGTCTTTGTCTGTTTTATGGTATTTGCTTATTTTTATTAATGTAAATAATTAATAAAGATTATTTTTTTTAAAAAAAATAAATTGATGGAAAACCAAGCTTTCCATGGACAGCACTTGAAAAACATTGAAGGAAATATGATAACAACTTTACATGGGCATGGCTTAAGACTAATGCCATGAAGGTGAAGATACAAAGTCGAAACTGTTTCACATTTAATATGTAAATACACCAAACATATTACAAAACTAGACACAACTGAGTTATTAAATTAATATACTGGTCATTATGGAAAAAATACAACTTACCTGTATCTAAAAAGTCATGGGAACATAAAGTGGAAAAAGTTATCTAAAATGAGAAGGTGAAGATCTAGTGGGATTCTGGAATGCAGATGTATCATCATTTGGAACACAACACGCTAGCTATCACAGTTGTCAAAAACTGAAACGTACAATTTATTGATATCAAAGTATCAGGAGACACCAGAATCAAAGAAAAAGAACTGGAAAAAAATCATGAAATATCATGACCTGGCCTTCCAAACTACGTGGTTATGGATGAAACATGTAACAGTGATACCCATTGTCATAGGAGCACTTGGTACCATGTACCAATTTTATAAAATACAGCAAGAAATGGCATCTTCCTGCAATAACATAGGTAGAACTGCAAAAAACTGCTACTTGGAGCATCATATATTTTAAGAAGATACTTGGTTGATATCTAGAAAGTTGGCAGCAACCTGTACCAACCATTAGCATCAGTCAATGGTACTTGTGATGCATTTTTGAATTTTCACTTGACTGGATTTCATGCAATCATCATCATCATCATCATATCATCATCACAATCATAATCTTAGCCGATATCATGATCTTAAAATCGAACTATGATTCTGGCATAAACTAGTACAGGTGGTTCCAGAAGTAATCGGCACACTCGGTGCTGTGCCAAAAGACCTCAGCCAGTATTTGAAAACAATAAACATTGACAAAATCACGATCTGTCCTTTGCAAAGGCCACCGTACTTGGATCTGCGTGCACCATATGAAAATACATCACACAGTCCTAGCCGCTTGGGAAGTGTTTAACTTGTGATATTGTGATACAAAATTCAGCATATCAATCTCTGTGTATTGCTGTTTTTAGTGAACAATAATAACAATAACAACAATAAAAACAGCAACAACAACAATAGTAATAACAATAATAGAATGTATTCACATTAATTATCAGTGAAATATTGTCAATCCAATAAGGGAGTTCTTGGTGCCCCACAACTCAAAGAAGAGGGAAGATCTGAGTATTCAAAGCTCTGCAGCTTCTGTTAAGAATCTTTGGAAAATAGCAATCGAAAATCCACCTGTTTGCCATGCTTCACTTGGTTAAGATATTCTTTCAGGCTGTTCCTTTGGCTTATTTCTTAGGTCTGATTAGAATATGAAAACACTTTCCCCCCTCCAAAGCAATAAACTAATTATGGTGACAGAAGTCTGGGAACCAGATCAAACTAAGCAGATGTTGTAATTCGTGTAGGTGATCAATATAAACACTGTTTAGGCTGATGTAAGCACAAGATACATCATAAGTAAGAGAAATTAGAAGAGAGCTATTCTTAAAATGTTATTAATAGTTCTGGAGATTAATTATAAGCTTGTCAATTTGATTTCTCCATAAACTATTTACAAATATGTTTTAAAGTTACAAACTACAGATTTAAATCCATTTCAACAGTGGCCCTAAATAATTAACTTACATTTCGATACTATAAAAAATATGGTTCTATTTTTGACACCTACCTCTTCTTGAGCAAAAACACCTTGTACTCTATGTATTAGAGGCTAACAGTGAGTGAAATGCTTTGCTACTTTGAACAAGAAATGTTTATATTTAGGTAATTTATTATGCCAAAATAATTGGCAAATGAAAAACTACAGTACGCAGGCAGACACGAGAATTGTGTTATGGATTTAATTATGAAAAAGAAGACAAGGAGTCCTGTGGCTACAGAGGATTCACCAAACATTGCCCACACAGTTTCAGACATTAAATTAATCTCTGTAAAGATATGAAGTTGCTTCAATATGCTGGAGTTCTCAGGAAATAGAATTAATTTTCCAGTTCTGCAATGTTCAGCTGTTGTGCATTTGCACAAAATTGGTCCCTTCTCATCTCTGGAAAAGGTTTTGGACTTTTTTTTAAATTGAAGTATCTGTTTATTGTTGCTATAAACACTGATTTACAAGAGAGAATGTAAATGAGTAGAAGGATAATGTTCCCGCTCTCTCTGTCTCTTTCTATTGCAGGTTTCCCTACCGCCACTGAAGAATTTGTCATTTGGGCTAGCTATCTATTTCCTAAGATATTTCTCCTATTCACAGTGCCATTTTAATGGTTCAGCTTGGAAATGTAGTTATAATCTTTCTATATTTTTAACAGTGAAAACTTTGCTGGGTTTATGGGAAAAAGGAGGGGATGGAGGAGTTAGTGAAGTGCTTTGCAAAATATGTGGGATGTGGGTGAGTCCTCTTCTAGGTTACATTGATTGTGATATGTTGCGGTTATTCTCAGCTGTGCTATATCCACTGTGTATTTCTGTTTATGCCACCTTATGTGATTTATGTTTTGAATTATTGGTTATGCTTCTACTCCTACTCAATTTCAGCTTAACTGACTGTTCACTGCCCACAGCCATGTACGTGAGATGGGCAGACACATTAAATAAATAAGAGGTTCTTTACAACTATGTTTACATTTTAACAAACAACAAATTCACTGGTCAGATTATCACAGAGAAATTTAGCATTCTTTCCGCCTGTAAAATTGTAATTGTTTTTGTTTCTATCTGTTATTCCTGTTTCCTTACCTCATATTTAAATTCTTGATGTCAGCTGTCCTCTATTCTCGTATATTAAATGGGGTGGGAGCCTTCTTAATATGGGACCAGCAATGAATATGTAGCTTGTCAGGCAAACGAGACCAATTTATATCGGCATCAAATGCCAGGAATTAAGAAACAAACACTTAGAAGAAGGTAGAGTAGTAGTATTTATGTATGTCTAAATGTGGGGGAAAGAATAGTAGAGAGTAAAAAGAAGACAATTCCTAGTATTTAACTTTTCCAGAGATTATATCCGGTAGAGTTCAACACAGACTGGATAAAGCTAACATGTTTTCCCCACATATAATTTCTGAAATGGGTAGCAACTAGTGTTGGGCGAACCGAACTCGCACAATTCGGGTCTGTACCAAATTTTGTGGTGTTCAGTATGCCGAATCCAAACCCAATTTTTTTTTAAAATTCGTGCCCTGGTTCAGTGTTCGTGCCAAACACCACGAAGCGCCACCGCCCAGCTGTCATCTGCTCAGAAGAGGAGGAGGAACTGGGCACTGGTGGTGGTGGAGGCAGGCGAATACCGGGGAGCTGTTGGCCGGTCGGGAGGCTGGGAGGGAAGCACAAAAGGAGCTGGGGAATCCCACAAAGGGATTCTGGGGATGGAGCTTTGACATCACGTATACCGGCAGGTTGCTAAGCACACCAAGGTGATCACTTCCTGGATTCCAGGGGTGGCACTAGAATAATGGAGGGAGGATGGAATCCAGGAAGTGATCACCTTGGCGTGCTTAGCAACCTGTTGGTATACATGACATCAAAGCTCTGCCCCCAGAATCCCATCGTTTTTTATTTTTACAGATTTTTTTATTTTTATTTATTTTTATTTTTATGAAAAAGGATGCCGCAGCGGTGCCGCAAGCAAATGGAGGTCCTTTCATGTAAAAATATTTTTTTTATTTTTTTATTTTTTTGAGCAGTATAATTTATTTGGACTTTATAACTCTCCTATGATGCCAAAGGTCTGGCTGGTAGCATTTAATCTCTTTTCCAGGATTGATTGCCCAGACCAATTATGAAGCCAGACACCCCTTGCAACAGCAACTGATTGATTGATTTACCTTTTAACTGATCCTGAGCACCTTTATCTTATCTAGATTAAATATCAATTTGTTATCTTTTATGCAGGGCATGATGGATTCTAGGCAGGTTTTTAGGGTTTGAAAATCTTCTTTGGACATCATGCCATTATAATTTTAATCACAAGTGGCTATACTGTGTATTAACTCGATTCTAAGTTTATCCATTGGGAGGGGAAAAGGCAAATTTAATATACCAAATTCTCAAGGCTAAGTCTACTATATATTTAATAGACTTCTTTCCATATTTTATTAAATATGCAGACAAATGATCTGGAGTTCTAAGACCAAATGTTAAATTACAGGAATAGTAACTTAAAGTATAGTATTAAATTTACAAAAATGCAATGATTCTAGATGATAAAAAACTGACTAATCCACAATGCAACAGTATCAGTAAAGGAAAATATTTGTAGCTCAGGATTGAAATGAGGGGCCCTTGGTGCTATCTGAGCTCATTTTTTCCCCCTCACAGATGTTTTGTTACCCAAATTAGGTTTCATCAACAGTAGCACTAATTTGGGTAATGACACCTCTGCAAGAAAATACCCAAGTTCAGACAAAACCAAGGACACTTCAATACAACAGTAATATGAGCTTCAAACATTGGTCAAATATATTTGTTTTCCTTACTGTATATAGCAGAGCTTTGAATGGATGGTTATAGCTTCCATCTTGGCTTTTTAAACCCTGCTGTACAAACTCATCATATACTACAGGATGTAGGATTGACTGCTTTTAGGACCCATGTTGGTACTGAGTATATTGTAATGGCACAATGGGCTGTATTAATACACCACAATCCCTAAAGTCTAAGCTGGTCCTTTTAATTTTGGCATAAACTCCCAAATTTTATATCACATTAATTTTTTTAAAAATGTTAGGTATGACACACTTAATTCTATAAAGTCCTCTGAATCAGTTTATGATACCTGAAGAGAACTCTATTGCTACCTGCATAATTATTTATTCTGTTGTGAGTGACACAAAACAATGAAGAATGCTGTGTGATGCTAAAGAATATTAAAAATAATCAAATAAGTGAATGCAAAAAAGCATTGGTAATAGACAATGTAGATTACAGCTTTGGGCAAATAAATTTAAAATATAGCTTTCTTGGCAGATTGGATTAAAATATATTCTGATATAATCTTTTCAGCAGGGATTTTTGCTTCAGTAAAAATATTTTTCATTTTTATAACATTTATCCTCCAACTCTACTTGTACTTTTAAATCCATGTTGCGTTTTGTATAGCTTCAACTGAGCTGTCAAGGTAATTGTTAATTAGTATCTTATTTTCTTAATAAAATAATGCACGATAGCATAATATGTCTTCCTTGTCCTGGATAACCATTGTCTTTCTTGCTATTCAAATATGGCTATATGGAAACATGAACAGTTATCTTTACATATTCTTTTAATGAATGAGGAATTGTGCTGGCTTAATTACAAAACTTGAATTATTCAGAAAAATACTATCCTCAGAAGCTTTTCAGCTTTGAACATTGCAATAATCCAATTTTAATTCAATCTATAGGGAAGGCAAAGGTCAAAAGAGCCAACTTTTGCGTGAAATTTCTGCAAGCTATGACTTTGATCTTGTAGCAATTGTATGGGTTGATAACCCATCTCAGACATGTTGCAATACCGCAACATGGGGAACCATTGATATTCCATCTTAATGGTGTTCTCATCCTGTTATCATCACCGGGACCATTTGAACAGGCTTAAATTATTGGCATCACTGTCAAATGTTATCTCATGCCACCATCGCTAACTGTTCCAACCATTCCCTTTGCCTTTGCCTCAGAGGAAGGTGAAGAGGTGGTCTCCTCAGGACCTTCTTGGGAAGGTTCGCTTCACCATCAAGGGCTCGGACCCACACTACCCATTCAATGTCTTGCTTATCGACCAGGATTACCCTTCCGTGTCACAGCAGATGATCACAGGAGCTCCCATATGCGGGATCTCACAACTGACGGCCTGGGCCGTCAAAGGGAATCTTGGTGGGTATCACTCCAATAGGATGATCCTGTGGGTGGGGCTTCACCCTATCCTGAAAGTGATCTGCCATTCCATATGGAACAGGGGATAGTCTGGCATCAGTAAGGAATCCCTCCAATGAGTAGGAGACACTAGGGCTCAGGTCAGATGTCAGCCATGCCCCAGATAACCATGTCAAACAGTCTTCTTTTCCTGTCTGGCCCATTATCATATAAGTATTGAGCAAATAGTTTTTTTATGTCCCATACTACAGGGGAGGGGAGGCTAGCTCCACCCATCATGGAGAAGGTGTGTTGGCTAATCCTGATATGCCCTTTGTCATCAGGTGGAGCTAGCCTCCACTTCCTCCCTGTCACTAATTTGGCAGAATTAGAGGGATCTATTGTGAATCAAAATTAATTCACAGACATGGGGAAAGTCCCTAATCTAAACAGGGGGAATGTAGGCATAGAGGGAAAATTTAAAAACTCAGATTCAGTCCTCATTGATCTTAACCCATACTTGGAGGCAGGGGTGGGCAGGCAGGGGAACGGTGTGGAACGCTCTCACCACCAGTCAGGCATGGATCATGCATGGAAGTTTTGGCTTCTATGCATGTGCAGCAGCCGAATGTCATCACCCCAGCCAGCAGCAACAACACTCCTCCCAAGGTGGGCCCAGAGAGTGCGGTGCTCATGCGATGGGCATGGGGTGCCTCTCCTGCTGCTGCCGTCACTGATGTGGCCATGGGGCTGAGTTCTGCGAGGTTCAGCAGTGGCAGCTGCTGTCCGGGAGCCACCAGTAGGAAGAAATCCTCCCAGAAGGAGAGCAGCTTGTCGGGGATACTCTGACAAGCGGACGACAGGGGAGCATCACCTCCCCAATAAGCTGGTCTCTTTTCAGGAGAATTTCTTGCCACTGGTGGCTCCTGGTCAGGATTGACCATCACTGCTGCAGCTCATAGGACCCAGCCCCGCAGTTGCTGGCCAGCCGCATTGGCAGCATTGGCAGCAGCAGAGTTCCATCCAGGAGCCACCAGAAGGAAGTAATCCTTCAGGAAGGAGAGCAGCTCATTGGGGAGACTCTGACAAGTGGGTGATGGGGGAGCATCATCTTCCCGACGAGCTGCTCTCCTTCTGGGAGGATTTCTTCCTGGTGGTGATTCCTGGATGGGACTGATTCAAGCCATGACTCTGCACATGTGCAGGAAGCTGAAAGATGGATGTGTGCATGCATGTGTGCATGTGCATCCCCCAGAGTACTCCAGTAGGGATGTGAATGGCTGCCCTTTATTGCTTGGAGACTAGCTCCAACCCATGAGAAAGGGCGTATCAGGATTAGCCAATGCCCCTTTTCACACTTTTGTATCATCCCCATGGTCATGTGATTAGAATTCAGATGCTTGGCCACTGACTCATATTTGTGATGGTTGCAGGGGTCATGCAATCACTTATGTGACTTTCTGGCAATCAAAGTTAATGGGGAAGCCAGATTTACTTAACAACTATGCTACTAACTTAATAATGGTGCTGATTCACTTAACAATTGTGACAAGAAAGGTTGTAAAATGCAGTAAAACTCATTTTACATGTCTCATTTAGCAACATAAATTTTTGGGTCAATTGTGGTTATAAGTTGAAGACTACTTCTACTGCTTGACGTAGAATTTGTTCACCTTTAAATATAGGTGTGCAGAAAGAAAGTCATTGGATGTGAATTTTCTCTGTTATACAATTCCTCCAATGGAACCAGCTATACTAAGAAATATTTTAAAATATTAATAAATGAATTATTATAACAACAATTAGAAATGTTTCCATGCCAAGGTCCTCAAAAGGGGACCTGAATTTTGTAAAAACCATCTTTCAACCAACTTATAAGAACATGAATCATTGTAGCACCATGAATCTGAAAATGCACATTTTAAATAAGCTACCTTTATCTAGAGATGCCAGTTTTGAAAGAAAGAAAAAATGTATTGACAAAATTGGTGCAGAAAGAAACATTTAAATGTTCTTTTACTACTAGCTGTAATTTTTTTTTACAGAGCAAAAAAGTAGGACAGAATGTATACTAAAGAGATTGTTAGGGAATAGTCTGAGCTGTTTATCCCTGAATTTTCCCTCTTGTATCGTTAAGGAGACTTGATTTAGCTCCTGCCCACTTAAACATAATCTTACAGAAATGAAGTTGGCATAAGTGGACATTTGAGAACATACAGTAGAATAGTTTCTTTCTTCAAATGCTAATCATGATGAATATAGCCTGACTTAAAACATCATGTATAATTATCCAAAAAGTGCTTTTTCAAGAAGCAACTGGACCTTCCGGGTTTTTTTGGAAGACATTATGCTACCCATCCAAGAAGCTTCTTCAGGTTTGACTGAAGAAAAAGCTTCTTGGATGGGAAGCAAAATGTCTTCCAAGAAAATTCAGTAGCCTCTTCAAAAAGCACCTTTGGAAAACCATGACCTGGATGACTGAGAATCTCCATAGATATCAAGTATAATTGTGCTATTTCACTCTTTGTAGCCCCAGGTCTCCCATCCAGAGCAGATGGGTCACTTTTGAACAAAACAGAAGCTGATAAACATTTTCCACCTTTATTTGCTAAGTATCTTTAGATGGAAAATGGATTCCTTTGATTATTCTTAGAATTTGAAAAGATGAAAAAAAGTTGGTAGTTTACTGCATTCCAACTTTCCCCTGACTATTAACTTTTAAAATGATCAAAACTGGAAGGCACTGGAGTGGGATTGTGTGGGTAGGTGGGGGAGAGTATTCCCTGTTGAAATGCAGGAGAGAAAAGAAGTTCATGTCTTTATTTCTGGAGCTGTTAGGTTGCTAGCTTTTCCTAGATTGTAAACGAAGTTGTAATTCAAAAGGCTACGCTAATCATTGTGGCAGTATAAAAATAATGCAGTCTTCCTTAAAAGAATTGTACTACTTTAATAGGATACCAATATAACCAGTGAAAAACAGGCTTTATATTATAATAGCTTTACAGGGAAAATACATTATATGGTCTGCAAGCCATAAAGATGTTATGCTTTTAACAGCCCTCTTGTAATAGCTCTATGCTACTGTATCTTCCCACTATGTGAAATAATAATCTGCAATGCCAAGCCATAAGATGGAAGATAATTGGATAATACTAACAGCATTATAAACAACCCTGTGAAAGTTTCTTCTGTACCAAACCAAAATGAAAACCAACAACAAAAAAAGTCGGGGTGGGGGGAGAGCTTTACACAGCAAGGAGTCACAGTCTTTTTTGCTCTAATCATCTGCTTGGTTTCTATGCCAGCCTTACGAACAAGAACAACCTTTTAGCTGTACAATTTGAGATGAACACCTTGGATTGGTGTGGGAGTAGGAATGGATTTCCAGAGAAAACATTGCAGACTACAGGAACCATTTGCACTACATTCAAGTGACCCCGAGGATACAGATAAATCTCCAAGTGCTTCAACAACCCTCTAAAACAGGGGTCAACAATTAATTTTGCCATGGGGCCGCATGAGAAATTGAGATGGTTTTAGAGGGCCGAACTAATATAATTAACTCAGTTCTACCCAATACTGTAAAGACCCAGACCCTGGCCTGACCTAAACACCAGTGTTCCCTCTAATTTTTTTGGGGGGTGGGCGGAAAAGTATAGTGTCTGAGCGGCAGCCCCTTTGGGACTGGGCGGCACAGAAATAATAAATGAACAAACAAACAAACAAATAAAAAACCCACCCTGTTTTGCCTCAGAGAATTTCAAAATAAAATATTGTACTGTGTGTCTATAACAGTGAGCTCATAATAGGGCAACTCTATCAATATCAAAATGCCACTTAAATAGTTGAGCTAGTTTCAAACTAGATTTTGATTTTCTTTCTCTCTTCCTTACTCTCATTCTTTTTCTTTCTCTTTTCCTTCCTCTCTTTTTTCTATCTGTTTCTCTCTCTTCCTCTCTTCCTCTCTCTCTCCTTCCCTCTCACTCTTTCCCTCTCGGCTTCTGAGCAAGTTTGGAAAATTCTGAGTTGATGATGATTTTTAAGTGAGCGATTGCTCACTGCTCAGCTTAGAGGGAACTATGCTAAACACCCAGACCCGCTCTACAGACCCCTAATTGTTTGCTTTATGGCAACACGGTGCACCACAGTCACTGTACTGGAGTGTTTACGTGGTTTCTGTGCTTGGCCACTCTTGGTAGGAGGTCGGGGTCTGCTCCAATGCAGGATGAAAGAGCTCACCGCGTCTGCCGGGACTCCTCTGGTTACTGCTTTCCTCATGATTCATCAGGAAAGCAGGAACAGGAGGAGTCCCGGCAGACACGGTGAGCTCTTTCATCCTCACACTGGAACGGACTCCGACCTCCGCAGACTGGTCACAGATAGCGGGCAGGCCGGTCACAGACAGCGGGCAGGCTGGATGCAGCCCATGGGCAGCCCCTTGCCCAGGTCTGCTCTAAAAGGATGCAAATGACCAGCTGTCTGCAAGGAATGTAAATCCTTCCATTCCCCACTGTTCTGTCAGAGCTGAAGAAGCTTCTTGGATGAGAAGAAAAACCAGAAAGTCCATTTGCCCCCTAAAAAAGCATCTTCGGAACAACCATGACGTGGATGATTGAGAATCTCTACAGATTTTAGGATCAAGAAGATGGTATCCATAACCCTACAAAGTGGGACAGGCTGTGATATCCCTTTTATTGCATGTTTGAAAGGAAGATAATCTATTATTGATTTTAATCTGGATTTATTTATTTGTTTATTTGTTTATTTATAACATTTCTTAACCATCTCTGGGTGGCCCCCAATTAAAAATTAAAAGTCCTATAAGAATCATTTTAAAAATCCATAAAACTGAACCAACTAAAACATTTTTTTAAAAAAATAAATAAATCTGGCAGCAATCATTATCTAATCTCTTCCCTTAATGGGAGCGACATTTTAATGATGGTCTTCTTTTAACTAGTATTAAAAATGCCCAGCACTTTTGGTCTCAGAATCTCTATTGAGAGTAGGGACAGCCCATTTTAATGTATTTTAATTAATTATTAATTATTATTATTTACCACACAGAAGAAGCTATAATGCTTTGCATCTATTTACATAGAGTTGAACTGCTTTATGATTCTGGACTGATATCAATTTGAACAAGACTATCTGCCTCTTATTCAGGAATGCCTGAGCATTAAAGTGATAGGAAAGACACTGGTTCCAATTTGCTTAGGAATATTTTTAGTAAAGAATGTTAGCCATAAGGTAAAAATCTTAGTCTACCTTCTAACCATTAGCTGAGCTGTTTCACAATGACTATTGAAGATGTATAATGTTGCTCTTAATGATTGGTTTATAATGTATGGTCCCATGATTAGTTTATGGCAATGTCTGCTTTTCAAAATGGTACAAAAGAGGGTCCACTCCAAACTGTAGAGTGTCCATTTGGACCTTGTTACTGGATAACCCTTTTATTTGCAAATAAAAGTTCTATTCTTTTCCCCTTCCATGTATTTGGTGTGATTCATTGGGCTGGAAAACCAGTAAAAGAATCCAAGCATTCTGAGACAACATTTCCAGAATAGCGAAAAGAATGAAATACTGGAATAAATTGATGTGCTATAAATAGTACAGGAGAAACAAAACAGTTCTCTCCAACTCCCTCTCCTCTTCTCCTGCCCTCTCCCCCTCCCCCTCCCTCTCCCTCTTGCTCTCATTCTAACTCTCTTCCTCCTTCCCCCTTCCTCTCTCTCTTTCCCTCTCTTCCCCACCTCTCTCCCTCTCCCTCTGTCTTTCTCTGTTTATATATTTCTCAAGCCCTTTAAAGATATAGACTTTTTTTTAAAAAAAAATGAGGTTTATTAAAGTTTAAATAAATAGACTGTGAGGTGTTAAGCCTTTTTATATTTGTTGGCTGCCTAGAGCTGTTTGGTAGTGAGCATCATATGCATTTGAAAAATAAATGCCAACAGATTTAGGAAAGGAACAGTCTGATGTTCATTTATAAATCCTGGGGAAACTTAACAGCTGTTTTAAAGCCAAAAAAAAGAACAAAGTTGCAGTATTACTACTTGCAAGCTAAGAGAAGGGGGGGGAGTTTTGCAGAAGGAAAAAGAAGGGGAACAAGCTTTATCTGCCCTTGATAGAAACAGAAAGATGCTCACAACAACAGTGTGGAAATCAGCAACCGGTTCTGTGCAAAGAGATTCTTCTCAAGACTGGAAGGGGTGTGATTTTTGCCTGCATCCTGCATCCTGTGGATAGGGCTTTGCTTGTTTGCATGGCCCAGTTTCTGGCATGCCATGGCCAGGAAGCCAGTCCAGGGGGACCCCTACACTAGAAGATTCAAAGGCTGAATGGAGTATGAACGTCTAGGACTGAGGAGAATTCGCCGACTTAGTGGGCCTTTGCTGGATCAGTAGCAAAATCATAAAACAAATAGCAACTGCCAATCAGCAGAGAATATAGCCATTTAACAAGTGAGGCAAAACAGCTGCACAGGGTAGGCAGGGACCAAGAGGCATCACAAGTACTGCAGACAATTGAAGGTGGCCCTGCCTATTCCTAGAATGGAACCAAATTCTGGAAACCATCCTTTGCATTGATGGATTTAAGAGGGATTAGATTGGAAACTTGAAGCTGGAAAACCCAGGTTGGAGGTACCTGTGGAAAGCATTGGGTGTAGAACGGGATGGTGTCATTCATTCATTCCTGCATTCATGAATGTTGAGTAGCTTGTACTGGCAATGGGCCAGACCGAAAGTATGGATATGCTGTTGACTAACTAAATATATGGGAAACTTGTAATTCTTTTTCCTTCACCTGCTAAAGCATAAAACAAATTTGGGAACAGAATGATTTCTAGAAGGATAGGATTATTTCAAAGTGGGATTTTCCAGTTGGCCAACTAATAGGATGACTTGATATGCAATTATTTCAGTCTTTATTCAGCACAATGATCTGAGAGATAGCTCCTTGTATTAAATTTTAATTGGCTATATTTGAACATATTTTACAAACAGATGACCTAGCAAAGAGAAGGAGAATGGACTTACCATGGCTGAACCCAGAAGAACAGAATATCTTTATCTGATTTTGCTGCATCTCATCTGCATGGCATATCTTACTGATTCTGCCAGCAAGTGGAAGGCTTAGTTTAAAGTTGGATGATTGTGTGAAAGTGAAGTTGCTTTACCAATGTGAACTGCGCAGCGATGCAAAAAAAAATTGCAGAGCCTGGAGGAAAAATCATGCCATATTTGATAAGCAATTTCAATACATTATATACTGAGAATTCAGCAATTGCTTCTGGAAGCGTGAAGATAGAGAAAACCGTCCTTTAAAAAATGGGTGCTGATGTTCAACAAAAGAATATTAACTTTCCAGAATTGTCTTCTTATACATATTGGAATATAATATTAAATTGTATGCTTTATTAAATTTTATGCTTTATTTTTCAGTTGTGAATCACCTAGACCAGTGATGGTGAACGTTTGGCATGGGTACCACAGGTAGCACGTGGAACCATATGTGGTGGCACGCGAAGCATTGCCCTATCTCAGTTTCAATGTGCATGTGTGTGCACATGCTGTTTTTTGGCTTGCACAGAGACTCTGGGAGGGTGTTTTTGGCTCCTAGAGAGCCTCTGGGGGATGGCGATTTTATCCTCCCCCAGCTCCAAGGAAACCTTTGGAGCCTGGGGTGGGTAAAATACGAGCCTACTGGGCCCACCAGAAGTTGGATAACAGGCTGTTTCTGGCCTCCAAAGGGCCTCCGGGGTGTGGGGGAAGGTGTATTCGCCCTCACCGGGCATTGGATTATGGGTGTGGGCACTCACATATGCGTGATAGCATGCACACATGCTCTTTCGGCACCCAAGAAAAAAAAGGTTCGCCATCACTGACCTAGACCTTAATACAAGATAAATGGCTATGGAAATGCTAACAATTAACAAACAGATGAATGCATGGATGGATGGATGGGTGGATGGATGGATGGGTGGATGAATTAAATTTAGGATCTTTTCTTCCTGAAACTGGACCATGTTATATTTCTGGATCAAAAATGCAGGCACAAAAAGGACTCATATATGCTGTGTCTGAAAAAAAATATTGTGTACATGAAATCTTTCAGAAATAGCTTTGTTGGTAATGTAAGTTGTTGATATGTAAGTTTGTGGTATCATTCTCCTGTATTTTTAGAAATTTATTTGAAATTTAAAAAAGGAACCCTGGAAGCAAAATTATATACAACAGATTGTATGCAGTTTATAATGAAGGCATAGCAACATATGGGCCAGTTAACATTCTTATGAGTAAACATGAAATATTTTGACTTCTAAGAAATGAGGCACAATTGAACTAAAGGTACTTTTGTTTTTCAAAAGGCAATTGGACTTTCTTGGGTTTTTAAATTTTTTTTTGAAGAAGCTTTCTTGTTTTTCTTCAGAAGAAGTTTTATGGGATGAGAAGTGAAACATCTTCAGAGAAAAATAAGAAAGTCCATTTGCCTCTTGAAAAAGCACCTTTGGGACAACCGTGACCTGGATGACTGAGAGTCTCCATAGACACAATTGCACTACTTTTGACACAACAGATCTAAGCTTGCACTGGCAGCAAAATAATCCTTCCTGGCATTTCAAGGAAAAGCAACTCGCATAATTTTTATTTGTATACCACAGCCCTGTTTCCCCCATTATTATTATTATGTATTGCTGAAGGATTTCTGCCCTTAATGCCTTACACTCATTTACTTTGAAATAGCCTCATTGTTCAGCTATTGAAAAGCCTACACAACTGGCTGGTTAAGGATAGAGAAGAAAAACATAATTAGCCTATACTATGTTATCAACAGCTCAAAACATAACTCGGCAGGTGCAGTATGAGAAATAGCAGGTTGCATGCTGCCTAGCTGTGATTGCTTTGACATCCATGAATATAAATATACCTACACGTACATTAGAAGCAAGATCTATTTCTCACACCAGTTGACTCAGATTGGGGGAAAATGGAGCCAATTCTCAAGAATGACAAAAAAGGCAACCTATATCAACCACATTATCAAATGAAGAAATAAGATTCTACAAGGGACTGTATGCATATGTAATGCTATACCAAAGATAGAGCAACAGAGGAGTTGTTATTTCTGATGGGGTCATTAATTTACAATTTAATTATATAAAAGTCTTAGATTTTCAACATTGTATGCACAGTACGAAATACACGTTGTACAATATAAGTAAAATGTTAGTTAATGGTCTTTCAAAAATCCAAAAGTTATTTTAATAGGTATTTACTCAAACAGTACCTATGATGCAGTGAAGGACTACCAAAATTTTTACTACCACACTGTGGGCGTGGCTTATGCAGGACACCCTGCATTTTCTTTCAACATCTTTCAATGCAAATTGGGTGCTCTGGGGTGGAGCTCCATTTTTGCTACCCCACTGCATCCCCCCCATCTGAGCACCCCACTGCATCCCCCCCCCATCCGAGCACCCCTGCTATGATGGTTTGCTCAAATTTAATGCGGCATCTACATTGGATATCATATCATTATTTCCCTGTATTATTTCTCATTCTTTTTTCAGACTGCTATGAAGTGCAACCCATGATCAAAAGTGCTACAGATGCACCATGAAAAGAAGGACTATGGACAATAAGTTTTTCACACTTATGATCAATGCAGCATCCCCATAATTATGTGGTCAAAATCCAGACAGTTGGCAACTGACTCATATTGATGGCAGTTTTAGTGTCTTGGGATCATGGATCACATTTTACGACTTTCTCCATAAGCAAAGTCAATGGGAAAGTCAGCATCCATATTACTAACTTAACAATGGCAGTGATTTACACGGTGGCAAGAAATTTTGTACAACGGGGCACAAAATTCATTTAATAAATGTTCCACCTAGCAACAGAAATTTTGGGGCTCAATTATGATTGTAAGTCGAGGACTACCAGTTTGTGAGTTTGACTCAATATTTTACTTTATATATGAAGTATCTGTCAATGTTATTGCATAGGATAAAAGCAGCATACTTCAGCCTTAAATTGTCCCACTGCAATGGGGTGGGTGGGTATCTAAACTGCAGTAAAAAAATAACCTGAATAAGCATATGCATATTTCAATTTAGTTTTAACTTTATAGGAGACGTAGCTCTTGTAATTCCTCCAAATGAGACATTGGTAGTAGCTTGCCTATGAGGCTTGCTTCCAAAAGTCAGTAGGTAGGGAGTTATTAAACAGCATTTTAAACTATACTCTGCTTTGCTTTATATGATTTGGCTATATATTTTGCCACAAGTTGATGTTCTGTGTTAAGATCTCATGCAATGTCTCTTCTGTATAATGCATGCATCTAATAACATATCCACCTAGGAGAAAAATGTAGAACAGATGGTCAGCTATTTGTTCAATTGCTGTCTATATTGTGGTACACGGAGGAACTGTATAGGGATGATAAATGCTAGATGCTGCCAAAGGCTTTTTTGGGCAACTTTCTGATTTCTGAGGAACTGGACAAGAATTTAGGCTTCTCTCGCTGGTGCTGATAAGCTGCCTGATATAAAAGCGCCAATTTGGATTAGTGAAAGAGTATAAATCCCGAGACCATAGTATAGACTGCATGCAGCCTTGAAGAACTTGTAGGCACACTTTCCAGAGCTTCTGCCTAAGTTGCTAGTGATCATAGCTGTGAGTGTGCTGTTTTAATATTAACTGATCCAAGATCCTTTTGTGCATTTTCTACTTTCTTTGCTTTGGAACATGTTTGTTTGTGTCTGTGTGTGATTCCTGGCATATTGCTCAGTGACCAAACTATTTATCAGCCTGAAATAAGTACCATCCTACAGGGCTGCCTGTTTACAACTGAGAAAATCCAGTTCAAGGACTCCACTTATTAAATGATACAGTGGTACCTCTACCTAAGAACGCCTCTACTTACAAACTTTTCTAGATAAGAAATGGGTGTTCAAGATTTTTTTGCCTCTTCTCAAGAACTATTTTCCACTTACAAACCCAAGCCTCTGAAACTATAACCGGAAAAGGCAGGGAGAAGCCTCCGTGGGGCCTCTCTAGGAATCTCCTGGGAGGAAACAGGGCTGAAAAAGGCAGGGAGAAGCCTCTGTGGGGCCTCTCTAGGAATTTCCTGGGAGGAAACAGGGCTGGAAAACGTGTGGAGAAGCCTCTATGGGGCCTCTCTAGGAATCTCCTGGTTAGAAACAGGGCCGGAAAAGGCAGAGAGAAGCCTCCATGGGGCCTCTCTAGGAATCTCCTGGGAGGAAACAGGGCTTCCACTCTCCCTGTGGTTTCCCCAATCGCACACATTATTTGCTTTTACATTGATTCCTATGGGAAAAATAGCTTTTTCTTATAAACCTTTCTGCTTAAGAACTTGGTCATGGAATGATTTAAGTTCGTAAGTAGACGTACCATTGTATTGGGCAATTACTGTATAATATCCCAACTCATCTAAAAGAACTGTGAGGCTTATGGTAGAGAATATATAAGATAAAACACCACAGGATAATATTATCTTGATAATAATCTTTTATTTTATATATATATATATTTGTTTTCGTAAATTTTCACGGGTATATGTATGTAGATTGTTCTGAGTTCGGGTTTTGCCCTGTGTAATATTTTGCATGTTTATGCGACGTTTCGGTGAAATCACATCCACCATCATCAGGCTGAAGTTTCCAAGCTTCGTGCTGTTGTAAAATGGAATGTTTGCAACTGTCATTTCTTCCTAGTGTATAGTGTGGGGGTGGAGATTTGGTTTGAATGTAGCAAATAGATTGGGTGATTATGTTTCAGTGATCTGATTGGTTGGTGTAATCATAATTATTAGAAGGATTGACATGGTGATTTTTATGAAGTGTTTTTTGTTTAAGGCTGGTTTCCAAATTTCAAAAGTCCAAATTCATAATTATTAGAAGGACAAGGGAGGAAGTCTTATCTTCTTTTTTAACTGCATTCACATGTTCTGCAAGGCGTGCACTTACTCTTCGGTTGGTTTGTCCAATGTATGTGGCTGCACATGTTTTGCAAGGGATTTCATAGATTCCTTGGTATTCCAATTGGATTTTATCTTTGGGGCTCCTTAGGATATTAGATATTTTTTGGTTGGTGCAAAATGAAGTTTTGATGTTATGTTTGTGCAGGATTTTACTAATTTTGTCTGTGGTGCCCTTGATGTAAGGGAGGATGGTGGTACCATTGTCCTGTTCTTGATCTTGTTTTTTGGGGGGTGTCTCTTTTTTGATTAGATTTGTGATTGTTTTCTCTTCGAATCCATTAGAAATTAATACATCTTTGAGTTTGTTCAATTCAGTTTTTAAGTGCTCATGGTCAGCTAAGTGTTTGGTTCTGGTGATGAGAGTTTTGGCCACTGAGGTGATTTGTGCGGGGTGGTGGTGTGAGTGTGCATTTAGATAACGGTTGGTATGGGTTTTCTTTTGGTAGATAGTGTGTCCTAGGCTGCCATTGGGTTTTTTATAGACCAGTACATCTAGAAAGGGAAGTTGATCATTGATTTCTGTTTCCATAGTAAACTGTATTTTGGGGTATAGGCTGTTAAGATGTGTGAGGAAATTGTCTAGTTTTTCCTTACCATGTGGCCAAATTACAAAGGTATCATCAACATATCTCAGCCAAAGTTTAGGTTTGTATTTGGATTGCTCTAATGCATTATTTTCGAAATATTCCATATAGAGGTTGGCGATGACCGGTGAGAGAGGTGATCTCATGGGGGCTCCCTCTATCTGTTTATATCTTTGTTCATTATAGATGAAGTATGTATTGGTCAGGCAGTGGTTGGTAAGGTCTAGGATATATTTGGGGGGTTTGTGTTTGAAAGAATATTGGTTTCTGTAGTGGTGAGTATCCTGTCTGATATGTTACGTACTGTTTTGGTCATAAGTTGTTGTGGAGGGCTGGGTTTCTGCTGTATTTCTAGTTTTTGGAGTTTTTTATTATGTGTGTCTGTCTTATATTGGGTTTCTGTTTCTGTTCTCCAGATTGATATTTGTTTGAATTTATCCCAGAGTATAGGGTGTAATTGGTTGCTGATTTTAAGGTGAAGAGAGAGTAGACTTTTGTTGATTTCATCAAGTATGAATCTTTTTTTGTGGAGTTCATTTCTGATTAGGGCTAATTCAGTTTTTTTTAGGATCCTCTCAATGCTTGGGGTTTTTGGGTGGAATTTTAGTTGAAAGTATTTGGGAATTATTCTTTTGCCCCTGCAGTTGCGTAGGAATGTGAGATCACATAAGATGGAGGCTTTTCTGACTTCAAGTTTTTCATAGGTCCTAGTCAGTAGGAAAGTGTCCTCCCCGTAGAGGTAAGATATTTGTTTTCGTAAATTTTCACGGGTATATGTATGTAGATCGTATGTAGATTGTTCTGAGTTCGGGTTTTGCCCTGTGTAATATTTTGCATGTTTATGCGACGTTTCGGTGAAATCACATCCACCATCATCAGGCTGAAGTTTCCAAGCTTCGTGCTGTTGTAAAATGGAATGTTTGCAACTGTCATTTCTTCCTAGTGTATAGTGTATAGTGTATAGTGTATAGTGTATAGTGTAAAGAAGCCTTGACAGCTATCCAGGACAAACACAAACCCCCCAAATATATCCTAGACCTTACCAACCACTGCCTGACCATGGGATCACCTCTCTCACCGGTCATCGCCAACCTCTATATGGAATATTTCGAAAATAATGCATTAGAGCAATCCAAATACAAACCTAAACTTTGGCTGAGATATGTTGATGATACCTTTGTAATTTGGCCACATGGTAAGGAAAAACTAGACAATTTCCTCACACATCTTAACAGCCTACACCCCAAAATACAGTTTACTATGGAAACAGAAATCAATGATCAACTTCCCTTTCTAGATGTACTGGTCTATAAAAAACCCAATGGCAGCCTAGGACACACTATCTACCAAAAGAAAACCCATACCAACCGTTATCTAAATGCACACTCACACCACCACCCCGCACAAATCACCTCAGTGGCCAAAACTCTTATCACCAGAACCAAACACTTAGCTGACCATGAGCACTTAAAAACTGAATTGAACAAACTCAAAGATGTATTAATTTCTAATGGATTCGAAGAGAAAACAATCACAAATCTAATCAAAAAAGAGACACCCCCCAAAAAACAAGATCAAGAACAGGACAATGGTAACACCATCCTCCCTTACATCAAGGGCACCACAGACAAAATTAGTAAAATCCTGCACAAACATAACATCAAAACTTCATTTTGCACCAACCAAAAAATATCTAATATCCTAAGGAGCCCCAAAGATAAAATCCAATTGGAATACCAAGGAATCTATGAAATCCCTTGCAAAACATGTGCAGCCACATACACTGGACAAACCAACCGAAGAGTAAGTGCACGCCTTGCAGAACATGTGAATGCAGTTAAAAAAGAAGATAAGACTTCCTCCCTTGTCCAGCACATTAAAAAAACAGGGCACGAAATTGACTTTGAAAAAACTAAATTACTTCACAAAACAGAGAATTTATATAGAAGAATTGTTCTAGAAGCCATAGAAATTGAAAGGAGCCCCCTTTGCATGAATAAAAGAGATGACACGTCCCGCCTACCAGAAATTTGGAAACCAGCCTTAAACAAAAAAACCACTTCATAAAAATCACCATATCAATCCTTCTAATAATTATGAATTTGGACTTTTGAAATTTGGAAACCAGCCTTAAACAAAAAACACTTCATAAAAATCACCATGTCAATCCTTCTAATAATTATGATTACACCAACCAATCAGATCACTGAAACATAATCACCCAATCTATTTGCTACATTCAAACCAAATCTCCACCCCCACACTATACACTAGGAAGAAATGACAGTTGCAAACATTCCATTTTACAACAGCACGAAGCTTGGAAACTTCAGCCTGATGATGGTGGATGTGATTTCACCGAAACGTCGCATAAACATGCAAAATATTACACAGGGCAAAACCCGAACTCAGAACAATCTACATATATATATATATATATATATGTAGATTGTTCTGAGTTCGGGTTTTGCCCTGTGTAATGTTCCATTTACAACAACACAAAAATTGGAACTTCAGCCTGAAGATGGTGAATGTGATTTCGCCGAAACGTCGCATAGACATGCAAAACATTACACAGGGCAAAACCCGAACTCAGAACAATCTACATACATATACCCGTTAAAATTTACGAAAACAAATATATATATATATATATACACATACATACATACATACATACATACATACATACATACATACATATATATATAAATACAGTGTGAAACAGTAAATAGAAGTACATTTAAGCCAGTAACAGTGGAAACAGGGCCATATCAATCGTAAAACATTAACTGCTTGAAATGCCAGATGCTACTTCTATCTAGATACATCTCAACCATGTAAAACCTAACAGCTTCTTTCTCCCTTTGCAGAAAGTGCCAGATCCCTCCCAGACAAATAGAGGTGATTTAATTTATGTTCTAGAAAAACTTAGACAAAGATCAACTTAATGCCCATTTAAAATATGCTGTCAAGAACTCAGCAGTGTGCAACCTAGGAAAATAGCCTGGAAGACAGCTTTACAAACTGGGGCAGCCACTTTCTTTCCCATGAAATTTAAGGGTGGAAAGAAAGATAGAAGACAGGGAGGATTGATTCTACCTTCTTAAGCTATAGCAAGATTAAGACAGCAATAGCAATACCGCTTAGACTTATATACTGCTTCATAATGCTTTATAGCCCTCTCTAAGAGCCCTCTTTACAGAGTCAGCATATTGCCCCCAACAATCTGGGTCCTTGTTTTACTGACCTCAAAAGGATGGAAAGCTGAATTAGCCTGCAATACTGCATTCTAAGCACTGGACCACCACGACCCCAAAGATGCAATGGAAATATAGAATTTCAAAGTATCTGAACATTAGGAAGAGCTTGGGTTTTGTGTTTAAGACCTTTCCATGAGTAGACTTAGAAATATCATGGGTGGTAGAGTTTTACTTGGGATCATCTTTATTAAGTATTCTGCCGGCGTATTTCAACCGCCCGTAATTATAGGGTAATTAGTCCAGGAAGACACACACCACACGATAAAAGGAAAACCCAAAAGTTTTTATAAACAGAAAAACAGAAACAGCTCCCTTTTTAAATGTCAAAGGGATTTTCTGGTACACACAAGGCACAGGTTAAATGCAATCCAATTGCTCACCCAATAACTGGGAAATTGAGTCCAATTCTAAAGTCCAGAGAGTCCACACACAATCTTGAACAGCACAAAAACCACAATCTTGATGAAACAATGAATCAGATAAACTGCCATGAGGCTAAAACACCAGGCTGCACTAATTACAGCAGCCCCACCCAACCAACCACAGGTGGCCTCATTTTCTCTTGTAATAATCCTTCAGTTGTTGTCTACTATGCATCACTCTACGCATGCATGGATGTGTCATTAATTCTTGTGCAGAATCCAGGGATGATACAGATGATTGATCTCCTGGGCTGTCTGCCAAACTCCCCTCTTCCCTGTCACTCATGCTTCCTTGGTCAGAGGAGGCTTCGTCGGCAGATTCCATCGGGAGCAAAACAGGCCTGCGGCATGTAGATGTTTTCCCCACATCCACCTGCACATTCCTTGGGGCAGGAGCTGGGCAATTAAGCTACCCTATTCATCCAAAGAATGACACTGCCAAGATTTATGTGTCATAATGCTAAATTCTTTTAAATGATTCATTCTGGTTCTGCCGTGTCTTCTTCACAATTTTAAAGACTAACTAACAAATAACTAATAACTGTGTTTTATAGAAGCCGGCAATCATTGTTATGCCAAACTCACAATAATGAGGACATGCTGTATATCCAACAGGTTGAGAAATAATATACTTACTACTAATAATAATAATAATAATTTACTATTGGTTTAATAGATTCAGTCTGAAGCTATTCTTGTTGGAATTAAATAAACAACTTTTCCCTTCAGTGTGAGGAATCTTTCAGCTGTTAACTCTATCTGTCTAAGCAGCTTTTGGTTTTCCTAATAAAAAAAGCTATAGAAACTCTACCAGATTCAGTCCTGTAAGAGCCCTACTTTTTTCAGTCAACTTTTATTCAGATCCTTCCTTATATGCTCTTTGCTCCTGCTTCCTGAATTGTCTATCTTCCTGAATGGTCCTCTGTTCTGATTTTTTTAGGTTGTCCTGCTTGACAGAAGTAAGCTTACCTTGATTAATATTGTTATGAACTGAGTTTTGAGAATTTGAGACACACATTTCCCCGCAGTTCATTTCATATCCGTTGTATTCTGCCATAGTAATGGTGGTTTAGAAATAAATGTTAAGTGCAAACATATGTGAAGTTAAGCATTTGCAATTGTTGAGAGATTATTCTATAGCATTTTTGCTTCAGATGTTGTAGCTTTATACAACAAACTTTTACTACATTTGTCCAAATAATCTCCATAATTTGTTTACATTGTACTATTATTGCTGTGAGCCGCCCCGAGTCTGCGGAGAGGGGCGGCATACAAATATGATAAATAAATAAATAAATACATACATACATACATACATACATACATACATACATAAATAATTTATGGCTGTTTTCACACAATAACGCTGGCTGACTCACCGGCCCCACGGCGATGTTGCTGAAGGGCCGGGCAGACTCGGACCCTTCAGATGGCGGCCGCCATCTTGTTTTCGGCCGAAATCTCGCGAGACGAGATTTCGGCCGGGAATGCCCTGCCCACGTGGCTGGGCATGACGTCGGGTCCGGGCGGGGCCTGCTGGCCCTATTTAAGGGGCAGCAGGCCGGGAAACAGCCTTTTCGCCCGGACCTGGTTGCCTGAGCAGACACTTGTTTGGTGCTGCTCGGCCGCCATTTTGAGTCTCCCTCGTGTTGCGGCCGCCATTTTGTGGCCTGCCGAGGGGGCGAAAAGTGCTCTGCAATACTTCTCTTCAAGACAACGTTTGAGGCCTTACTCCTTTCCCTCGAGCGGTCTTCAGCGATCCCCCTCGGGCCCGAGGGGGACTGGTAACCTCCTCCCGGCTGGGAGGAGGGCGCGGTGGGGGGTGTTGGGTCTGGGCCCCGGTCTTGAGGGTTGGTGTTACCGGATTGCAGGCTTTTCAGGCCTGCCTGTGCAGGGAGGCTTGCTAGCGTAATATTACATAAACAATAAATACTGTTCAATTATATATAATTGTAAGTATTGTCCATTAAAGGGGTTAAAGGGGTAGCAGGTGCTCCCAGGCCCTAGGTAGGGCCCTGTGGTTGGGGAGTTGGGCCTGACACTCGTGCTGGGGGTTTCTCCTAGGAGGTTTTAGTGGCTTATTGCATACAAAGGGAAGAAGGGTGATGGCTCCCAAGAAAAGGCCCGCCACTGCTCCTATGGCTCCGCCAGCAGCGCGCCCCAGGAGGGCCCTTAGGCCTTCTGCCCGGGCCCGGGCCAGCAGGGAGGGGACTGCTGGGGTGGTCCCTGGACAGGGGGGGGTGGTCTCGTTGCCTCCTGCCCCTCAACCTGATTTGTCTCCTGCTTTGTCTTGGGCCAGGGTGTTGGAGAGGCTCGATGAGCTCGAGCAGTGGAGGAGCGGTGCGGTCCCCGGAGCGTCCAGCGATCAAGTGCCCGCGGCGTTGGGGAGAGAGCCGGCGGCGGCCCAGGCTGGGCAGCCGGCTCCGTTCGGACGGCAGGCCCCTGCAGGGCCGATGGCGGCTTTTCCGGGCCCCACACCATTGGGCCCCCCGTGGATGTCTTCAACCCCGTACGGGGCAGGTGAGGCTGCACCACACACCACATCCCTGTCTTTTCTTCCTCCCCCCGCCCCGGGTTTTCCCCCGGCGGGGGTCGGGAGTGGGTCCAGCCTTTTGGGGTCCCTCGCGGGCACCTGCGGGCAGGTGTGGGCTCCGCCGGTTCCTCCTCCGGGGCAGTCGGCGGCCGGCGCTGCTCCGCTGTCCGGGACGGGTCCTGCGGGGACACCTGCGGTGCCAGGGGCAGGGGGGTGGGTTCCTCCGGCCCCTCCTGTCATGCCCCCGCTCCCGGTTTTCCCCTACCCCCATGGGGCGGGTGTTTTTGGCGTGGCGGCCAACTCGGTGTGGGACCCCTTTGCTTGTATTAAAGCGGGGGCCATACCGTGCGGGCTGCCGTCCACCCCTCTAGGTTGCCACCTTCACCCGTCGGTCAAGGAGGCTATTTGGCGGGGCGAGTACGTGGATCTCTTTTCGCTTTTGAACCGTGAGGTTCCCAAGCAGGAGAAAGAGATTGTCCCGGGGGAGAAAACGAAGAAGACCAAGGTAACGAAATGCTTCAGCTCCTGGCTGTATGCCTTTCTTACCTATGGGTCGGTGGTGATCCAACGGCAGCCGGCTATGGCCTCTGCCATGTTTAAGTATATAGACTTAATTGCCAGGGCCCACTTTGAATATAAGGGCACCATCTGGCGCCATTATGATAAGGGTTTCCGCATGAGGATGGCTGTGGAGCCCAACTTGCCGTGGGATATGGTGGTCCCGGACCTGTGGTTCCGGGCCACGCATATGTCCGGGAAGGAAGGGTGTGAGCGCACGGATAGTGGGCACTTTATGGAGGAGGAGCCCGGCGCGGCTTCGCCGGCCAAGGCGACTCCGGGTGTGGCTGGCAAGGGGGCCTCGCCCGCTTGTCATGAGTTTGCTGCAAAGGGGGCGTGTTTTCGTCCCTTTTGTAAGTACAAGCATGCCTGCGGGAATTGTGGGGGGTCCCATGCGGCTTCAGTCTGTCCCCGCCCCAAGAAAGGGGCGGAGAAGAAGGGCGGGGGTCCAGGAAAACCTCCCCCACCAGCTGGGGGAAAAGGGGCCCAGCCCAATTAATGTTTCTGTGCTTGAGGGTTGGTTGATCGACTACCACCCTCGCCCGAGAGCCGAGTTGCTCTTGAGGGGCTTCTCCGAGGGATTTAGGATCCCTTATGTGGGTATTAGGAGGGCCTTCATGTCCGACAACCTCAGGTCGGTTGTCGGACATGAAGACATTGTACGGGCTAAGATTCGAAAGGAGGTGGCTGAGGGCAGGGTCCTTGGGCCCTTCCCGGAGCCGCCCTTTCCGAATCTTCGTGTGTCCCCCTTAGGTGTGGTCCCCAAAAAGGCGAGTGGTGAATTTAGGTTGATTCACCATTTGTCTTTTCCGAAAGGGGAGTCAGTGAATGACTTCATTCCTGACGAGCTTTGTTCTGTCCGGTACGCATCCTTTGATGCGGCCGTGGCTATGGTTAGGGAGTGTGGGGTGGGAGCCCTTATGGGTAAATGCGACATTAAGTCGGCATTTCGGCTCCTCCCCATTCACCCAGGCGACTTCGAGCTGCTGGGCTTCCATTTCGAAGGTGGGTTTTACGTGGATAGGGCATTGCCGATGGGCTGCTCTATTTCCTGCTCCCTTTTTGAGAGCTTTAGTACCTTCCTCGAGTGGGTGCTCAGGAGGCGGAGTGGCCTGGGGTCCGTCGTTCATTACCTTGATGATTTCTTGATGGCCGGGCCTGCGCAATCGGAGCAATGCTTTGCTTTGATGCGGGACTTCGAGGCCCTTTGTGCTCAATTGGGGGTGCCTTTAGCCTCCGAGAAGACCGAAGGCCCTGCCACCAGGATTACCTTCCTGGGTATTGAATTGGATTCTGTGGAGCAATCTTCCAGATTGCCCCCGGATAAGTTGGTTAAAATCAGGTCAAAGCTTGAGGCGGTCCTGGGCTGCAGGAAGGTTACTCTTCGGCAGCTCCAGGAGTTGGCTGGGATTCTTAATTTTGCCTGTCGGGTAGTGGTGCCTGGTAGGGCTTTTTCTCGCCGGTTGTATGATGCGATGAAGGGGCTAAGTTTGCCCCACCATCGTACCCGCTTATGTGCAGGGGTCAGGGCTGACCTCTGCGTGTGGCGGGACTTTTTGGAACGTTTTAACGGGTTGTCGTTTTGGCGGCAGGAGCTTCTTTTGGAAGCGGAGCTGCAGCTGTGTTCCGACGCCGCAGGGACTTGCGGTTTTGGGGTAGTGTTAGGTGACCAGTGGTGCTGGTCGGCGTGGCCTCCGGAATGGAGTGCCTGTTCGTTGGTTAAGGACTTAACTTTTTTGGAGCTTTTCCCCTTAATAGTGGCCTTAGAGCTTTGGGGGGAGCAGTTCAGGGATAAGACTGTGCATTTTTGGTGTGACAATCTAGCGGTTGTCCATGTTGTGAACGCCCTGTCCTCTAAGAGTGATAGGGTGATGCGGCTTGTCCGCCATTTTGTGCACAGGTCCTTGTCTTTGAACGCCTTGTTCTTGGCTAGGCACGTCCCTGGTTTAGATAACGGGGTGGCTGACGCCTTGTCCCGTGGTCAGTTGTCCAGGTTTCGGACCCTGGCCCCGTGGGCCCGAGAGTCGCCGGAGGTGTTTCCAGCCCACCTGTGGAGCCTGGGCGGGCTCTCGAGAGCTGGAGAGACGAGGCCTCCAGGGCGATCGCCTTATCGGTAGCTCCTAGTACCCTGCGAGCTTATCAGCGTGCAGGTAAGGAGTTTGGGGATTTCAGGCTGGGTAAGGGTTACCCCCATTGCTGGCCTGCCCCGGTTGAGCACCTAGCTGAATTCTGTGTCCTGCTGAAGGGGCGTGGCCTTTCAGTGAGGACTATCAGGGCTAGGTTAGCCGGCCTCGCCTTTCTGTCCAAGGCGGGGGGGTTTGGTGATTTTACGGGTGATTTTCGCATCCGGAGGATGCTGGAAGGTTGGGTGAGGGAGCGACAGGGGTTTCCCTCTGACACTCGTCGGGCCCTGACGGTTCAGCAGCTGTCTCTGATTAATCAGACATTTGGCAGTCTGTGTGCCTCTCCTTACGAGGCTCGGCTGTTCAGGGCAGCGACTTGCGTTATGTTTTTCGGGGCCCTCAGGGTCAGCGAGGCAATGGCCTCCTCGCAGTCTGACTTGTCGCTCCGCGCCTTCCAGCTCGCTGATCTGACCTTTAGACAGGGGGGTGTCTCTCTTTTGGTGAGACACTCCAAGACAGATCAGTTGCACAGAGGGGTTAGACTTGAACTTAGCGCAGCCACCGATAAGTCTGTTTGCCCGGTGGCTGCTTTGCATCAATTTTGTGTCTTGCGTGGGTCAGGGCGCGGGTACCTTTTTATACACCAGGATGGTTCCCCCCTGACCCGGTATCAATTCTGGGCGATAGTGTCTAAGGCTATGTCTCAGGTAGGCATGGATCCCGCCGGCTATGGAACGCATTCGTTCCGTATCGGCGCCGCCACTAGCGCGGCACTTTCTGGTCTCCCGGCCCAACGGATTCAGGAGATCGGCCGCTGGCGGTCAGCGGCATATTTGGGTTATGTTAGGCCCGCTGAGGATCCGGGGCAGGGTTTAGGCTAGGTAACCTCTCTGTGTGTGTCCTCTTCCAGGTTCCCAGTCCAGGCAGAAACCGACGGCGCTGCTGTGTGGCCACAGCATGGTCTTCTGGGCCGGCCGCTCGGCAGCCAGAAGTGCCATCGGGACCCAGCTGTCGTTGGGACGGTGGGTCAATGTTGTTTGGATGGGCCGGAGGGGTATGCGGTGGGAGGGCCTCCTACCGACGCTGCTGGGTACGCAGCATCTCAGGGCGGTACCCGGCGCTGCTGGGCGGGCGGCTACCCAGGGTCGCGCCCAGATGGGACTGGGTGGTCGGCAGCCCATAGCCGCACCCAGATGGCTGGTCTTGCACCTCGGTGGCAATGACCTATGCCTGCTTGGCGGTCTACCGTTGATCGTCCAGGCGCGCGAAGACCTGCGGCGGCTTCGCATGTTATGGCCCACCACGCAAGTGGTGTGGTCAGAGATCCTCCCACGGATCGTTTGGAGGGACGCCATTTCCCTTAGGGCCATCCACCGGGTTAGACGTAGGGTGAATAAGGCCGTGGGAAAAACTGTCAAAGAATTAGGGGGGATTGTAGTTGCCCATCCCCTCATCACTGTAGATCGGCCGTGGCTTTACCGGGCCGATGGCGTTCACCTGTCAGAACAGGGGAACGCCATTTTCTTACAGGACCTGCAGAGGTCTCTGCGTGAGCTGGCGCAGATAGAGGGGGGAGTCGGGGGGCCAAGATAGAGATCTGACCCCCGCTCCGTGGCAGGTTAGGGGCGGAAATCTGGGTGGTTTCAGCAACTGCGCGTTCTCCCTTGGGCATCTTTGGGGATGATTGACAGGTTCTCTCCAAGACCATGGTGGGTGCTACCTGCGCACTTGGGGGGAACCTGTCTTTGGGTCCCGCTATTGAAGTCCCAGGGTAGGGGTGAGCCGGCGGGACCCCCCTCATGCGAGTGTATGGCAGGGTCTCAGGTGAGGGAGAGGTCCCTCACCTGGACCAGCATCGATTACGCCCATAGTTGCCCAGGAATGTTGACCTTTTACGTCATTTCCGCCCCGGAAGTGTTTGTTTGACCCTGCAGGTCCATTTGGTTCCGGGTCATAGTTAAGTATGTTGATTTATGCAAATTTATGCTAATTCATGCTAATTTAATTAATAAATTATGCAAATTTATTATAATAAAAATGACCCAAGTTTAAATCCAGCTCTTGTGTCCGAGTCGTTACTCCGTCTCTTCTGCAATAACGCCGGCTGACTCACCGGCCCCACGGCGATGTTGCTGAAGGGCCGGGCAGACTCGGACCCTTCAGATGGCGGCCGCCATCTTGTTTTCGGCCGAAATCTCGCGAGACGAGATTTCGGCCGGGAATGCCCTGCCCACGTGGCTGGGCATGACGTCGGGTCCGGACGGGGCCTGCTGGCCCTATTTAAGGGGCAGCAGGCCGGGAAACAGCCTTTTCGCCCGGACCTGGTTGCCTGAGCAGACACCCACCCGCCCTTCCCTATTTTGCAGTGTGCCTCGGGGTCGCCTGCGGGGGCCGAATGGGAATTTTTTGCAGCCTCGCCCATTAGGCCAGGCTGTTTTTTCGCCCATTCCACACTGGGGAGATGGATGTGCGGTTAGGGGGTGTTTGCATTTAATTAGGTTAATTGGCTTACCTCTGGTCATTGGGTAGGCAGGTTAGGGGCGGAAATCTGGGTGGTTTCAGCAACTGCGCGTTCTCCCTTGGGCATCTTTGGGGATGATTGACAGGTTCTCTCCAAGACCATGGTGGGTGCTACCTGCGCACTTGGGGGGAACCTGTCTTTGGGTCCCGCTATTGAAGTCCCAGGGTAGGGGTGAGCCGGCGGGACCCCCCTCATGCGAGTGTATGGCAGGGTCTCAGGTGAGGGAGAGGTCCCTCACCTGGACCAGCATCGATTACGCCCATAGTTGCCCAGGAATGTTGACCTTTTACGTCATTTCCGCCCCGGAAGTGTTTGTTTGACCCTGCAGGTCCATTTGGTTCCGGGTCATAGTTAAGTATGTTGATTTATGCAAATTTATGCTAATTCATGCTAATTTAATTAATAAATTATGCAAATTTATTATAATAAAAATGACCCAAGTTTAAATCCAGCTCTTGTGTCCGAGTCGTTACTCCGTCTCTTCTGCAACATGCTTATTCCAAGTTAATGTACCGTAACCATGATTTCCTCTGCCTAATTTTAGTTTTTATATACACTGTGCAACAAACTAACAAGAGTAGGTGTCCATAAAGCAGAGTGGTTCAGTAAAACAGACAAATGTTATCTATAGGTAGGTCCTTGGTTAGAGGTACACAAAATTTATAGCACAACACTGCTTGGATTCACCCAGTCAAAACAGATACCTTAAGAAAGAAAAGCCATACCATTTAATAAGAAAAGCCATACCATTTAATAAATTAATAAAGAATTAATAAAGAATAAAATTATTAATACATAAATTTATTAAATTCTGTGTACCCAAAGAAATAACAAATTAAGAAAAATCATATAATTTCCATATTGGTATTGATACATGTCCAACATCTGTCAGGATTGTAACATAATATAAACACTGGAAAAATAATGTGAATGCATAAAAGTATTGACATATTGAAGGAATAAGCTTTAATCTGCTTCACTGGTACAATACAGGTTAGCAGATGTGAACTTGCTTAGCTTACATTCAGCAAGCTAAGCGAAATTTTCAAGAACCTCCTACTATGCCTGAAGAAAATTTTTTTTGATCAGTGTGTGCCACCTGCTCCAACAGATGTCAGTAAAACCTGGATGCTAACTTCACAATCAATACAAAAGCTACCAGTGACACAAAGAGCCATAGAAAGATACAGGCTCGTCATCACAAGACAAGGTAGAAGATCTGCACATGGATTTGCTGGCTGGGGAATTCTGGGAGTTGAAGTCCAAATATCTTCAAGTTGCCAAGGTTGGGAAACATTGGATTAGAGAACAAATAAAAGTGTACAATATCATCAAGAGAATAAAAAAAATGAAATGGGATTGGTCTGATCTCACATCAAGAAGAACTGATGGCAGGTGGACCACGGCAGTCATAGAATTAATCCATCTTGATAAAAAATGTCCACGAAAAAGACCTGAAACAAGAGGAATCTATGATATTAGCAAGTATTGCAGGCCCAATTGACAGTGTTGGTAATGACCTATAAAGCCCTACATGGCATTGGGCCAGGTTACTTGCGGAACCGCCTTCTGCTGCATAAATCCCAGCGACCAGTGAGGTCCCACAGATTTGGCCTTCTGCAGGTCCCATCAACTAGACAATGTTGCTTGGATTAGGGGGGAAGACCTTTCTCTGTGGGGATCCCGGCCCTCTGGAATCAGCTCTCCCTGGAGATTTCTGCAAGAATCTTGTCTCACCTATGCTGCCAGGCTTGGATCTTAGTTCTCAGCCCCCTGGCTGACGAATGTTTGTATGATTGTTGTTGAATGGGTATGACTGATTTTTAACACAGTTGGGGTTTTTAGATTGTTTCATTTTAATTTAATTGAAGTTAGCTATTGTAATTGTTGTTTTTATATGTTGTAAGCCAACTTGAGTCCTCAGAGAAGGGCGGCATATAAATCCAATAAATGAATGGATGGATGGATGGATGGATGGATGAATAAAATAAAGCTAAAGTCTATATTGGTTGGAAAAAGAGGAATAGGCCTTCCCCCTGCAGTGGATAAACAATGGCTAGAATGATGATCATGAAATGCATAAACAAATAACATTTAAATGTCTAACTTCAAGGATTTCTAAAGTTACTTATGTACTCTTTCTGAATGCAATCAGGTTCTCGGCTTTATTGCACAAGGACCAGACAACTTCCTTGAATCTACCTTATTCCAACTTTTACCTAGATAATCTAAAAATATTATACAACATATTTTGCTATCTTTTAGATGTTGATAACAATAATTCCAAGCAATTCCAGTCATCAGGGTTCAATGAAAAGAAATGAAGGAGTGCTACTTCAACATATTGCTTAGGCTTCATAGAAATTCAACACTTGTTTATGCATTACATAACAGTGATAAGAAAAACACACACACACACACCACATTTTACTTTGCAAACATACCAGGCTGAACTGTAGGATTTGAAGCTTGACAGCTGCTTATAAAATGTTTACTGAAAAGACAAGAAAAGAAGAATGTGAGAACAGGACAGCACATAACATAAACCCTGGAGAAATTATCCAGTGGAAGTGCTGAAAAGATAAGATCCTCTCTCATAATTTTATATGTTATGTAAGGGAGGAAAAAAACCTCTTTGCTGAGGTTATAATAAAAATTTTGTATTTCTACATGGAACAATTGTTCTTCTATAGGGGGTTTTGATTTCAGAGGATCCTATCCCATTAGATTTACAAATCATATACATATGAACATACAGAGAATGTCCAACATAGATAACGGTGACGGAACAATGGCATAAGATGGCAAGTAACAAAAAAACAGGAACTTGAGTAGACAATTCATTGTAGCACAGCTTAATGGTTACCGTTGCAAAGACTATTTATAACAATATGTGAATCCACAATGGATTTTAATTAAAAATAACATAAAACATTTACAGCTGTAAATTCTGATATGTGTTAATGTAGTCATGCAATAATGTGCTTATGCATTATAATTTTTCTCTGAATTCCTGGATTTGCATGTGTTTGCTTTTTCTAGTTCATGTCACTAGGTTATAAAATAGGCAATACACATAGTTTTTATTTTATTCCATTAAATATTCATGCAAATGACGGTTATTTCTAGTTCAATGAAAACCTAAGGTATTCCATTTTATTTCTAAGACCATGTTTAGATAGCTGAATGCCAGCACCTAGGGGACTCCAAATTTCCTCTTATATACAATTCAGTGTGAAATTTAGACTTCTTTTGCTGTAGGAAGAATGGACTTCATTCACACTAGCCACAGGTTATAATTTTTTTGAACATAAATTATACATACAGTATAAAATCTAAACATGTCAGACCTATCCCAACTTTCTTTTACTCAATAAAACCCCTTGACTCTATTGGTAGTGAAACATGTTTCTATTAGATTACAGTATGGGAAAAGCTGAACTGATGTTTGCGCACCAAAATTCCCTGGTTAACTATACTGTTCCTCTCCTCCCTTGATCTCTTATTCTCCAAATATAAAATATAACATCAAGGTAGTATTGAGTTATTAACGAAAAACATACAACCCCCCCCCCCCCACACACAAAGTATATATATGTTTTTTTATCCTGCCTTGCATGCAGAAGGCTACAAGTATATCTCACATGTTTTTGCTGAATTTTTAAATTAAGGGAGACTAGGATAGCGCTATTTTGGCCTTGTGTATGTGTATACATACACATACAGTGATATTTCATCTTATGAACGCCTCTTCATACAAACTTTTTCATGATATGAACCCAGTGTTTAAAATTTGTTTGCCTCATCTTAAGAACCATTTTCATCTTACAAACCTGAGCCTGGGTCCATGGGCTCTCCTACTGCGCATGTGCTCTCCTATTGCCACAGGGATTCCCCTGCCTTGTGACAGCCACCACCGGGATTTCCCATTTGCTTGCTGCCCATGCCGGGATTCCCCACCTCCCGACTGCCAGCCGAAGCACCTGGGATTTTCCCTTTGCTTTCCAGTAGCTGGGCGAGATGCCCCCTTCCTCCTCCTCCTCCTCCTCCTCCTCCTCCTCCTCCTCCTCCAGAGTCCGCGGGGACAGCCATGCACTCTCCTTTGTCCCCCGGCCAAAGAAGTGGTGGCCAGTTGAAGTTGCGGCTCGGAGCCCTAATCCGGCCGACGCTTGGGAGAAACCGCTCTGAGTCTTCCCCACCCCTCCTGCCCATCACCTGCTTGAATGACAACTGCTGCACACCAGGATCCTCCGAAGCCAGTCCAGCCGAATTTGCCTCCTGACCTCTCTTGTCTGGCAGGTGACAAAGCGCTTGGGGGATGTCAGGCTCCAGGTCCAGAGTCGCCCCCCAAGTCGAGTCAGCACCTCCCCCCAAGTCGAGTCAGCACCTCCCCCCAAGTCGAGTCAGCAACTCCTGGATTCTCTGAGCCTCCACTCAGAAACTCTGAAGCCGGAACGCCGCCGACTCAGCTTGGGGGGTGAGGAGGGGCGACTCCAGACCCAGAACCTAACATGCCCCCAAGTGCTTCATCACTTGCTGGGCAAGAGGGGCCGGGAGGCAGGTTCATCCGGGCTGGCTTCAGAGGATCCTGGCGGGCAGCAGTTGCAATTGAACAGCCGATGAGTGGGAGGGGCAGTGAAGACTTGGGCTGCCGAGGATCAAGTTAGCTTCAGTGGTGGTGTCCAGGCTTCAGAGTTTTTGAGTGGAGGCTCAGAGAAGCTGGGAGCCACCAGCTCGGCTTGGGGGGGCAAGGAGGAGTGACTCCAAACCCAGAGCCTGACATCCCACCAAGCACTTCGTCACCCACCGGGCAAGAGGGGTCGGGAGGCAGGTTCAGCCGGGCCAGCTTCAGAGGATCCTGGTGGGCAGCAGTTTCCATTCAAGCAGCCAATGGGCAGGAGGGGTGGGCAGGACTCGGACTGCCGAGGATCAAGTGAGCTTCGTAGTTGTTGTCTAGGCTTTGGGGTTTCTGAGTGGAGGCTCAGAGAAGCCAGGAGCTGCCAACTCAGCTTGGGGGGAGGTGAGGGGGGGCGACTCCAGACCCAGAGCCTGACATCCCCCAAGCGCCAAAAACTTTCAAAGAGGGTGAGAGTCCCGCCAGTTGACAAGCAGCAAGGCAGCTTCCCGCACGTGTCAACACACCCATGAGGCTCTCTCTGGGCAACCTGTGCTGTCTCCCCCCCTCCTCCACCCACCTCCAAACAAGGATCCGAATGCCGGCAGTAATGAGGCAAAAGGATGAGTTTTGGGATTGCACACATGATTCACTTTTACATTAATTCCTATGGGAAACATTGTTTCATCTTATGAACTTTTCTACTTATGAACCTCATCACGGAACAAATTAAGTTCGTAAGACAAGGTATCACTGTAGATATATGAAGGTCTTGGCATATTCAGGCTTCTTCCCGTGTAAGTTTTAGAGATTTCTGGTGATGTTTCAACAAGGTCCCACTCGTCATACACGCACATGCACACACACACACACACACACACACATACTGTATATACTTATATATTTGTACATTTATGATTGTTTTCAGTTAATAACTCATTTCTATCCTGACGTTAAATTTTGTAATTTAAATTTTGTCCCTGTCTTGCTAAACAAGCAAAAAAGTGCCAGCATTATGACAAATACAAATTACATTATCACAGTTCATGCACTGCAACTGTGGCTCAGTGAGCAAAATGGATAAGAATGTGGCTTTATTGCTGTTTAGAATCCACAAAATTGTTTTATAAGAGTCAGATTGCAGGTCCTGGTCTCAAGAAGTATCTAGGTATATCACAGTAGAAACTGTACTTAATTGTTTGCTTTTATGTCTGCTATCCAAGACAACTGTCTCGTTTCATTACTTCCACAGTGTGGTAGATTTCTCTCTATTGAATGAGGATCTAATCTTCTACTTTTATATAATTTATGTACATTTAAGCATAATTCATTGCATTCTTCAGGTGACCGTTGTAATTCCTGATTTGCACTGCTGAGGTTTGGCAATACAAACCTCAGAAAAAGTTTAGAGAAGAGCGACAAAGAGGTTAAAACATATGAAGAACGGTTGGAAGAACTGGACATGGCTAGTTTAATGAAAGAAGGACCAGGGAAGACATGATAACAGTGTTCCAATATCCCAGGAGTTGCCACAAAGAAGGAGTCAGCCTATTCTCCAAAGCACCTGAGGGTAGAACAAGAAGCAATGGGTGGAAATTGAATAAGGAGAGAAGTAACTTAGAACTAAGGAGAAATTTCCTGACAGTTAGAACAATTAATCAGTGGAACAGCTTGACTCCAGAAGTGGTGAATGCTCCAACACTGGAAGTTTTTAAGAAGATGTTGGATAAACATCTGTCTAAAGTAGTGGTTTAGACCTCCAAGGTCCCTTCCAACTCTGTTGTTATGATTATGAATACAATCTTTTTGAGTTTTGTTAATTGGAAAAATAAAGCAAAATAGATACCCTAGGTTGAATTTATTTATTTATTTATTTATTTTTCTTTAGTTACTTATTTGTTATTTATTTATTATTTATAATATTCCATCATCATCATAATTGCTGTTATTATTATAATAATAATTATTATTATTATTAATTTGTTTGTTTGCTTATTTACTTACTTACTTGTCTGTCTGTCTGTCTGTCTGTCTGTCTGTCTGTCTGTCTGTCTGTCTGTCTATCTATCTATCTATCTATCTATCTATCATTTATTTATTACATTTATATGCTGCCATCTCATAATCAGATAACTCTAGGTGGCTACAGCATGGGAAGAAACAATGATAAATGTTGACATTAAAATTAGCAAAAAAGGTTAAGACAGAGTGGAGGTAGATTCTTCTTCCAGTCCATTTAACAATATCAAGTATGGGATCAGGGGTGGACTACTGCCCAGATGAGGGGTAATGCAGTGGGGTAGCGAAAATGGAGCTCCACTCCAAGGTACCCAATTTGCACTGAAGATGTAGAAAGGAAATGCAGGGTGTCCTTCATAAGCCACACCCACAATGTAGTAGTAAAAGTTTTGGTAGCCCTTCACTGTATGGGATGGCCCCATTCTACAGTCCAATTCACAGAGCCAGGTTTTAAGGCTCTTTCAGAAGGCCTTCAGAAGGCAAGTGGAAGCAGATATCTTCTTGAGGGGTATTGTGTTCCAGAGGGCCTGAGCCATAGCAGAAAGGGCTCCTCTCCTGGATCTCACAAGCCAGAATTCAATGATCAATGAATGTTGGTGCTTGTTGGGGGGGGGGCAATCTTGCCTTTCGTAAGCTACTTAAAACCCACCTCTGCCGTCAGGCATAGGGGAACTGAGATACTCTTTCCCCCTAGGCCTTTACAATTTTATGCATGGTATGTCTGAATGTATGTTTGGTTTTTACTTTAATGGGTTTTTAAGTGTTTTTACTATTGGATTATTGTGTATACTGTTCTATTATTATTGTTAGCCGCCCCGAGTCTCCGGAGAGGGGCGGCATACAAATCCAATAAATCAAATCAAATCAATCAATCAATCCCATTGGAGTGGTTTCTTTTAGGCCAACTGAGCAAACAACACCTCCATTTTAGTCCTATCTCATTTGATAATTATGGTTATTTCTCATCAGGAATGATTGGGAGTTGGGACTAAACTATACATAGAATAGTTACAGGAATTGGGTATGTCTAGTCCAATGAAAAGAAGGACTAGGGGAAATATAATAACAGAGTTCCAGTTTTTGAGGAGCTCCTACAAAGATGAGAAGCATGTTGCCAGAAAGGGAAGATTAGAAACAATGGATGTACACTAAAGTAGAGAAGCAACCTAGAAATAAGTTGAGATTTCCTAATGAGAGAACAATTGACCAATGGAACAGAGTTGTGGGTGTTCCATCACTGAAGCTTTCAAAAAGAGATTGGACAATCCTTTATCTGAAATGTTAAAGGGTCTCCTGCTTGAATAGGGGTTAGACTAGAAGCCCTCCACGGTTCCTGCCCACTCTATTATTCTATATTCTGTGTTGATCTTGAAGCTTATAGAAACTTTTAGATTTATTCAATAATTGATATTCCAGAATAGTAATAATTTCTCTGTTTAGGTAAGGAACTATTTCTGAAATGTTACTAACTCATAAAGGATTGTAATTATAGCAGAAATCCTTATGAAAGTCTACTTGATGTGATTAAGAAATCTAAATAGAATGAAATGCATTTTTTCGGTTCATTTTATTTTGTTATTTTTTGTGTATTATTTATACTCATTCTATTGACAAAAGGATCACATACTGTTGCAGGTTCATCTATTTATCTATTAATAAATGTATCTATTAATACATTTCTTCTGCACATTAGGCCAATGATATTATCTTTTTTAGATATTTGGATATTAGAAAGACAATTGGACATTACAACAAGAATGCTCATGACAGTCTTTTATGAGTTAATATACAACACTTGTCCCATTGGGTCATTATTTCGGAAATATGTCCTTAACTGAATCGAGAAACAGAATGAGTGGCAGAAAAGCAATGGAAGCAAACATGACTTTTGACTAGGGTTTCCTTATGGGATGCTGTCAGGGAGCTCAAGAAAATCTTCCCTTCCCTTCCCATCTCCATCTCCATCTCCATCTCCATCTCCATCCCCATCCCCATCCCTTCCTGTCCCTTTTTTCCTTTCCTTTCCCTTTATCTCCCCTCCCCAGCAGTCAGCTGTAGGGGGGGAGGGAGTCAGGGATTGAGGGAATGGCTGAGAAATTGTCATGGAACACTAAAAATCAGGATCACATGGCACAGCAACCACAGCAACAGACTGCAGCAGCCACAACTCCCCAAATTTCATTCTCACAGAGGCCATGTTTCCAGAATGGAAAAAATTCTGTAAGTTGGTCCCATTTGTGGTACCTTGGCTGAAATGTTAATATAATCACTGTTTTGTCCAGGTAAAGGTTATACAAATGATAGCTTTAATAGTACACAATATGCATATTTTTTAGAGAGTGATGCTGCCAGTGTGACTTTTCAGTTCAGAATTGCCAAGAACAAATTTTCTATTCTCAAGATCTTTTCATTCGTGTATTATGTTTTGATAATTTTATTGAATTATGTTTTGATGAAAGTTTAATCAGAGTAGTTTTCTATTGAAGAAAAGCACGCAATTAGGGACAAAAACATTTTTTGTATTCCATTCACTCACGATATCCTGGTTCTCTTGTGTTCAGATTTCCATTTATAGTGAGTTCTTATTTTATTTAATCATATAGAGAAGATGCCATGTATTATTAAGAGCAGAAAATTCATTTCACATTCTGATATCATTGCCAAATGCGTCCTTTAAAAAAAAATAATATCATTTAGTTTGACCTTGATAAACAGAAGTTGAGTTTTCTTTTACTTTTTTCTTTTTTTGATAACGTCTTTGGGGTTTTAATTTACCTTTTTTCATATCAAGAATATAAAACATGCAAGTTTATTATGCAACACTGAATCAGGCTGCCCAACATACGGAAAGAGCTGTCTGATTTAATCTTTGAAGATGAGAGCATTAAATGAAGCAGAATGTTCTGCTTTCTGTTAACGAAAGTATTGATGAATATGTAATTTCAATTATTCATTCCTTGCCATCAGCATGGAGAAAAAAAAAAGAATAAACCATATTTTTAATCTAAAGTAGAAATGGTTATATTTCAAGTTCTCTCTCTTTTTAATTCTGATATAAATTATGGGCAGCTTGTGGTGCTTTAATACTATTTAATACATTCTTATCTATAGGAGGAAGTAATTGTTTACCGTTCTTATTGCTTGAATTTAACCAGCTACCAACTTCTTAAATAAAAGAAAAATGAACTAGCTGCATGGAATACGTATTATATATAATGATGATGGGATGCATATATTCTTAACATATATTTTTGAATTATGTGTCAAGTTAAAATATTCAGATCTGGGAACTCCAGGTGAACTTGTAAGATGTCTTCATTATTATTATTTTTTCCTATTATTACATTTATAACTGTTTTTATAGTTTATAATAATTATTTTATTTATATATTTATAATGCTTTTAGATATTTATTATTGTATACTGCGCAGAATCACTTGTTTGTGAGTTGGACAGCTATATAAGTAGTCTTTGACATATGACCACAATTACCGTAAGTCCAAAATTTATATTGCTAAGTGAGATAGTTGTTAAGTGAGTTTTGCACCATTTTCTGAGCTGGGTTTTTTCCCCTGCACAGTTTATTTATTTATTTATTTAATTTGACTTCTATGCTGCCCAATCCCGAAAGACTCAGGGCGGCTTACAAAGTATAAAAAATTACAAATAATAAACAATAAAAAGAAGTCAAGGGAAAAAAACTAATTTCTAAAATTGTAATTAAAACAAAGACAATTTAATTGCATACATACTAGTCATTCAAACCAATTCAGACACATGGACAAACTAGTAGTTGATTTAGGCCCCCCAGGCCTGCCAGCATAGCCAGGTCTTCATGGCCGTACAGAAAGCCAGCAGGGTGGAGGCCATACGTACCTCGTGGGGAGTTGGTTCCATAAAGTTGGGGCAACAACAGAGAAGGCCCTCCCCTGCGGCCCCACCAGCCTTCATTGTTTAGCTAATGGGACCTGGAGGAGGTTGACTCTGTGTTTTCTAATTGGTCTCTGGGAGGTTTGTGGCAAGACAGTTATTAAGTGAATCGCTGCAATTATTCAGATAGTAACATGGTTGTTACTTCCCCATTGACTTTGCCTGTCGGAAGGTCACAAAAGGTAATTGTATGACCCTAAAACACTGCAACCGTCATAATCTGAAACAGTTGCCAAGCATTTGAATTTTGATCATGTCATGCCACAGTTGTGTGAAAAATGATCGTAAATCAAATTTTTCAGCATCTTTGTAACTTCAAGCAATCACTAAACAAACTATTATATTTTGAGGACTGCTGTATAAATTAAATAAATAAATAAATAAATTAGTTTCCCCTTTTTCATGTTGCTTATGCTAACCTATTATATTTAACAGTAAGCAGTATTCCTACCCTTTGGTTTACTAAAAGTATAGACGCGATCTCTTCTAATTGTCTTAGAATTCTAATTGTCAATTACTGAATTGTTAATTTTGAAAAAAGTAGTTTGCATACCTAGCTGATAGGGCCGTAACAAAGATGCCTGAAAGATATAGGATAAGAGTTAGCAAGAATAAAGATTAATAATTAATTAATTAATCAATTATTCAGTATTAATTATTAATAATTCTGAAGAAAAATGCTAGGGGCCGCCAAGCAGCTGAGAGGCTCGGCGGTGGCGTGGGTGATAATTTCGGAAATCCTGGGCTTTCCCCCAATGGCAGTTGCTCAGCGGCGGTGGGTGGGAGAATCCCGGGCGGCGTTTGTCGGCTTCCCCAGCGGTGGTGGCTCAGTGAGGGTGGGTGGGGAAATCCCAGGCAGCGGCAACAGGGTCCCAGGCAATGGCGTCGTGGTGGTTTCCCGGCAGTGGCAGAGGGTGGGAGGTGGCAGATGGGCAAAAAAGGAGTAATGAAAAGTACCTCAATGCAGGAAATCAGCATGGTCTGTTACTTCCTTGTTGCCAGTGTAGAATCTGCCCAATAAAGACATCGGTAGGCTAGGGAACTCTCAAAGGTTTATTGTACAAGAAAATGATAATGTGCAACTGGAACTGCTAACAATAACTGACAAGATGGCCATGCCTGGCAGCTATTTATACCTCCTGCTGCCAGGCTGATCTGGCCAATCCTGGGTCTGTATTATCCTGCCCAAGGGTAAGAGGCAGGTCACATTTGTCACTTGTCTGAAGTGGTATATAATAAAGATTTTAGATTACAACTTGCTCAGGAATCTGTACTATTTCCCCCCTAAAATTGCTCCACAGCTGATGTCTTGGGGAAGACTCATTTCATAGAGTTTTATGATCAATCAGTAATGGAATAAGATTTGTTTTTCAGAATCAGAAACAACTGCATGCAAAAAATATGTGTACAACTGGATTCCATTGAGGCGAGTTAGCTTTAGTTTAGAAAAGGGTATTTGAAAAGATGTTTTAGTTGAAAAGAAGGTGTTTCAAAAAGTGAGATAAGGAACCTAGTAATGTTTTCTTGACAGACATTATTTCTTCACATTGGTTTCTTATTGAGATTTCACTTTGTGCTTTGGTTTCTTTATAAAATTTTAATCTCTTAATGTAGATCTCTGCAGTAATCATTGTTCCTGCCCACATCAGCTTTGAGTATTTGAATAGAAAGGAGGGATATAAATTGAACCAATCAGTAATAAAACAGCATCTAAAGCTCCAGGGCCTAATTTAGCAGTAGGCAAATTGCCCTATTAAACCATAATTTGACTGCACTGGTGCCATCTGCTGATAAAACAAGTTTCCCAGTGAGATAGACCTTTCTAGCCAAGGATGATGGGAGATGAATAGAAAGAGATGGGTCCCTCTCCTTGCTTTCAAAGTGAACATGCTATTAGCTGAGATGGATATTTTAATATACCAAAAAGCTGGCATTAAAGCATTAGAGGAGCTACTTTGAGGATGGTTAGATCAAATATGCAGTAAAACTCATTTGGTCTTCCTCGATAGCAGAAGTATCAAACTCAATTTCATTGAAGGCCGCATCAGGACTGTGTTTGAACTTGAGGGGCCAGGGTGGGTGTGGCCATGGTGGGTGTGGCTAGCTCAACATCACTGGTGTCAGAAGTGCCTGTAGCGGCCAGAGCACTCAGCCAGCGAAAACAGGCTCCCAGGTTCTGTTTTCATCTGCAATGGCTTCCTGCAACCCTCTGACAATAAAACCGGAGCTCAGGAAGGCCACCCAAGGCTCTCCTGAACTCTGTTTTCACTGGCAGAGGCACCGTGGGCTGGTCCCTTGCTGTTTCCAGGGTGGCCTCATGGGCCAGATCTAAGCTGGGCATGGGAACAGCCAGATAGCTGAATATCTTATAATTGCAAGGAGAAGAGATGATTTGCAGTGGCAATGGAAGTGAGGGGGAAAGAAAGAGAGAAATTAGTGGTGACTGGCACCATAGGAGATACTGGCCACACTTCTTCATGAGGTCCAGGTATTTGCAGCTAAATATGAGGCACTGGATGATCCACAGTTTTCCAGGTATGGGCTTGCTCAAAAAAATAGATGTGGGTACTTCTTAAAATCCAAGACATTGGCAAGGATTTAGTTTTTTTTTTTTAATTTTTTTAAATTTTTTATTATTAAAATATAGACATATACATCATATATACAACGTATGGTACATTGCAGAGCATAAGACATACAATACGTGAAAAAGGAAAAACAAACAAACAAACAAACAAACAAAAACAAAACAGATAACATTATCGGCGAATAAGCAGGGGAGTTGTATTGAAAACGAAAATTAGATCAAATTATATTTGCTCAGTACCATGTTTCGAATAGTTTTTCAAAAGTGTTAATTGCCAGAATTGAAATAAACATAATGTTGAGAAGTTAACAAATAATAGTAATGTTACATATTTAAATACATATAAAGTCTCATACTATAATATTAGATAATAGATTACTTTATACCAGATTTGTAGCAGTTCAAATTTGTTTCTAGTGTTACAATCTTAAAGCCTATTGGTCTCGCTTTTGCTTCCTAGCGATTTATAGAAAGGGTCCCAACAATTATTGAACGTAGCCAACGGTTCATTTCTAACTAGTAAGGTCAGTTTCGACATTTCTGCGCAGTACATTATTTTTCTAATTATTACTTCATTTGGGGGTTGCTCTTCATTCTTCCACCATTGCGCATAGGTTAGTCTTGCTGCCGTGGTTATGTGAATGATTAAGTGTGCTTGGGGTTTCCATAGATTTTGTCTGATTATACCCAATAAAAAACATTCAGGGGTTTGTCAAGTGATAAATTTAATATTTCTTCGATCCAAATTCCAATCTTATTCCAATATATTTTGGCTTTATTGCATTGCCACTATAGGTGGAAATAGGTGCCCAATTCTTGTTGACATTTCCAACAATTTGGTGAGAGTTTGTTGTTTAATTTGGTTAACTTAATTGGAGTAATATGCCATCGGTAAAACATTTTGACCAAATTTTCTTTATAAGAGGTGGCAATAGTCAATTTATAGTTCCTAGTCCAGAGTGTTTGCCATTCCTCCTCTTTAATCTCATTTTTGAGGTCGAGATTCCATTTCTTAACATTAGTTTTTGTGTTGAAGTTGTCCAATTCATTGTAATTTAGATAGCAGTAAAAGTTTTTGATTATCTTATCTTGGGGGCCTATACATAGCTTATCTAGCAGGGCATTTTTCCTTATCCCGGAATTTTTTTTGTCTTTGTTAAATTTAGTTTGAATCTGAAGGTATTCCCACCATTCCACTTTTTGGCCCAGATTTTCAAGTTCTAGCCTTGTTTTGATTGCCCCGTTTGGGTTTAGAATGTCTTTATACCTTATTATGTTATTTCTCTTATGTAAATTAGGGTGTACATAGGCTTCTAAGGGGGCGTACCACATGGGAATTCCTTTGTATAGTTTAGTTTTGATTTTTTCCCAAATGCCAATAAGCGATTTCCTTATCAAGTGATTAGAGAAGTATTTGTGGGTTGTCGGCTTTTCGTCCCAGAGATAATAGTGCCACCCTGAATGGAGGTCGTGGCCTTCTAACTTAAGAAGTCTAGTATTTGTTAGACTCATCCAGTCTCTCGTCCAAGCTAGAGATGCAGCGATATAGTAATCCTTCCAAATTGGGAGTGGACATTGGCAAGGATTTAGATGTACACAATACAGATTAGAGAACTACAGAAAAGTAGGACTTGAGGATGCTGTTTCTGTTACATCTACCATTTCCTTTTGCGACACATCTAGGATATAGTGCTAAGGACCCATATTGCTATCTAGCCACTGATCTATGCTGTTCCACAACTTTTTAAATTTTCCCCTATGCATCCATGTGTATGTTACCTTAGTGGTAATGTCAGTTGTTTTAAAAATTGATGGAATACTACCTGGTCAAAGCAGAGTGCTTTTGTGATAAGTTTTGTCTGTCTGTTTGTTTGTTGGTCCAAGTTTCAATTTGTCTCTAAAGCAGGACAAAATCTTGACATTAATCCCCCCCAACCTTTAAAAATGGACATAGGCAATCTCAAGAGACACAGTTGGGGTTTATGATGTTCTAACCCCCATGGACATTTTCTATTTCCACATGATAAGAGTACATGTTCTATTTCAGTTGAAAATTTCCCATCAATTATTGAAAATTTGATGTTCTGAAACAACTTTCCAGCATTTTTCAGAGGTCACTTTGAGGAATTTGCCACATATAAGTTGCTTCATTTATTGAAACATTCCTTTTCTGCACAGATATTTCTTGCACATGAAAGAGAAAAAATGGGGCCCACCCCACAAACATTTGCAAATCTTCTGCAGTGTCAATACAATAATAGACTGTGTTACTTCCAGCAGGTATCTTTGCAGCTGACTTTTAAAGTTACAGGGAGAACATGAGAAAATGAAATCACTTCCCTATCGTATAAATGTAAATGCAGCCATTTTTACATAAGTGCACAGAGAAAGGAACACTATTCTGTTGCCAAGAGCACAGCAAATTTTATCTGCATATTTTAATACCTAAGCCTTCAACCATCTTTTTATCTGCTGTTGGATTTTTGGAAAATCTATTCACTCACTTTTAGGACTGTGTTGCCAAGATACCTAGGTGAACATAAGATGGGCTCAACTCAAGGGGTCTTCTTTTTTTTTTTTTTTGCTATACAGTACTTGCTGTCAGGATGATGATTGTATTAACCTTTTGCTATTTATATCCTATTGATTCCAGTAGGAGCACACCACTTCAAAAAGAGTTAAATTTGGGTATTAAAATCCATAACATTAAAATGGTAAAATATTTTGCATATGTATTTTGGGGGGAGGGAGAACTCAAGTTGAATCCTTTTGGTGACATGTTTATTCTACCCCAAATTAAGGGATTACAGGGTTGTATAAACAGAGGATTTTTTAAAAATTACGTGAACATAGTACTATGCATAATATATTTCTTTAGTTTCAAAAATCCAGTATTTTTATTGCTTAGACAACGTTATTTTAGAATGGATTTTTAAAATTACTGTTCCAATTTGTGCTTGGTGGTAATTATTTGATTATACAGTTTACATATGTTACATATATATGTTGCTAGACCTTGCTATAAACAGTGTTGGCTAAACTCATATATCAAAAATGCTGTTTCTTTTTCTAAGAATTTGCCTTTAGTGATATTCAATTTTTTATTGTCCTGTTTCTTCATCAGTTATATAAAAATATTTCTATATTTGGGATCTTCTTGTTAGTATGTACCTACAGAAATTTTGATGTTGTAGGTCTTAAGCTTTGCTTGTCTGGCCACAAAACAGCAGCAGCAGCAACAAAAACCAATAATTTACTGTAACATGAAACTCGAAATAAGTAAAATGATCATTTGGGAATGAATCTGGGTATAAAAGTTTTTTTTTCCTCCACCTTAAAACATACACAAATGGTAACACATATATCATTGTCTAACATATCTGAATGAATATACATATCCCAAACATATAATACACATAAAACATCAATGCCTAATAATGTATATATAAAGCTTTCTTATATAGAAAATTAACGTCCTAAAGTTGTATTTGCAATTCATCAGTCATAACATAACCAAATCTGTCTAACAATTAAGAAACAAAAGCTAACTTTAATCTAAATTAAAAAAGAAAATAAACACAAAAACTATAGAAAAAGTTACATATATCTTCTCCAATTCTAACATTCATATTAATAAATCTTAAACTCCTTTAAATATGTGTTAAATAATTATCTAAAGCTGCCACCTTTTTTCTTTTTGTCAATCAGGTTTCTACCATTTTGTCTCTAATTCTTTTACATTAATTTCAAATTTTCAAAATTTGTTTTATCTATTTTTATTTTCAATCCATCCATCCCCAGATTTTATAAAATTCTGAATCCTCTTTATCTTTAATTTTCATTGTAAGTCTATTCTATTCATTCCAGCACAATCCATAATCTTCCTTAACACTTCTCTTTCTGTTGGTATTCTATTTAATTTCAAATTTTGTGGATATACAATTCCAGCAGCAGTCACTATATGAACAACTAAATATATTTCTTCTGATAAGATGCCTAACAAAAATATTTCAGGTTTTAACTCAATACTATTTCAATATCTTCTCAATCCATATTTGATTTTTAAAAAAATATTTTTAAATAAATTTTATTGATATAATAATTTAATAAAAACAAATACACACTACCCAATAACAGTATACAGTGATGGGACAGGGTTAGAGGTATTATGGTCAGTAGAATTTGAGACCGATTTATAAAGAATAAATTGGAATCACTCTATATTTTGTAAATTTGTTAATGTTCCTGGTTGGAAATATTATAAGTCAGTACACCCTCATTTGGTGGAGAGATAGAATCTATATTTGAATTTCTGTCCAATTCTGTCCAATATGGTGGAAATGCAGCCATACACCTGGCTCCTTTTATCATATGTGGTAGATTTGTATGGAAGCCATTTGGGAATGAATCTAATGCACTTGGAAAAGCTTCAAAATTTAAAAATACTTTTTAAAAAAGAAGGAAATGTTATTTAGTAGGAAATATGCCTCTTATACAAGTGGGAAATGAAACTCTTCGGAGTTTCTTTGGAGAGGCAAATCTATTTGACTTGTTTGTCACAGCAGATAAAGTCAGAAGGCCAAATGTTAGAGAAGATATTTTGTAAAACCTTATCCACATCTCTGACAAGCCTCATCAAGAGACTACAGAAAACTTCTTGAAGGTCTGTGCCAGGGAGCAAAATCCCTAAAAAATAACAACAATGTCAAAATGATGACACACACTGTTCATCATGACATTATCATGCATAATGCGCATATGTATTATGTATGATAAGATTATGACATATAACAAAAGTATTTAAGTCACATAATTTCTGTCATGATGTAATAGCTAATGTCTGCTGTGACAAATAAGTCAAATAGTTTTGCCTCATCAAAGAGTTTCATGTCTTACTTGAATAAAAGGCATATTTCCTACTAAATGACATTCCTTCCTTATTTTTTTTTAAAAAAATATTGTTGGCTTTTGTGTCATGATGTAATCACATGTGCTCCTTTTCTATCCTCTATGAATGCGCATGTTGCTGACATAACCCTGTATTGTCAGTAATGAATGACTCAAAGAACCTAAACACGTATAAAGATGGCGGATAATCTTATTTTTCCCTTGATTCTGCTTTACTATAGGTTCTGTTTAAAAAGAAAGGACTATTATGCCAATTCAGAGGACCCAGGATTCCAGCTGCCTCCCTCTGGATTCAGCAATGCTAAATAGCTGTATACCTATTGGGCTTACTTGATGGTACCAAGTCACATCAAATGGCGGCATTAGTGTTAAACTAAATCTTCTAAAACCCCCAGGGGCATGAGGATAGCCTTAGTTTGAATCATTATTTCAAATTTCTTGCAAGTAGAAGGTAAGGGAATCATAAATATTTATGTTTGCTAAATGATGAATATGTCATATTCTGTGAGAACCATGAATATTTTTCAAACTTGTCTTTTCTGCTTGCTATCATCAGTTTCTCTAGGAGAATATCACCTGTTTTCACTGAACCATTATAGTAATTTATTTCTGAAGATTTTAATGGTTTTATGCTGTAAACTGCCCAGAATTAAATGAGATTTGGCAATGGATAGATTAGGTAGATTATAGACAAAGATAGGTAGTTAGACAGATGATATGAGGTTATCCGGAAAGCAGTGAAGGACTGCCCTCTGATGCCACTACTGGAAAGTAACACCTTAGTAGAAGGCCACCAGTGCCGGAAAGTAAGGTTGCAAAGCCTGTAGCTCTCATAGGGAATGTTTGTGGGGGAAGTTGGTGTTACTATCATGTAGAGCAGCGGTCCCCAAACTATGGCCCGCGGGCCGCATGCGGCCCACTGAGGCCATTTATCCGGCCCACTGGTGAGTGACACAACACAGTGTTTCATCTAATTTTCTATAAATAAAATGTGGTATTTTGTTAGTAACTAATATCAATCATCAAAAAAGTTGCAAAAGTTTTTTTTTCTAATTTTGTCATTCAGTTACATTCATTTTCTTTTAATTAAATTCCCTCCTTAATGTTCCTTCAAAAAGTACACCAATTATATTTCTAACTTATTAACCATTATGCCAAAGTGCTTCCTTCTTTCTTTATACATTTTTCTATAAGCCAAGAAAACCTACAATCACATGTTAACAAAAGAAAATTAAAAACAAAACATAAACATATATGAATTTCAGACTTCTTCCCTCCCTCTAAATAGTACATTCCCATTTTGATTTTTACTTTAAAACAAGGTATGTGCAGTGTGCATAGGGATTTGTTCATAGTTTTTTTTTAATAGTCCGGCCCTCCAACAGTCTGAGGGCCAGTGAACTGGCCCCCTGTGTAAAAAGTTTGGGGACCCCTGATGTAGAGGGAAGCCAGCAGAAGAGAACCAGCAGTGCCAGTGGTCAGTAGATCATCGACTGGCATTGTTTTAAAAGTTAGAGATATTCTGTTTCCCTCCAAGTGTGAAGTGCATGCTGTAACGCTAAGGGCATGAACACTGCTATGATGGCTGCCCAAGATTTTTCTCGCTGATTGCTGAGTTTTGAATTTTTTTGGCTGAAAGAGAATGGGTATGGTGCCACTGCATTGATTGATGTTTGCTCTCTGGAATATGGTGATAAGCCCAAGTTTCAACTCCTGTCACTATACAGTTAAGAAGTGGCATTGGTACTCACCTGATACCCCCATTCTCATGTAGGGGAGTTAGCCTCCAATGATGGGTTGACTTTGTCCATTAGCCAATTAGGACTGAGTCTAGAAAAGTATAAATAGCACCTGCCATCTTAGATTCCCCCTCTTTCGATGAAGGACAAAGAAAAACAGGCTCTGCATGCAGTTTCCAAGTCAGAAAAATAGAACTTTATATAACAAGATTGATAGCAACAAACTGTCAGTATAGGAAATCATGATATATATATATATATCTGCCCTGGTGCACAGTTGAAGGGATTGGATACTGTAGCCTAGAGGTCAATTATCTGCCTTACAAGGCAAAGGTTGCAGGTTCAAGTACAAGTGAGGGTATGGCTAGCTGATGAGGCCAAAATAAGGCCGAAATAGATCTATCCTAGTCTCCCTTAATTTTCAAATTCAGCAAAAAAACATGTGACACACACACACATATATATACACACACACACAAAGAAAAACCATATAACATGTATACAAGAAAAAGAGCACAAGATATATACATTATTTACCACCAACCAGATACTAAGAAGGGTTGGACTTGGATGTTAACTCCCCTACATGAGAATGGGCATATCAAGTGAGTACCAATGCTCCTTCTCCATGGTAGGTGGAGTTAGCCTCTAAAGATGGGACATGCCAAAGCAACCCAAACTAGGGAGGGTCCATTAAGACTGTCTAGAACCACCTTGGCTCATAGTTGCCTGTTGCAAGACCCAGTGATCAAAATCCACCTTGACTAAGGTGAAAGAATCAATTTTATAATGGTGGACGAATGGCATTGGAGATGTCCAGCTGGTCAGCCTGAAAACCTCGTCAATCGATCCTCGAGCAGACCAAGCAGCTGAAGTTGCTGTGCTGTGCGTCAAATGTGCAGTAATCCCCCGCCCAGGCAAGGTAGGGCAAGAAAGTCATAGCACATGGAAATGACCACCTATATCCATCGCTCCACCATTGGAGAAGACACCATTTCCCCAAAGAGAGGCAGAGAGAAAGGAATCAAAAAGCGCCTCTGTCTGGCAAAATTCAGAGGGATGGTTCACATATATGCCCTGTTCCCACCTCACATCAAGTGTGTGCCATTGTCTCTCCAAGTCAATAGATGGGAAAGGGAAAAAACAAGGGAGAATGATCTCCTGTGCACAAAACCCCTCATAGATAGATGATAGATTGATAGATGATAGATATATTTGTAAAGCTACCAGATTATAGTATCAACAGAAATTGAATAAGTTTCAATATCTTAAAAGGTTAAATAATAGCAACTGGACCAAAGTTTACTAAAGCTGGCATGCTTTGTTACCTATAGAAGTAACTTCTTTATTCAAAATAAAAAGGTTTTTTAGGCAGAGAGTCATTTGAAAGAACCACCTGTTGCCATGCAGGTTGCAGGAGGTTTCTCCCCAAAATAAGTTTCAGTTTAATGAAAACCCCTGAGTTAAGTCTCTGTAGAATGTGTAGGTCTGTAGAGTGTGTATGTAATGACACTTGTTTTGGACACATCTGACCAATGTTTCAAGTTTTATCTGGAATGACTACCTCCCATCCTTATTTCAGGGGGAAAAATAGATAGCAACTAAGAATTAAAGTTAGACCACTTAGGCCTGAAGTTTACATATAATTTCCAATAATAAAAAAGGGACTGTGCCCCTGGATTAATAAGGATGGGAGGTGCCTGATGAAACCAAATATCCATTAAATACCCTTCGATTTGGAGTTTCCTAATACTCGAGATGTTAAAAATTACTACATAAAAGTTATCTTAGAACTTCAGAGCTTTGACATAGAAATGCTAAGTGTGATCACACCTGCCACTAACTTATAGCTAGGATATTGTTTTCCCCTCGCATCTGAATCTGGCTTCCTGCCTTGTTGCTCTCAGACAAAGCAATAACTCTGACATGTAATCAGACCAAAATTTGGAAAGTTCAGGGTATATTTCTTAAAGTCGTGTTAGTGGAAGCAGTCAAGTGAGAGTGAAATGACTGAACATTTCAACATAGTGTTCATTTTCTAGAGTCTGTCGTGTGTGAACATAACTGATGTGTATTCTCAGAAGGGCATACCTTAGACTATAGACATGGGGAGATGCTGCATCTCTTTAGATGACAGTATGGAATATTTCACTTCTAAATGGAGCAAGGGAGACCCGCTGGATAGCTTTTTCTTTGGGGGCATTATGCTTTTTCTTCTATTTGTGGGGTATCATTCATGACCTGCTCTCAAGTTGCCATTGGCAATTTCTGCCCTAAAGAACTGCTTCTATGGTCTCCCTATAATATGAAATTCTCAGAACAATGGTTTTATTTAAATATTTTTATTTATTTTAAAATTTATTTATTTTTGTCAAGCATATATACGAATACAATAAAAGTATAAACATGAATACATGAGATGGTTATGAGTACATGGGAACATTAGGACAGGGACTAATTTTGGTGTACTTATGTATGCCCCTTTTAGCCCTTTTAGAAATGGGGTGAAGTCAATAGTGGGCAGTCTAAGGGTAAAGTTTTGGGGGCTTGAGGAAGAAACTACAGAGTCAGGTAATATATTCCAGGCATTAACCACTCTGTTGCTGAAGTCGTATTTTCTGCAATCGTATTTGGAGCAGTTTACCTTAAATTTGTATCTATTGTGTGTGCGTGTATTGTTGCAGTTGAAGCTGAAGTACTCATTGATGGGTAGGACATTGTAACAGATAATTTTATGTGCTACACTTAGATCATTCCTAAGTCGGCATAGCTTTATATTGTCTAAGCCCCAAATCTCAAGTATGGTGGCAAAAAGTATTCTGTTGAGAACAGCGGAGTGGAGGACTCTTCTTGCGAAATATTTCTGGACATTCTCAATTGAATTAATGTCCGATATGTCATGCAGGTCCCAGACACATGAGCTGTATTCGAAAATTGGTCTAGCAAATGTTTTGTATGCTCTATTTAAAAGTACAATATTACCAGAGAAGAAGCTACACAAGGTTAAGATAACAACTCTTAATGCTTTTTTGGCAAAATTGTTACAGTGTGCTCTGGCATTTAGATAATTAGAGATGAGTACTCAAAGGTCTTTAACAGTGTGAGGGTCTTCTATAAGGTTGTGGTCATCCAGCTTATATTTTGTGGTCTGATTTTTTTTTGCCAATGTGTAAGACAGAGCATTTGTTGGTTGAGATTTGAAGTTGCCAATTGTTTGACCATTCTGACACACAGTCAAGGTCTTTTTGAAGGGCAGAAGCATTGTTTGTACTGTTGAATAATTTTATATCATTGAATATTAATTATTAATAAATAGAGAAACAAAGAGATTATTAATAATTATTCTATAGTTTCTATTCTTGAATAATAATGAACAAGTTGGTCAAATTTTCATACTATTCCTGTCATCTTTTGTTTGTTCTTTTCCAAAATCCAATGTACTGTTCTATTTTTGCTTCTCTGTGCAAAGGAGACTTTGATATGCTACAAAAATAGTGTAGATCAATATTTAATAATGATCTTCCTTGGACTGGAGAACCCTAACTAAAAATATTCTCACTGCACAATATGTAGAGAGGAGTGGTAGCTATTGGCTGAACTGATAATGAAGTTAACTTTAACAATGACCATCTTTCTGTCAATTTTTATAAATCACCCAAAGTGAAATAGATTCAGCTAAACAGGTGGCCCAAATATGAAAAGACAGATTAAAGGGATATCAACAGCTTTAAATGTAGTTTAGCTGTAATTAAAATGTATAATTACATAGTTGTTATGTGAGGTTTTCTATTCCAAATAATAGCCTCTTTACTTAATTTGTACCAAATGAGGCTAATCTATTTTAAATGCATTAAAGCAAGTAAGTTACAAATAGTAAGGACTTAAACTAGGACTCTCTTGTTTTATTCTACCAGAAAAAGTTATACAGTGATACAAACTGCCTCTGTGTGAAAGAAAGTAGTTGTCAAATCCTCTTATTCATCTTTTCATTTTTTTTTAAAAAAAACTTCAAATGACAGAATTCATTTCTGTACTTCATTCCTGCATTCATTGAATGAGACACTGACATGTTAAACATGCTTGTCAGTGGCCTATTTAGTTCTCTGAAACAGGTGCACAAGCTCGGAATTTAAATTAATCATTTCTAAAATACAGGGTTAGTGTATTTTTGCTGATCCTGCAGTCACCAAAGGAGGAAGGTAGCATCAATATATTTTGCTGCAAACCTTATAAAATATACTGTATGAATATAAAGGTGGAAACATGAAATAAAGTATCTTTATTTGGAGCCTGGTTGAATTTTTTACCTTGATTTCCAAGGCTTATATCAGTGATGGTGAACATATGGCACGGGTACCATAGGTGACACACGGAGCCATATCTGCTGGCATGTGAGCTGTTACCCTGGCTCAGCTCCAACAAGTATGTAGGTGCCAGCCAGCTGATATTTGGCTCACACAGAGGTTCTGGGAGGGGCATTTTTGGCCTCCAGAGAGCCTCCGGGGGGGTGGGGGGGGGCTGTCCACAGCATAGAGTCTTCTCCAAAACCAAAGTTCAAAAGTGTCAATACTCTTTTTATTCTGTTTCTTCAAAATCCAACCTTTTGCTTTCATAGAGCAAAATGTGAGCCGCCTCGAGTCTGCGGAGAGGGGCGGCATACAAATCTAATAAATAATAATAATAATAATAGAGTGTAGCAGGGAATATTATTGCACAATTCGGATCTTTATAGATATGGAGTACTCATGGCATCTGAACATCATTTCCAATATCTTCATGATTGCTCCATCAAATGATAGTCTATAGAAGGTTTTTTTAAAATACTGCTTCTTCCTTTACAAAGTGACTCTTCAGCAGTTCCTGAAAATTATTCTTGAGTATGTTTCCATTCCTACTTTGGTTGCTCCAGAGATGAAATTAGGCTTAGGTGAAATGTGATTCTGAGTCCAAAACAAGAGAAGATTTTTCAGGCTGTTGTTTTCAACAGCATTGAAAAAAAAAAACCCTTAACAAAAGAATGGCAACATTTGATTACAGAAGCAAAAAATGTTTGGAAAACTAGGTTGCATCCTGTCTCAGCCATCTTCTACAGAACAGGAAGAGAGAGAGAGGGAGGGAGGGGAGAGAGAGAGAGAACGTGAGAGAGAGAGAGAGAGAGAGAGAGAGAGAGAATGAGAGAATGAGAGAGAGAGAGAGAGAGAGGGAGAGTACAAACAACCAAAAGCAAACTTTCAGCCTCAGATTGTCAACTTGCCGTCTTTTTAGATTTCAGGTGTCACATCCAGTTTTGGATGGGAAACCTCTGGGGAAATCTCCCATAGCATTGCAGGGTGAGTTACAGGAAAGTGATTGAAAATATATTTATAAACTGCCAGAAGCTGGACTTCATAGTTTAAAAAAAGCTAAAAGTACATTGTGAACTATATACTAGACTGGTACATCAGTCAGTCTGAACTCCCTCCCTCCCTCCCCAACTCTCAACTCTCTCTCCTCCCCATCGTCTCTCTCTCACACACATCTCAAAATAGATTTTGTATCACACATCTTGTTGTCAGCAGTGATTGTTTCTTTGTCTTTGTTGCAGGCAAATTTCTTCTTTATGAATTAAGGCTTCTACTGATACACACACAAACACACACACACATATAATTATTTGCAATTTCATCATCAGTTTGGAATTTGACAGTCCAAACTGTAGAACATCTACAGTAGTCCCACCCATACCATATCACCCTACTACTCCAAAATGCTATAAAATATTGAAGAGAAAATATGCCCTATTAAATTTAACTGCTTACAAATCTTGTTTTCCTAGCTAAAAGGGGCATAGTGGGAATTTAATTTGAATCAGGAACACATCATTCAAAATTTATATTTTGTTCTCACACTATACTGAGATTCCAAATTCCCATCCCCATAACTAGAATCTATAATAGGGAATGATGTTCAAATGTAGCCTAACAAATATTCAATTGATCAGATTCAAAAGTAAGGCTGGGAGGCTTATATCCAAAAGAGTGATATTTACGGAGAAACTAGAAATAAACTAAATGCCTCTTATTTTTTTTTACCAATTACAAAGGTGTGCGACTTTATAAAGTTTCAATAGAAAAAAATTCCTTTGGAGAAATATGCAGGTTTTATGACATTGAATGTGTTCTCTTTCAACTCACTAAGCGTAGTGAAATCAATAACTGAATAATTTTTTGAAAGGACTTTGTAGATCCTTTGTAGTCTTATGATATACCATTTCAGACAAATGGTTATCCAATTTCTTCTTAGAAATTTTCATTGTTGGATCATTTATAATTTCTGGAGGCAAGATGTTCCACTAATTAATTGTTCTCACTGTCAGAAAAGTTCTCTTAGTTCTAGGCTGCTTTTCTCCTTGATTAGTTTCCATCAATTGCTTCTTATCCTTCCTTATAGTGCTTTGGAAAATAGGCTGATCTTCTTGGTGGCAGCCCCTTAGATATTGGCATACTGCTGTTATCTCACCCCTAGTCCTTCTTTTCATTAAATTGGTCACAATCAATTTCTGCAACTAAGTTCTTCGTATATTTTTGTTTCTAGTCCCTTAATCATCTTTGTTGCTCTTCTCTGCACTCTTTTTAAAATGTCAACATCTTTTAATATCATGGTGACCAAAACTGGATGCAATATTCCAATTGTGGCCTTACGAAGGTGGTACTAGCACTTCAGGTGATATCAATTGTATCCCACTAGAACTGTGTTGGCTTTTTTGGGCAGTTGCAGCAAACGGCTGGCTCATATTTAAATGATTGTCCACTAGGATTTCAAGATTCCTCAAGCACAGTGATGTTAACCCTGCAATTCTGTTCACATTTACTATACACTTGTACTGTTCCCAGGTCCTTTTAGACCTGGACTAAAAAAATGTTGATTTTAGCTACCGTAGTTGTTTATTTTGGTCAGAAAAGCCACCTTCACCCCCCCCCCAACTGTGTGCAATTATGTTACCGGGTCTATTTGACCCGGACTAAAAAAATGTTGATTTTGGCTACTGAAATTTTTTTTTTGAAGTCATATTAATAATTATAATGTATTAGATTTGTATGCCGCCCTTCTCCGGAGATACCAATATTGCATTGGTATACTATTTTGAACATTCCTGATCATAAACAAATGAAAAATGAAATGAAATGAAAAAAATAATGTTTATTTATTTATTTTGCTCAGAAAAGCCCCCCCCCCCAGCTGTGTGCATTTATTTTTGCTTTATATATAGATTAGGCTGCAAGTTCCAAATTTTTTGAATACCTTTTGCATTGGTATACTAATGTGAACATTCCTTTATATATAGATTAGGCTGCAAGTTCCAAATTACATCCTTGTTTTTAGTGCAATGGATTTCTTCCGTAAAATTAGTTGTCTGGGTATCATGTACTTCTGTGTACTTCATCTCATTTTTCAAGAGGGTGCATATTGTGAAACCATTTTGTATTACTGTGCCATGAAGCAAGCTAAGATGTGCCATTGCACATATCATATCATTACATATCACATCACTTATGATCACATATATCAGATATGATCACATATCACATCATCCATGCAATCAATACATCAATACATCACTGCTGTGATATATTGATTGCTTGAATGAGCATTGAGTACAGATTTGGACAGGGTCTGTTTCAGGGCCCCATCATACACATACAGATGCAGCCTATGATTGTTATGCAAGTGGAATATGAAGAGGAACATGATAATCAATTAGTCATAGCCAAGAAATCTATTCTAAAAACAAGGATGTAATTTGGAACTTGCAGCCCAATCTGTATATAAAATGAACATAATTGCACAGCGCCGGGGGGGTCTTTTCTGAGCAAAATAAATAAATAAACATTGTTTTTTTTTATTTCATTTTTTATTTGCTTATGATCAGGAATGTTCATATTAATATACCAATGCAAAAGGTATTCAAAAAAACACCTACAGTAGCTAAAATCAACATTTTTTAGTTTAGGTCTAAAAGTGTATAGTCATTGTGCCCAGCAAAAACTAAACAACCAAAAAAAGAACTCCACCCTCCCCTTAGAAAGAATCCCTCAAATGAGCCAAAGTCATGTAATTTTAAGTTTCAGATATGCAGGGAAAATTTTTCACAGGGTCTCAAACTTCATTGTTGTGAGCCGCCCCTAGTCTATGGAGAGGAGCGGTATACAAATCTAATAAATTATTATTAATTATTATTATTATTTCAGGTCTAAAAAGGCCCGAACAAAACAGCAGGGATAAACTCACATTGTCACATCGGCATCACATGATGTATGATAAGGTGATCATATTTGAACATTGGTAAAGTGGGACACCATTGACCGGGGGAGGTCCTTGGTTAAAAATTTGGTCTAGTCTCCCTGGGAGCCACGCCCATCTCTGGAGCCATCACTGCTTTCATCTCTCCTCCCCTTTTCTAACCAGGAAGAAGCGGGGGCCGCACTCCATTCCAAGATACACATGTAGAAGAGTTTTACTACTTGAACCAACAAAGAAACAAAAGTTTTTAAGAAAGGAAAGTTAGGCTCAGCAAAGCAAACCATCCTTTTTTTGGATTCAAAATAGCCAAGCCAGATAAGCCCTGTCCTGCAAACCATGGGCAGAGCAAAAATGAATTATGCAAAGGCCCCCATAACGGCATGCGGCTGGGATCCAAACCTTAATCCGAGTGAGGAAATGACCCAGAGCCACAGCTTCCGGCTTCTTCCGTGCATCCCAAGAGGCCCCCAGCCTCCAAGCACAACATGTCTGGCTTCCGTTCAAATACAACATCCAGAAGCAGAAAACAGAGTGCGGGAGCACCTGGTGGTCATGGGCACCCATCATGGTACTGCCGCCAGGCAGGGCGCAGCAGAACGGGCACCAGATGCACCCCACTTCCCTGCAACAAAAGGCTCTGCCTGCCTTGTTGGACCAGTCTCACGTGTAGAGATCTCCCCTGACTGAATAAAGTGGTTCCCTTCTCTGGGTGCTGGGAGAAGTTTCCTCCTTCCAGCACCCAGAGAAAGGAAGGACTTTATTTACTCTGGGCAGTCCAGAGAAAGGAAAATCAGGACTTTTAATAAAAACCTGTGGGATGTGGGACAAATTATTAAAAATTGAGACTGTCCCGCCAAAAGCAGGATGTTTGGTCACCTTAATGTATGAGGACTCCCCCCCCCTTTGCTAAACTGGATGTGGGCATAGCCAGCATGTGACATATCGGGCCCACAGGCCAGTAGTTTGACACCCCTGCTCTAGTGGTTACTACTATTAAGTCAGGTTTACATTACTGTAAAAATGGTAAACTAATCCAAGATCAGAAGAGATCTACTTTTCGATGTAGATTGTTGTTTTACCTTTAAATTTTTAACTAGAGAGCAATACTCTTTCTTTAAATCTTATAATTAGGCTCACATTTTTACTCCTTTGTTGTTTCAGAAATAAATCTGAAATGTATGTGTGTATTATAAAACTTTAAGGGAGTAGCTGTATAAATGCTGGTAGGAAAGCTGCGACTACACTGTAATTATTCATTGATGAATAAAATAAAGTTCTTTGTGTTACATATAGTTGTATGTAACTATATGGACATATACATATAGGTTGCACTCAGGAAGCCTGGAATTTTCCTTGTTGTTCTCCACCTGACAATTTACAATGGTGAGGACAATGGGGAAGAATGCTTTTCTAGTCTAAGGAATTTGATAGATCAGAAACACTATACAATCCTCAAGAATTCAGCACTGTATCCAGCAGTGGAGTGTAACAGAGGCTGGCTCAGCATACAAATAAAGGCTTTGTGTTAAAGATGTGAAGCTTACTTTCACTTGGAGTCATATTACTCTGGTCCTCAGAGTGGTGATCTGAAGTATCATTGCTGCTTCTGTGGCAAGTATTGCATCCGTTCCAGGTTGCAAAGATTAATAGGCAGCAAGATCAGCTCTGAAAATTCAGTTCTTCACCAAAAGTTAATAGATTCTCAAGTATTATTTTCCACACTTTTACCATCCTTATATGTAATACAGTACTTGTAATACCCAAAGAAGAATGTGTACGTTTGTGGCATCTCATAAAGCAGAGCATTTTTGCCACTAGGGGTTGCACTTTTAAAGACAATATTTTGAGTAGCTTCCAAGTGCTGCAGACAACATGACAGTGATATTATTAAAAAGGGTAAAGGTAGAAATCATCAGCCCATTTTGGGACTATTTGGGGGAACTGGAGGAGCCTTGAATAAAATAGAAGTTGTAAGGAAGAAACCTATTTTCCAAAAATAAAATAAATTTAAGAAAAACACCTATTTTCCAAAGCACCACAAGGCAAGACAAGAAACAATGGGTGGAAACTAATCAAGGAGAGAAGCAACCTAGAACTAAGCAGAAATTTCCTAACACAGAGAATTAACTAATGAAACTGCTTGCCTTCAGATGATCCATCATTGGAGGCTTTTAAGAAGAGGCTGGATAGCCACTTGTTTGGAATGGTATAGGGTCTCTTGGACTAGATCAGCAGTTCTTAACCTGGGGATCGAACAATCCTTTCGCAGGGGTCTCCTAAGACCATTGGAAAACACATATTTCCTATGGTCTTAGGAACCAAGACACCACTCCTCTGTCTGTCTCCAGGTGGGTCCACCCACATACAAATAGACTACTGCAAAAAACCACAACCCTATAGCATGGGGACTTTTGAGCATGCACAGAAGCTGAATTTCTGGCACTGGCATGTGTTGTCATCTTGTTTTCACCTTTTATTTTTGCAATTTTTTTAAAAAAATTCAGCACTACACATGCATGTACACACATAAAGGGAGGCCACACAACTCAAGAAGAAGCTATCCAGCAGCAACGTAAGTTAGAACCCACCCTTGAATTTCCTAATAATTTTATTATTTTATGGTTGGAAGTCACCACAACATGAGGAACTTATGAAGGTTAAGAACCACTGGACTGGAAGATGTCCAAAGACTCTTCCAACTCTGTTATTCTGTTAAAATTCTAGGAAGAAGTAAAAACTATAAATCAAAAAGAGTTCACAGACTTTAAGATTAAGAATAACACAGAGAGAAGTAACCTTTGAGTCTACAGAGACTTCCAGAATATAAGAGCAAGAAGTAAGCCTTGAGTTTCCAAAATTTCTCACCAGGTTGGAAAAGAAGATCAAATCCCCATCTTCCATAAAGATACACTAGCAATAGGAGTGAAATATTTGCCTCAGTATCAGTTTGGGTGTGCCAAGTAGCTTCACTTTGTAGATTTGTGGAGATTAAACTGGAAACCAAGCTCCTTTATATTATCACTGATACTTAGGTTAACAGAGGAATATATTCTATGTTAGGTTTGAATTTTATTTTAAAAAATGGACCATTTTAAGGAAACAGATACCTTAAACTGCCAGAAAAAAATGCCATATTTTTAGAGGATTGTGTTATTGGTGCAACATAGTTTATGTGAGACTGCACTAAAATAAAAGGAAATTATGCATGTCGGTATAATTTTATTTGCAGCTGTGGTGGGCTAACAGTGTAAACCAATTCATATAGTGACTGCTAGAAGATACAATGTCACTGAAAAAAGTGACCATTTTTCACATTTACAACTGTTGCACCATCCCCATGGTCACATGATTAAAATTCAGGCACTTGGCAACTGGCTCATAATATACTATAGAATAACAAAGTTGGAAGGAACCTTGGAGGTCTTCTAGTCCAATCCCCTGCTTAGGCAGGAAATCCTACACCACTTCAGACAAATGGTTATCCAACATCTTCTTAAAATATTCTAGTGTTGGAGCATGCACAACCTCTTGTGGCAAGTCATTAAAACTGATTGATTGTTCTAACTGTCAGGGAAATTCTCTTTAGTTGCTTCTCTCCTTGATTAGTTTCTACCCATTGCTTCTTGTCCTACCCTCAGATGCTTTGGAGAATAGCTTGACTCTCTCTTCTTTGTGGAAACCCCTGAGATATTGGAATACTGGTATCATGTCTCCCGCCTAGTCCTTCTTTTCATTAAACTAGACATACCCAGTTCCTGCAACTATTCTTTCATATGTTTTATGTCCCCTAATGATCCTTGTTCCTCATCTCTGTACCCTTTCTAGAGTCTCCACATCCTTTTTACACTGTGGTGACCAAAACTGCTGTTTTGCAACCATCATACTTATGAATTGAATGCAATGATTGAATGCAATGATTGAATGCAATTATCATACTTATGATGGTTACAATGTCCCCAAGTCATGTGATCAACTTGTGCAACCTTTTCACAAGCAAAGTCAATGGGAAATCCAGATTCACTTAACAATTATGTTACTCACTTAACAATTACAGTGATTCACTTAACAAATATGACAAGAAAGATTGTAAAATAGGACAAAATTAAATTATGGTTGTAAGTTGAGGACTACCTGTATACACTATTTTAGGGGTGTCAAACCCAATCACATTGCAGAACAAATTGTAACATATTGGGGTTGTTTTTGCCCTTGTAGAGCCAGGATGACTGTGGACTGCATGGATCATATCTGACCCATGGACTGCATGTTTGACACCCCTCCACTATTTGCTGATTTCTCCATATACATCTATTTTGTCATGGTTTAGTGTTTTGTCCCCCTACTTTTTTGGAATGAATTCTTCATAATCACACACTCCAACAATCCAGGGATGAAGAATCTTCTCAGATGAAAGAATAACAAGAAAGTCCTCTTGCCTCTTGAAAAAGCACCTTTAGGATAGCCATGATCTGTATGACCGAAAATCTCCATAGACACAGACCCCAACACATTTCTGCAGCTCATGAAACAACTTTCAAGCTCTCATTTCACATGCTCATAGACTATTGATTGTAATACAACTTCTATCTTTCAGCATAAATTCCTCAGCCAGTTATATACCCATGTGCATGTACTTCCAACTATGATTACTTTTATTTTTAAAAGTGGGTGGATGCATCTCCTAGCCTATAGTATTGCCTACCTTGTAAAACTCATCTTTGGAGAACATGGAAGTGCAGAGAGTGAAAAGCAGCCAGTTCAAATCTAGATACAGCATTAGAGACAAGAACTGCTGTAACAGTCAATCACAAGAAAGCAATCTATCAAGGTCAGACGAGGCCCAGAGGATACCAACCAGAGTTAAGAAAGTTAACGGTTAACTGCCACGCAGCAGATCACATAACAGTCAACAAAAAACTGAGATGACATGGAAAGGAATGAATGGCAGATGTTGTATCTATAGGCCTCTGGCAGAACACCTCTGATTGTGCACACAGCTATTATCTATGAGGAGCTTCTTTCTTCCCAATATCCAGGCATTACCTGATTGGTTTTGTAATGAGCGTATGAGTGTGTGCATGCATGTGTAATGCTTAACCAACTGTAATTAATACGCTTTTGTATTTTAGCAGAGTTTCTCCGTGTTCATTTCGAGCAGTTCATTACTGCATTACATTCTGAGCCTTTACGATTTCCTTTGAACGCAAATCGCACCAAGACTGCATGCTACTAAGCCTCAGCTGCCTCTTTCTAGCTCCATCTGGGCTAGGTAGATTGTGAGGGATGTGATCTGCATGCAGCATTCAGCAGCTAGTTTGAAAGAGGGAAAGGATGAATGAAATATAAATTAAAGAATTGTGACAAGAATAGCCCTAGAGGATTTGGCCAAAGGCTGTCCACCCTAGCATGTTATTTGTCAGAGTGGCTAACCAGATGTCTCTGGGAGGCTCTGAAAAGCCAGAGATGAAGACCTGTCCATTTGTCACCATTCTTCCTTGGAAATGATATTTAAAGATATTCTCTCCCAGTTCCGGTCCTGAACAGAGTATTGAAATATTTAGCATTGTCTTCATTTTGGAATGCCAGATCTTCATCAGACATTGAAAAGATATTCTTATCCAAGCATTGTTTGTCTTAACTCAATTAAAGCCTGGCAACCATATATTGAGGTGCTCACATGTTACACACTTTTACAAGATACGTATCTCTAGATGTTATGTTTGATTGATTGAGGATAGGAGCCAGTTCATTCTTTGGCTAAAATCTTGGGCCTGAATCATAGAGTTTGTGCAGTTGGATGCCCGCTGAAAAAAGTGATTAGACTTCAACAAGGTCAAATTAGGTTGTGAGTTGTTATGTTTTACAAATTTAAAGTTGGTGTGCCAGTTAACTACATTAAAGAGGTATCATGTATAACACCCCGCTTTCTCCAAACAGAACTTACAAAACTAGAATGCATGATACGGCGGGGGTCACAGAGTTAGCCGTTCCAGGGGAACGAGGGACCGTTGCTTAATAACGGTCCCTTGTTCCGGCTCTGTGAACCCAATCTTGGGTACTGGTGATGAGTGTAACTCTGGCCCTGGGCTCAGGTTGCTGCTGCTCAACGCCAGGTCGGTGGTAAATAAAGCTCTCCTCATCCGGGACCTGATCCTGGATGAGGAGGCCGACCTGGCTTGTATTACTGAAACCTGGCTGGGCCCGGAGGGAGGTGTTCCCCTCTCTGAAATTTGCCCAGCTGGGTTTCAGATATGGCATCAACCTCGACCCCAGGGAAGGGGGGGAGGAGTGGTTATTGTTGCCAGGGAGAGCCTTTGCCTGCGTAGACTCATTGCTCCGGAAATTGCGGGTTGCGAGTCTCTCTTGATGAGGTTGGACTTAGGGGTTCAGGTGGGCTTATTTCTCACGTACCTGCCTCCCAGCTGCGTGTCAAAAGCCCTGCCTGTGCTACTCGAGGAAGTAGCCGGGTTGGCGGTGGAGTTCCCCGGACTTATTGTCCTGGGGGACTTCAATCTGCCGTCACTCGGCGAAACCTCTGGGTTGGCACAGGAGTTCATGGCCACCATGACAGCCATGGACCTGACTCAAGTAGTTCAGGGTCCGACTCACGAGGGAGGACACGCACCTGACATGGTATTCCTTTCTGAGCAACTGAGTAATGGTCTGAGACTAAGGGGCTTAGATGCGTTGCCTTTGTCATGGTCAGACCATTTCCTACTACGGCTTGACTTCCTGGCTCCAATCCTTCCCCGCAGGGAGGCGGAACCAATTAAGATGTTCCGCCCCAGACGCCTGATGGACCCTGAGGGCTTTCAGACGGCGCTTGGGGTTATACCAGAGGCACTTGTCCACAGTTCGGCAGAGTCTCTTGCGGAGGCCTGGAACAAGGCCGCAGCGGAGGCTCTTGACCGGATTGCGCCTTTGCGACCTCTCCGAGGCGCTAGACCCCGTAGAGCTCCATGGTTCAACGAGGAGCTCCGGGAGTTGAAACGCCAGAAGAGACGTCTAGAGAAGCGATGGAGGAAGAGTAGGTCTGAATCCGACCGAACACTTGTAAGAGCTTTTATTAAGACTTACAAAGTGGCGCTCAAGGCGGCAAGATGCGCGTACCATGCCGCCTTGATTGCATCAGCGGAATCCCGCCCGGCCGCTCTGTTTAGGGTGACCCGCTCCCTTCTTAATCAGGGGGGAGTTGGGGAGCCCTTACAGAGTAGTGCCGAGGACTTTAACACGTTTTTCGCTGATAAAGTCGCTCGGATCCGAGCCGACCTCGACTCCAATTGTAAAACAGAGTCGACTGACAACGAGTCAGTCGAGGTGACTGGGGCACGTACTTGTCCACCTGTCTGGGAAGAGTTTGATCTGGTGACACCTGATGAAGTGGACAAGGCCATTGGAGCTGTGAGTTCTGCCACCTGTTTACTGGATCCGTGTCCCTCCTGGTTGGTTTCGGCCAGCAGGGAGGTGACACGGAGCTGGGCCCAGGAGATTACCAACGCTTCCTTGGGGAGGGGAGTTTTTCCATCACTCTATAAAGAAGCGCTTGTGCGCCCCCTCCTCAAGAAGCCCTCCCTGGACCCAGCCGTACTTAACAACTATCGTCCAGTCTCCAACCTTCCCTTTATGGGGAAGGTTGTCGAGAAGGTGGTGGCACTCCAGCTCCAGCGGTCCTTGGAAGAAGCCGATTATCTAGGTCCCCAGCAGTCGGGTTTCAGGCCCGGTTACAGCACGGAAACCGCTTTGGTCGCGTTGATGGATGATCTCTGGCGGGCCCGGGACAGGGGTTTATCCTCTGTCCTGGTGCTCCTTGACCTCTCAGCGGCTTTCGATACCATCGACCATGGTATCCTTCTGCACCGGCTGGAGGGGCTGGGGGTGGGAGGCACTGTTCTTCAGTGGTTCTCCTCCTACCTCTCTGGCCGGTCGCAGTCGGTGTTAGTGGGGGGCCAGAGGTCGACTCCTAGGTTTCTCCCTTGTGGGGTGCCTCAGGGGTCGGTCCTCTCCCCCCTGCTATTCAACATCTACATGAAACCGCTGGGCGAGATCATCCAAGGACATGGGGTGAGGTATCATCAATATGCGGATGATACCCAGCTTTACATCTCCACCCCATGCCCAGTCAACGAAGCGGTGGAAGTGATGTGCCGGTGCCTGGAGGCTGTTGGGGCCTGGATGGGTGTCAACAGACTCAAGCTCAACCGGGATAAGACGGAGTGGCTGTGGGTTCTGCCTCCCAAGGACAATCCCATCTGTCCGTCCATCACCCTGGGGGGGGAATTGTTGACCCCCTCAGAGAGGGTCCGCAACTTGGGCGTCCTCCTCGATCCACAGCTCACATTAGAACAACATCTTTCAGCTGTGGCGAGGGGGGCGTTTGCCCAGGTTCGCCTGGTGCACCAGTTGCGGCCCTATCTGGACCGGGACTCATTGCTCACAGTCACTCATGCCCTCATCACCTCGAGGTTCGACTACTGTAATGCTCTCTACATGGGGCTACCTTTGAAAAGTGTTCGGAAACTTCAGATCGTGCAAAATGCAGCTGCGAGAGCAGTCATGGGCCTACCTAGGTATGCCCATGTTTCACCATCACTCCGCAGTCTGCATTGGCTGCCGATCAATTTCCGGTCACAATTCAAAGTGTTGGTTATGACCTTTAAAGCCCTTCATGGCATTGGACCAGAATATCTCCGAGACCGCCTCCTGCCGCACGAATCCCAGCGACCGATTAGGTCCCACAGAGTGGGCCTTCTCCGGGTCCCGTCAACTAAACAATGTCGGTTGGCGGGCCCCAGGGGAAGAGCCTTCTCTGTGGCGGCCCCGGCCCTCTGGAACCAACTCCCCCCGGAGATTAGAACTGCCCCTACTCTTCCTGCCTTCCGTAAACTCCTTAAAACCCACCTGTGCCGTCAGGCATGGGGGAACTGAAACATCTCCCCCTGGGCACGTTTAATTTATGCATGGTATGTCTGTGTGTATGACTGTTAGTATATGGGTTTTTTAAATATTTAAATATTTTAAATTTGTCTGATTGCTTATGATTTGTTTCTACATGTTGTGAGCCGCCCCGAGTCTTCGGAGAGGGGCGGCATACAAATCTAAGTAATAAATAAATAAATAAATAAATGATGGAACAACATTCCTCCAGAAATTATGAATGCTCCAACACTGGAAGTTTTTAGGAAGAAATTGGACAACCTTTTGTCTGAAATGGTTTAGGGTTTCTTGCTTGAACAAGAGACTGGAAGACCTCCAAGGTCTCTTCTGACTCTTCTATTCTATTTGTCCTGGCTGTGAGAATTGGGAAGGAAGCGCTGAACAATTGATGCTTTTGAATTGTGAAGTTAGAGAAGACTCTTGAAAGACACCTGGACTGCAAAGAGATCAAATTAGTCAATTCTAAAGGAAAATCCACCCTGACTGTTCTTTGGAAGGACAAATACTGAGGCTCAAATACTTTGGTTATCGAAGGAGAAGAGAGGACTCATTGGAAAAGACCCTGAAAAATTGAAGGCAAACAAAGAAGGGAAAGGCCAAGGATGAGATGGATGGATAGTGTAATTAATCCAATGTCATTTAGCCAGACTCTGGCAGGACAAGGGATCCTGCTGTGGTGCAGGGAGTTGCAAAGAGTCAGACACAAGTTAACAACTGGACAATATTTGTCCCACACATTAAATTTCTAAATAAGAACTTGCAAGTACAGTCTCTATGAACAAATCCACCCTGAGCATTTCCTTCTCTCTGTAGTGAATTCTATTCATTCTGACTGAGTTGACTTTGATGTGAGCATGTTTACAGTTGGAGTGTAACATTAATTGCCCATTTAGATCCAACTATTTCCAGGTGCTGCCAGAAAGATGTGTGTTTTCTGTTCTCTGTGAATAATAACTTCATAGCTAATTCCTTTTGCTTTGCAGAAATAAGTGATTACCAGGTGAGCTAATTATCTATTGAGATGCCTACTTCTTTCTACCATTTGGTGACAGACCATTCTCACCTCTTGTGTTATATTCTGATCTTCAGAAATTATAATTGTGGAGACTGATAAGGATCTGCATAATGGCCCTTCCCCTTCATCTGGCAGTCTGGGTGACACATTGTAGCATGCAGAGAAGTTCAATTTAAATGAAAAGAGGCAACACAGCCTATTGCCCTTATCCTAATTATATTATAATTCTGCCTGGGAAAATAATTTTATACTCTTAAGATTATGTTTTTAACACCTTGTTTCCCTAAATTCATATGGTTATAATTTCTTTGGTTTATCACTACAGTGTGACAGTCACCCAATATTTATTGGAAGGTCTGAAGTGGAAGGATGATTGCACTGAACATGATGGAATTTCAATGCTATGTTTTGCCATCGACATGAAAAATGACTCTATATTAGTTTTCTAAATCAGAAATATGAACACTTAAATCAGAGGTGGGTTCCTGCTTTTTTGGACCGGTTCTACAGAACCGTTGGCAGGAATTTCCCTTCGCTCGCCAAACTGTTTGGCTGGACACGAGTCCAGAAATATTTGACAAGACAAGTCCTTCACTCCTCCTCTCACAACAAAACACCTTACTCCACCAGATTTAATACTGCAATTAGACAATTTACAACTACGTCACCTCCGATCTGATTTAACAGTAGCTCATAAAATCATATAAAAAATGTCCTTCCCATTAGTGACTATTCACCTTCAACCACAACAACACATGAGCACGTAATAGATTCAAACTTAATATAATCTGCTCCAAACTAGACTGCAGAAAATACAACTTCAGCAATAGAGTGATCAAAAAATGCATTACCTGACTGTGGTTTCTTCCACAAATCCCACAATTTTTAACCTCAGATTGTCTACAGTTGACTTCTCCCCTTTTCTAAGAGGTTTGTAAGAGGCGTGCATAAGCGCACCATTGTGTCTACCATCCCTGTCCTGCTGTCCTGTCGTCTTCTTTTACAACTTATGTTATGCTTATACAAACTACAATGCTATACTTGTTTGACTAAATACATAAATA